>NW_020664482.1:34230411-34287588 GCF_002925995.2 Terrapene triunguis | reverse complement strand
CCCCCCCCGCGGAATGCCGCGCCGCGCTCCTCCCGCCGCCCCTTACCAGGTGCCGCCCCAAGCACGGGCTTGGGTGCCTGGTGCCTGGAGCCGGCCCTGCCCTCAGTAGGACAAATAATCCATTGGAAAAACCATCCTTGTAAGCCTACATCTGTTCCTTAAAGACTGTGAGTGAGGTTATTTTATAGTGTATTTTTAACCCAGATAGAAGCCAAAACTCTCATATGACAGCTTGCTTCATATCACAGTCAAAAGCATCTGCTTTTTTTTGACCATGCTTGAGTGTATTGGGCCTTTCAATTCTTAAATCAACTAATTCTGATTTCAGACCTGCAGTGTAATTAAAATTGTGTTCTTAAAATAGCCAGGAAAGTCTAGAGTTAATCCTATGGATATAAAATTCTAGACATTTTTCTGAATATTGTTACTGCAGAAAGCTTTAGGAGTTAGTCAGACTGATGTTGGTTTCAAAAACCGAATGTGCCCTTTAAAACAAATCAAGGGCTTGTTTGAACCCTTAAATATTTTTTGAGTTATTACTGTGAGAAAAGAGGTCAGTTTAACTGGAAAATGACTCCACTGTAGTTCTGAAAGCTTGGTTAGTTTCCCCTTTCACTGCTGACCTGCTTTTAAAATAGTGATAACTAAAGAAATATAAGGAAACTCAGATACATGTTTTGTTCTTGTTGTTGAAGAAAGATCTGACCTTTGGACGACAAATGGTGTGTGAACTTGCAACATTTCCAATATTTGAAAAAAAAAATGTAGGTTTAAACCAGTGACTATATTTTCTTTGTTAATTCCTACTGTGAATGGGATTAAGGCTCTGATTAATGTCTGGGCTATACTTAAACATTTAAATTAAACTACTTATTGTAATTAAACACTCATCTCTGTCTCTCTCCCACTCATGCTATAAATGAGCTCTAAGATTTATGATAAAATTTTCATTAATCTACAGTATTAAGTTACGGAGCTAAAGAAAGAATCTGCATTACTGTAAACTGAACAGTTAATCTCAGCTGCAGTAATGGGTCATAAATATGAATTTAAATAGAGTCTTTAAAGGATCCAAGAGTGTCTTACAAACTGAGGGCCAGGTTGTGCCAGGTGTTACAACGTGACAAGGTGACTCCACGGCCCCCTTCCACCACTCTCTCCCGTGCAAAGGCTGAGAGCCACTGTATGCACCCTGCTTTCCTGAGCACATGGAATTCTCTCTGTTACCATCCTGTGGGATGCCCAATACCTTAGAGGGCAAGGAGTGGCAGGGCCTGTGATATGCTGGCTGACGCAGAAATGAGGCATTCTGTGGTGTCCCTCTCTGAGACAGAAACTTGAAAGAGGCTGGTCCAGTTGTTATGGTGCCAGTTTGCAATTGGGAGACCAATGTTAGGACAACATATTGAAAAGAAAATCCAACCCCAGGTTCTCCACTGCAGGGTTGCAAACAGCTATCAGGTTCATGACCACCCTGCCCTTTCCACATTGCTTAATGGGAGGAGGTTCCTGGCAAGACAGGAAAGGGGTTTCATTGGTTGTAGCAATCTTGCTGCTAGGAGTTTTATGTAGGGAAGAGCTAGGTATCGGAACTGAACCTGCCCACATCAACATGCCATGGGATTTTTAATGACCACATCTGATTAGTACCATAGTTTTTCTTGTCTGAAATGCTGCACTTCCAGAAACACCATATACGCTGCCACAAAGCAATAGTTTTACTTCAGTGTTGACTCAAAGTGAAGACTGACACCTATACCATTTGTTAAGTTGTCCATTGAACATCTCATCCAGCTGCTCCTACAGTGTAACTTGAGTGATTTGAGAGGTTCACAAAACTTGCTGCTGTTGTACGAGAAGCTCATGCCTTTAGTCTTTCATAAATTCTCAGAGCATTTATATTGTATAAGAACATTATATTGTATGTTCTTTGTATTCACACACACAAAAAAACAAACAGGTTAAGGATTACTTCATCTAACTACACACTTAAGTAATGGAAAACAAGATGGCCATTTAGAGACTGAGTCCATGGTGATAGTTCTCTGTACAGTGAAACAAACTGAGCAAATTTAGCCATTTTTACTTAAATTTATTGCCCATTCTCATGAACTGTTTTCCACTACAGAAAACAATCTTCAATTTTTACTCAGAGGGCCTAGAAAACAAATGTTTTGCTGCATCAGAAACTTATGGTCATTTCATTAATTATAGTGGTGGTGGCCACAAAGGTCCCTGGTCTGGAGTGGTGAGGATCAGCCTGCCATTACTGCCTGGTGCCATATATTGTTGTTGAACATTAAAGCTTTACACATTAAATGTAGTTTGTGTGAAGGGAAAAGCCTGTTTCGGTATTGACAAGTGTGGATGAGCTTCAGTAACAACCATTTTTGATCCATAGAAAATGTATAATATCAAAGTTAGCATTTCTTTCTTCTTGGAACTCTTTTTCAACTACTCAAATTTATGTCTATGAAGAAGAGAAAGGGATTACATTACCTTGAATGTATTAAACCTAAGACTATACTTTAAAATATTTAATAGTGAATTAGCACTCTAAAGTACAAATCATTCA
Organism: Terrapene triunguis; assembly: GCF_002925995.2. NCBI lineage: Eukaryota > Metazoa > Chordata > Testudines > Emydidae > Terrapene > Terrapene triunguis. The sequence continues at coordinate 34,285,013 of NW_020664482.1, read as the reverse complement.
CCAGGACATATGCCTATATATCAGATGTACCATCAGAATGAATTGTGATTCTGACATTAACAACCTCCTGAAAGACACAATGATAAAATGTTTCTCAGATTTCAGTAGTCCTTTGCAAAAGCTAGGCATTCTAATGGCAGGTTAACCCTTTACATATGGAATCAAAATACACTTCTATTTCTTTAAGGAAATATTTGACTGGCTTCTGCCTGACCACTGAAACTAATGGTAACACTTTTCTGAACAGAGAAAAGCCCGATGATCCTAGGAATACAATGTGAGAATACACCTACTCAGAAGTAGGTGCCGACTTTCACTTTTCTGGGTGGATGCTCTACCCCACGGCCCTGTCTCCACTCCATCCCTTCCCCCAAGACTCCACTGTCACTCCACTTCTTTGAGCCTCTGCTCTGTCCCCTCCCCTGAGTGTACCCCACCTTTGCTCCACCTCTTCCCATCCCTCTCCGCCTCTTCTGGCCTGCCTCATTCCCCCAGCACCTCCAGCCCACTGTAGAACAGCTGGTCCAGCCCCAGAGCACCCGCGGAGTTGGCGCCTATGAATAGGGAACATTTGTTACTGCTTCAGATAGCAGGACTGTGTATCACACAGCCTTCAAGCAAATGTGAGAGAAGTCCTAAAATGCTGCCTATACAACTCCTCAAATTGCAGGATGATTATAAAGCTAATCAAAATAAACTAATCATGGTTGGCAGTTTCAGCTAATAAGATCATTTCTGCACCCTGCCCTCATAGTCACCAGTCAAGGAAGACACAGTATAGTGAGAACATATGGTTCTAATTTATTTTATTAAAGTTAACTCCCTTATACTTTTGATACAGGCATGTAACCTTCTAGGAAGTTTCCTGCATGCCCCACAGTTTCACAGCAGTTGGATGTATCTGTTTGCAGTGACACCTGCTCATATTTTGTCCTCCTAAAGTAATTTCAACTGACTGCTTCCAGAAACCAAAGTATCAAGTATCTTGGCATTGCGAGGTGCATATCAGGTAAAGACAGGAGGCAGCATGTGTGGGAAGCAAGTATCTTTGTCCAGTTGCAGAAGGAATGGCCCTAACAAAAGGGAACTGATTCTAGAGAGGATTGATAGAGATTAAAATGTCAGTTATGACAGACTGAGGGTCCATTTGTTTGAGCAAAGATTAAAAGTTTTTTTTTGTTTTGTTTTTTAAATCTCTGTTTAATGTAAGGTTGGCTGCAGTTTTGAGTGTCTGGGCCAATAGTCCTCCAAGTCTGAATTAAAACCTACACTAAAGATGGGCAATTTGTGATAAAACTGGCAATTAGCTTTCTCTACTTAATTGTTGTAACTGGCAGTTTCAGAGAACAGAATGTCACCTCCTTCATATTGACAGAGTTATGTGATAGTCTGCCTAATATAGGTAAGAGAAGCTAAAAAAAATTCACCATCTTTAAATGCAAGAGAGGGCTAGGGACTAGGGAGAATAAATGTTAAAGAAATGTGGCTGTTAATTTGGAAAAGAAAAAACATTTAGAGAAACATGTTTTATTCCCCAGCCAAAGCATATTTGCTACAAGTTTGAGAGCCTAAGACTTGATATAGAAAGTGTTCAATTCAGATCAGAGACTAACAGATACCTGTTATGTTTAAAGTGCCTTGGTAAGAGGAATGGACTCTCTACTGAATGGTAGGTCAGGATAAGTTTGGATGCTGAGACTCTAGAAAACCATAGTAGTACAGAAAAAAACTATGAGAGAAGTGAATCTGCATTCATTCGTGTTGATATTTTGCTTCCTTGTTGATATTTTGTTACCAGACAAAGGAAAGAAACAAAACAAATACAGCTCCTAGCAAAAAGCTGCAGCAGATTTACATTTTAGTAAACATGCTAGTTTTTTCAGATGCTTGTATAGAGTCTAACTCTGTGGCTTCTGGCTCAGATTAACCTTGAAAATCAATCAGAATGGTGCGAGTCATCAAAAGAGTAACTCAATGTAATTATTACACAGGGCCCAGACTTTGCTGTTTAGTTAAGATTATAGTAACTAGTTAACATTACAAGTGAGCTTTGTACTGTGACCGGAAACCCTTCTAAGATCAGGCACTGGTAGAGTGTCAGAGTAAAGAGCTCAAGAGAAGACCCTGTACTGATGATGCCCCGCCACTGCAATCTAGGATCTGACATCAAAAGTGACCCTACCAAATCTTGCCACCACGGCAAGATTAAGGGAACAGACAGTTGCTCTAGCAGCCGGATTCCTTATTTCAGCTTTCAGTATACTATGAAGCACCAGGAACCCTCAACACCCATTGAATGCAGTCTGAGTTGTGCAGCTTGGACATTTGAAGATCATAATTTAAACCTGAAATCATGCTCAGAAGTCAATTGTTAATGCAAAGTGAGCAGCATGGGTGTTTACATTTTGCAGTGACTCAGCCTCTCTGCCACAAACAGATCTTTGTGTTGTGCACTCTCATAGGGAAATTGTTCGGCTGCCATGTTTTCTAACACTAAATATTTTTAGCAAGATGCATCATGTCTGTCAACATAAGGTATTGTGCAAAGGTAGAGCTGTATTTCTTTGATTTGGATAATCAGGGGGGAAGTAGTGCCACCCATTGTGTTATTTGGATTGTCATAATTAATCTGCTACCTGTGGAGAAACACTTTTTGGAAGAAAAGAGAGCTACCAGAAAAGAAACATAGATTCCCCCCCGCCCCCCAAACTATCAAGTGCATTACACCAAGTTTCAATGGAATAATACAGATGAATCATGTTTCTGTTTTTTGTGAGAATAATTTTCAAGTCTAATTTGTCATTATTTGATGGATAGAAACCAGGAATAGAAAAGGTCTAAGAGAGAATCAAATTTTCAAAGGGACTGGAATTTATCTTGCAAAGCAGCAGTCACAAATTTTCAAATACTTCCCCGTCTGACACACAGAAAGTCTGTATACATGTGTGATGGGGTGCACACTTGCTTTGATCTGCTGAGACCTTCTGAACCCCGACAAATTGTGCAACATCAGCAGCAAGATCAAGTCATCAGGCATGCACCCAGAGCAAAAGACCAGGACAGCCGGTTTTGGCTCGGAATTATACTTCTGGAGCTAAATGGGTCCCTGCCACTGTCATTGCTCAAACAGGACTTGTTTCCTACACAGTCCAGACTGCAGAGGATCTCACCTGGCGGCGACGTGTTGGTCAGCTGTTGCCAGGTCATACCAGTCCCCAGGACACATCTTCAGTTGAGTTGCCTGACTTCACTTCTGGCGAGACGTCGAATCAAGAGTCACCTGTTCAAGACATTCCCCCTCCATTACTGCCAGCGGCAGAGATACACCCCTGCCCTGAACGAGTTGATACCACATCCTCACCCGTTGATGCTACGAACCCTGAGTCCATTGTTAGGCCTGCGCCCAGGACACTGTTGGGTGCAACAACACCAGAAGTCCACCATAATCCACCTAGAGACAGAAGGCCTCCTCAATGGCTGGATCTTTAGCTAGGGCGAACCCACGGTTACGGGACAAAATAATCCCAGGGGCTTAGCCGGAAACAGAGGCAGTCCAACCTTCTTCTCTAGTTTAGTGTTTGTTTTATTTAGGGCAGGGGTGGAGCCACATGCGGCTCTTTAGAAGTTAATGTGCGGCTCCTTGTATAGATGCACCGACTCTGGAGCTGGAGCTATAGGCACCAACTTTCCAATGTGCCAGGGGGTACTCACTGCTCAACCCCTGGCTCTGCCACAGGTCCTGCCCCCACTCCGTCCCGTCCCCTCCCCTGAGCCTGCTATGCCCTTGCTCCTCCCCCTCCGAGCTTCCTGCATGCCATGAAACAGCTGATCAGGAGGTGTGGGGACGGAGGGGGAGGCGCTGATTGCTGGGGGCTGCCAGTGGGCGGGAGGCGCTGGGAGCTGTGGGTGGGGGAGCTGATGTATTACAGTGGCTCTTTGGCAATGTACATTGGTAAATTCCAGCTCCTTCTCAGGTTCAGGTTGGCCACCCCTGATTTAGGGCATGATCTCGTTAAGGGGGGGATGAAGATGTTGTGTATTTGGTTGTCATGGTAATAGAATCTTGTTGTTGCTATGGCAACTGAGTTAGATTATTAGGGGATAGCCCAACCAGTTTTGGCTGGTTTTTGGTTCGTTCAGTGTGTGGCAATAAATGGCTGCTTTTAAGGTTTCATTGTGCTTTTTAGGTTGTTGAGAATATTTTCTAGATTGCGCTTTGATAAGAATATAAGAATTTGAGCAGGTTATGTCTGCAGGTAATGTTCTGCTTGTATCTGTTCGGGGGGGAAAAATCACTGTGTGTAAAATACAAAACTGACTATGGAGGTTATTGATGGACAGATTTGGACATACAGCATTGTAGGTATAAATCTCCTTCTATCACAAGGAGAAAACATTGTCAGAGTATTACCTGTATGTACTTTTTTTTTTTTTTTTTTTTTAAATTCAGGGCCAGATGGTTTAACTCTTAAGCTATGCCTGCACTTAAAATGCCACAGTGGCACAGCTGCAGTTCTTCAGTGTAGACACTCCAGCGATGGGAGGGGTTCTCCTGTCAGCAAAGGTAATCCACCTCCCTGAGATGTAGTACTATGTTGACAAAAGAATTCTTCCATCAACCTAGCTACCATCTACACTGGGGGGAGAGTAGTTTGTTTTACCAGTGTCTCTCAGGGGTGTGGATTTTTCACAACCCAGAGACTAGCTTTACCAATGTAACTTTTCAGTGTAGACCAGCCCTCACTCATGGTTCCTACTCATAGGAGGAGTGCCATTACTCTAATTATTACACATCATGAATAAGTGTTGCAGAGTTGAGGTCCAATCCTGGAAGCATTTGCCACTGGGTGTAAAGCTAACACTAGTTGTCATTGTGCTGATGGCAAGGGCACTTTCATGGTAGATTATTAGTTGTCTTAGGTTAGCCATTATGGCCTGGTCTAGACTAGAAAATTAAATCAGCTTAACTATGGCCTTGTCTACACAACGAAGTTTTGTCAGCAAATGTTATGCCGCTTTCATTAAAACTGCTGTTGCATGTCCACACTAGCTCCTTGAGTCAGAGTGCATCCACACTAACAGCTCTTGCATCGACAGAGAGCAGTGCACTGTGGTAGCTATCCCACTATGCAACTGGCCGCAGGGTGCTTTGGGAAGTGTTTGCAATGCCTCATGGGGCAGCTACAGCATCACATGATGCAGGTTTCTGAATCCCATCATTCCAGGCACATCCTAGTAGATCGTCGGCTGCTTTTTCAACTGAAGTGTGTGGGGGGAGGGAGAGGAGAGTGGTGTGTCTGGGGCAGGCTGACTGACCTATCCTGAGGCAGGGGGAAGCGGACACCCTCCCAAGTCAGCCCCCAGCTTTGCTCAGCACAGCAGTCTCTTCTGCTCTGCCTGCTTGCCTATAGTTCTGTGATTCCCTTGGAGTTCTCTCACAACTGCCTCAGCTGCTGGGGGCCACATCCTGAGCAGGTCTGTGAGCTCTCCGTGCTGAGGAATGCCAAAGCAGCATAGCAGTCCCCCCGCATAGCAGTCTGCCTGCTGCTGTGTTCTTAGTGCAGGACAGAACAGGAGCATTCCATGTTAATGATTTTCTCTTTGTTCCCCACATGGAGCAGCATGCTCAGCTGTCAGATACTTCCCAGAGCTTTGAAAGGGAAGGGGGCGCATGCCTGCAGGGTAGCAGAGATCAAATCAATGATCAGAGCGGTCAAACAAGCATTGTGGGATACTGGCGGAAGCCAGTTATGTCGACAAAATGAACAGCGGTGTCTACACTGACGTTTTGTCGCTTTAACATTGCCGCAAAAAGCTTATGCCTCTTGTTGAGGTGGGTTTATTTTGCCAGCAAAACAGCAGAGTTTTCCCACCAAAAGTAGCTTTGTAGTGTGTACACCTCCACTCTTTTGTCGGCAAAAGGCAGTTTTTTGCCAACAAAACGTTTAGTGTAGACAAGGCCTCTGTTATTCTGGGATTGAAAAATCCACACCCCTGTGCAGCAGTTAAGCCACCCTAACCCCCAGTGTAGACAGCACTGGGTTGATGGAAGAATTTTTCCGTCAACCTAGCTGCTGCCTCTCAAGAAGGTGGACTTTCTACACCGATGGAAGAACCCCTCCTATCAATGTAGGTAATGTCTACACTGAGGCGCTACAGAGGTGCAACTGTGCCGCTGTAGCATTTCAAGTGTAGACAAACACTATAGGATCCGGCTAAGGCTTCTTCATTGATTATCCATTTTACTATTTGAGGGAGAAAAAATTCTTTCTATTATAACTTATATTGCATTTACTTTACCACACCCTGATACTGCATTGTTAGAGCATCTTATCTTTGTAGATGCAATAGTGGTGTCAAAAGCTTCATGTTTCCATCTTGTTCTGTTTCTTTTTAAAATCTTCCATATCCATTTTTCTAAAAAGTGAATAAAAATCATGAACTTTTGAAACCATGATATAAGCCAACAAACTTGAAGTACATGAGAATTTCAGGTGCCTAAGGAAGGGAGGTGGGAGATTGGGAATGAGTACATTCAGCGTCCAGTCATGCTTAATGGATTTTTTTTTAAGTAGTTCTATTGAAAGGAAACAAACATAAAATCTTAAGAGTGAAAAATTCGGAATCAACAAGTATGGTAATTAGTACACATCTTCACCTCTCACTCCACACTGATTTCCAGGAAAAAGCCTAGTTTTGTTAACAACATCTGCAAGCACAGATTCCATTAATCCTCCCTAACCACACTATTTTAAATGCACATGATGTACTTCAGAAGAAAAGGTGTATTGATCAAAACTGGTTAAATATGAGTTTGTCAACCTGATCCCCTAGAACTGCTATTGGGTGGTGTAGCAGTGTGCAGCGTATTGAACTTAATTGTTGGTGTTTTACTTTATAATTTTAGTCCTGAGTTAGGCCTATGTTATTTCCACTTTATTTTAATATTTTGTCTTATGCGTTGACATTTTCCCCCCTTGCTGCATGTCAACTGACCTTGTTCATTTTTTCCATGTTCCCATGATTCTGACCTCTTGCTCCTTTTAACTTTCCTAGTTAATTGTCTTCCATTTTTTTTCTCTGTATATCTAACCTTGTTTGAGGACTGCCTTGTTGACATCTTACAGGAAATCTTTGCTCTGATCTATGTATTCTCTGACTTGTGTGAAATTGAATGTAAAGAATTAGTTAAGTGCTTCACGTCCACAGTAAATGTCTCCTTCATTTGAACTGGAACTTACTTTACAAATCTAGAGCTAATATGTCCTGGTTTCTGCACCCTTTAGAACATTGTTATATTTAATATTAGTACACATCTTCAGCCCAGCCCAGATGTACAGTACAATGAAATGTCACCTAATCTGGCATAGTAAAATATTTCATTAGGAATATGTACTTAGCAAAATCAAAAATAAATACACAATAAATAGTTCATAAACACCATATAAACTGTAAAGAACTCATAGCGGTCAAGAAGAAAGTTTCATTATTCTCAATCTGAATGTAGAAAAGATTCAACCAAACTTTTGTAACTTGGTAGGTGTAACATCAAATGGGTCAAATTCATCAAAATCTGACTATCGTAATGTAAATTAAATGTTATTGGTAAAAGGTGAAGATACATTTTAGGCCTACTACTCTGAACAAAGGGCATGTAACTTTTAATTTTCTGTAGTTTTATTTTTCTTAACAAAGCTAAGCCAAGTGATTCTCATTTCATGTTTTCAATTGTTTGTCATCACTGATTTTAGAAATGATGGTGAATATCTTTGACAATGTCCTCTATTCATAACATCATAGTGCACCATTATAATTGTATGAACTGCATGCCTATTTAGTAATATGATGGAGTTTCCAAAATTGTCATAATGGCTTGATATAATTGTTAGTTAAATCATCTATTTGCCATTTGTCTTGTGCAGTTTAGAATGCCTTGAAATCTGTAAGAATCTGAATCCTTCCCACACTGTCAGGCCTGGTCTACACTAGGCGTTTATGTCGAATTTAGCACCGTTAAATCGAATTAACCCTGCACCCGTCCACACCACGAGGCTATTTAGTTCGACATAGAGCTCTCTTTAAATCGATTTCTGTAATCCTCCCCAACGAGAGGAGTAGCGCTAAATTCGAAATGACCATATCAAATTAGGCTAGGTGTGGATGGAAATCGACGCTAATAGCTCCGGGAGCTATCCCACAGTGCACCACTCTGTTGACGCTCTGGACAGCAGTCCGAGCTCGGATGCTCTGACCAGCCACACCCCGGGAAAATTTGAATTCCTTTTCCTGTCTGGGCAGTTTGAATCGCAGTTTCTGTTTGGACACCGTGGCGAGCTCAGCAGCAGTGGCAAAGATGCAGAGCTCTCCAGCAGAGATGGCTGTGCAATCCCAGAATAGAAAGAGGGCCCCAGCATGGACTGATCGGGAAGTCTTGGATCTCATCGCTGTGTGGGGAGATGAGTCCGTGCTTGCCGAGCTGCGCTCCAAAAGACGGAATGCAAAGATCTACGAGAAGATCTCTAAAGCCATGGCAGAGAGAGGATACAGCCGGGATGCAACGCAGTGCCGCGTGAAAATCAAGGAGCTGAGACAAGGCTACCAAAAAACCAAAGAGGCAAACGGACGCTCTGGATCCCAGCCCCACACCTCCCGTTTCTACGAGGCACTGCATTCCATCCTAGGTGCGGCCGCCACCACTACCCCACCAGTGACCGTGGACTCTGAGGATGGGATATTGTCCGCGGCCGGTTCCTCAGCGGACGGGGAAGAGGAGGAAGGAGATGAGGAGGACGAGGCAGTCGACAGCGCTTACAACGCTGATTTGCCCGACAGCCAGGAGCTCTTCATCACCCTCACAGAGATCCCCTACCAACCCTCCCCAGCCGTTATCCCAGACACAGATTCAGGGGAAGGATCAAGCAGTAAGTGTTTTAAATATCTAAACATTTATTTATAACATAACTGGCATATTTAAAATATTAACAATAGCTAAAGTGCTTTCAAACATGTAAACATTTATTTATAACAGAACAGGAAGATTTAAAATATTAACAATGGGTAAAGTGCTTCAAAACATGTAAAGAGTAAAGTCCAACAAAACGGGAATATGTGCAAAGGGTATCATGATTAGTCTGTCTTTGGGCGCTTCAATATATAGTCCGAACTATTTTCAAAAAATTTCACAATGTCCGCTTCATGATTATACTGCCCAAAACGCTCCACTCTTTTGTCCCTCCAAGGGCACCTAAGCCAAAAACTGGTCAATGTGTCCGGGGATAGAGGCCACATCCTCCGGGGAGAACTCCTCATAGGCCTCCTGCAGGTGTTTTTCAAGCCTCATGAGCAGGTTCCTGGGCAGGGAGAGCTTATTAGGCCCCCCATGGTATGAGACGTTTCCCTGCCACAACGCCAGCAGGTACTCGGGGCTCATGGCCTTGCAGAGCATTGCAGCAAATGGCCCCGGTTTCTGCAGGCTGTCCCGAAGCATCCGCTCCTTCTGGCTCTCCGAGACCTTCAGGAGGGTGATGTCTGGCATGACTCCCTGCTGTGAATTAGTAGGGAAAAGTTAGTATTGGGACTGCTTGCCCGTCCCTTTACAGAACTGCAACCGCCGGTTTACAGCCTCGCGGTTTACAGCCGCGAGGGGCTGGGACAGGGGCAGAGTTCATGCTTGCAGGATTGCTGCCAGCAGAGACTCGCATTGCTTTCTATGTGAAAGGTGGCCAGTGCCACTCTTAAAGTTTTAAGCAGCCCCAAGTCTACGGCTTACCATGTTTGCCAGCTAGACAAAGTCCGGTGTCCTGCCCCGCTCCTCAGCTCGCCACAGCAAGACCGCAGGCACTGTACGCGAGGGCCGAAAATTCGACCTTGTCCTCAGTGCGCGTGTGATAGGTGCTCTGCATGGTCTTGTTCACAGAGAAAGACTATGTTCTCTGTTCACAGATACATTGATCTGTCTCAGGAATTCACTCCCTTTTTCCAATTCCCACAGCCACATCTGCCCAGAGGCTAGCGCACATTAGGAGGAGGAAGAAGAGGACACGGGAAGACATGTTTGCTGAACTAATGGGATGCTCCCGAGCACAGGCAGCCCAGCAGACACAGTGGAGGGAGAACTTGTCCCAAATGCACCGGGCAAACATGGAACGGGAGGAGAGGTGGCGACAGGAGGACTGGCAGGCTACTCAAACGCTGCTTGGACTAATGAGGGAGCAAACGGACACGCTCCGCCGCCTTGTGGATGTTCTGCAGGACCGGAGGCAGGAGGAGAGAGCCCCGCTGCAGTCTCTCTCTAACTGCCCTGCCCCGCCACCAAGTCCCATACCCCCCTCACCCAAAGTCCAAACACGGAGGGGCGGCAGGGTCCGTGAAAAATTTCACTCCACCCCTGCGGACTGCTCTACCACTAGAAGGCTCTCATTCCCCAAAATTTGAAAAGTCCTTTCCTACCCGCCTCACACAAGACCCCGTCCAAGTTTCAACCCCCCGTTCCATGTGCGGTTGTTAATAAAAAATACGTTTCTGTTCATTACTGTTTCCATCCTCTTCTTTTGGAGGAGAGTCTGTCTGAAGGGGGGGGAAGGGGCTTGGTAATTGGACAGGACAGTGACCTTTAGCAGGGGGCAGGTCCAGCAGCAGGGCACATATACAGTGCAGTGACTAGTTACCATGGTCAGTCTGGGAGGTGGTTTTCATGTCCTGGGAGGGAGGGGGGGTTGCTCTGTGACTTTGTGGCGGGGGAGGGCAGTTACAGATCTTATGCCACAGTCTGCGTCCCAGGTTTAAAACATTCCCGCGAAAACAGTAATAAAGACAACGGTGTCCATTAACAAAACAGAACAGATTTTATTTTTTGGGAAGGGGGTGAAGGGGGTATGTAACTGGAGAGGATAGTCGACGGCAACCAGGTAAAGAAACGGGGGCAAGTTCAGCTTCTGTGTCCACAAACTTAAAAGTCACTGGGTACCCTGCTCAGTCTTGAAACTGGCTTTCAAAGCCTCCCGGATGCACAGCGCGTCCCGCTGGGCTCTTCTAATCGCCCGACTGTCTGGCTGGGCGTAATCAGCAGCCAGGCTATTTGCCTCAACCTCCCACCCCGCCATAAAGGTCTCCCCCTTGCTCTCACAGAGATTGTGGAGCACACAGCAAGCTGCAATAACGATGGGGATATTGGTTTCGCTGAGATCACAGCGAGTCAGTAAGCTTCTCCATCTCCTCTTGAGACGGCCAAAAGCACACTCCACGACCATTCTGCACTTGCTCAGCCGGTAGTTGAAGAGTTCTTGTGCAGTGTCCAGGGCGCCAGTATAGGGCTTCATGAGCCAGGGCATTAGCGGGTAGGCTGGGTCCCCGAGGATCACTGTAGGCATCTCCACATCCCCAACAGTTATCTTGTGGTCCGGGAAGTAAATGCCTTTCTGCAGCCGTCTAAACAGACCAGAGTTCCTGAACACGCGAGCGTCATGAACCTTGCCCGGCCATCCGACGTTGATGTTTGTAAAACGTCCCCGATGGTCCACCAGTGCTTGCAGCACCATTGAAAAGTAGCCCTTTCTGTTGATGTACTGGCTGGCCTGGTGGCCCGGTCCCAGGATAGGGATGTGAGTCCCATCTATAGCCCCACCGCAGTTTGGGAATCCCATCGCTGCGAAGCCATCTATGATGGCCTGCGCGTTTCCCAGGGTCACTACCTTTGACAGCAGTACCTTGACGATTGCCTTGGCTACTTGCAGGACAACAACCCCCACGGTAGATTTGCCCACGCCAAAGTGGTTCGCGACTGACCGGTAGCTGTCCGGCGTTGCAAGCTTCCAGAGGGCTATGGCCACTCGCTTCTGGACAGTCAGGGCTGCTCGCATGCGGGTGTCCTTGCGCTTCAGGGCAGGGGACAGCAACTCACAAAGTTCGAGGAAAGTCCCCTTCCGCATGCGAAAGTTTCGCAGCCACTGGGATTCATCCCAGACCTGAAGCACTATGCGGTCCCACCAGTCCGTGCTTGTTTCCCGGGCCCAGAATCGCCGTTCAACAAAATCCACATGCCCCATTGCCACCGTGATGTCCTGGGCGCTGGGGCTCGTGGTTTCTGACAGCTCTGTGCTACTCTCCGACTTCAGGCCCTCACGGCGGTGCCGTAGCCTCCTCGCCTGATTTCTCTGCATCTGCCTCTGGGAAAGGTGTATGATAAGCTGCGAGGCGTTGAGAACGGCCACAACTGCAGCGATGGTCGCAGCGGGATCCATGATCGCAGTGCTGTGGCATCCGCGCTGTCACTGATCAAAAAGTGCGCGAACTGATTTCCCGCCGGCGCTTTCAGGGAGGGAGGGAGGGCGGTAGTGACTGACGGATGACGACAGTTACCCAAAAGCACCCTCGCCACATTTTTTTACCCAGAAGGCATTGGCGGATCGACCCAGAATTCCAATGGGCAGCGGGGACTGCGGGAACTGTGGGATAGCTGCCCACAGTGCACCGCTTCCAATGTCGACGCTTGCCCCGTTAGTGTGGACTCACAAAGTCGAATTACTGTCCTTAGTGTAGACACACACGTTCGACTTTCTAATATCGATTGCACATATTCGATTTAACTAAAATCGAACTACTCTCGTAGTGTAGACATACCCTCAGACATTGCTTAGAACATGAACAAGTCTCTGTCAACCGTGTCTAGCCTGGGTCACTCTTTGCATATCATCCGTGTTTAAGTCTCATTTTGAATACTGCTTGATAGAGGGATTCTTTTGGTTGGCCCTTCTTACCTATTCCTCCAGCTGCCCAATGTATACCTATCATGGAAGATGCTCTGGTTTCTTAACTTATGCCCCAGATATTTCCCCCTTCTTTTCTTGATAACTTTGGAGATCAGAGATTGTTGAACTCTGAAAAAAATCTCTGCATTTGTTACCAATTCATTCAATGTAATGGCATTTAGATATGTCTACCTTTTGGATTGCCAGCTTTCAAATGCATAGGGTACAATGACATTTGAATTGAAGATTTGTGATTTGATCTTTCAGTTGTAGACTTCAGATGACCAAATCTTGTTGAAACTGGTCAATGTAGCTGCTGTCTTACCAATTTGTGACATTATTTCCTACCATTGGCTTGTATTACTGTCAAAGAATGTGAATTGATTCACCTCTTGTATTTCTGTGAGTTGTGATGTCATCAGCAAAATCTAGGTCTTCTAGTGTGTTTTTGTTAAACCATGCCATGCCCGTGTTGTATATGTCTACACTTGTTTTCATAATGAAGTTGGTGGCAATGCCAAAGAGGAGAGGTGAGGGACTGCATCCTTGTGTGATCCCAGTCATGGTATCAATTGCTCATGTCTGTTTAATTTACATGTTGTGGCATCCTTCCTGAACCCCCTTTTGGCCCACTGTAGTGTAGTGCAGATGTGGCTCCACCTAATTTTCCTCTTGCAATATTCCTGCAACATGTCCTACCTTCCAGCAAGGAGGCCTTCTCAGGTATAAAGAACATAAACAAAAGGGTTTTCCACTCTGCTCAGAGTACTGACCCTCCGGACTCTCTCTGGAGGCCCGGCTCCCATTTGAGTTGCTAACTCTAAGGGTTACAGCACTGGAGTCCTTCCCCCACTCTGGTTCTCCTTATTTGGAGTTTTATTCCCCATCCACTTCCTGGAGATTAACCTTTACCTGAGCCTGCCACCCAGTCCTTTATAGAAATCACCTAGCTCTTCCCCAGATTGGTCTGATTACTGAATTGAGCTACTTGATCCCTAGCCGATCAGGGTCAGCTTGCACAGTGGCTGTTCCACTATAGGAGAGGCGGAGCCCAAATCTCTTTAAAGGGTGAGCTAGCCTGTATCACCTGTGCATGATGTACCTTGATAACCAACCTTGTTGATATTAATCACTTTGTTACTATACCATAACACTTCAAGATTATTCACAGTGAATCTCAATGGATGTTGTCAAATGTTTTTTTGAAATCTGACGCTTATGATTTTTCCATTTGATGTCATCAATGATTGTTAGTGTGAATATTTGGTCGATACATGATCTTCTGAATTGAAATCTAGCTTACTTTTCCCTTAGCTTCATCTCAACAGTTTCCTTTCTTTTGCTTGCAAGGAAACTGCAGAAGACTTTGCCTATCACTGAGAGGAATAGAACACCTTATAAGTTGTTGCAATAACTTAGGTCACTTTTTTTTGGTACCTTGACTATAAAGCAATTTTTTCCATTTTTACAGAGGCTTTTTCTGGTCCCATGCTTTGGATCGGTGATTTTTATCAAAGGTTTCACACCTTAAGCTTTTCCCCAGCTTTCTCAGGTTTTAACTTTTTTATATTGTGTGTTTGATTTCTTTGTGATGGGAGATGTCATGTCTACTTTTGGATGTTTAATTTCTTGGTCAAACTCAATAATTTCTTGTGCTAATCAAAGCAACACCACTTCTTGAAAGTGCTCCACCTATCCCTCCCAGTTCATTTTTATTTTTGAAGTCCTTCCTTATCCTTGACAGGCACTCTAGTTAGTGTCTTGCCCGTTAGGACCTTGTTGATCTGATTGTAAAAACATTATAATCTCTGTCAGCAGCTGCTTCAGCTTTTCACAATGTTATCCGTGTACTGGTTTCTTGCCATACTGCTTTTTACTGCTCTTTCCTTTGTTTTTAATATAGACTTTTTTGCTGTTTTTTCTTTTCTTTTTCTAGAGGCGTTATTGAGGAGTTGGTTAGCTTTGGGTTGTTTTCTCTCTGTCACACACTTCATACACCCTCATATATCCAGACTTAAGTTTGTTGTCTGAAAACCAGCTACGTTAGTTGTGGTGCTGCAGATATAGTCCCACAGAAAAGATGATGATGTATCAATGTGGCATTTGTAAGCAGAGTCAGGATGAGCTCTACCCTGACATCTGGTGGTGAATTATGGCGAGTGTGGAAAAGAACTCCAGGGGCGGATCTTGTTTGCATAGGCACACCCACACGCCTAGCATGAGCCCACAGCAACCAAAAGTGGTTACTTTGGCTGGTGTGGGATCCCCAGTTTCTCTGTTATTGGGGCAGGAAGAATAAAGTTTTGTTACCCTGATTCTGTGAATCAAGGCCAGTGGAACTGTTGTATGACAGAAGGACTGAGTGAATCCGTCACCATTATCTAAGTAGCATTTGCTTGTCAAGGGGCATGGGTTACAAAACCCAGTGAATTGAGAGAGGTTGGGGGCAGGTATTGGTACCTGGTGGTGTGGGGCCCCTGCGTGAGCCTGAAACACCAATTGCACCTTCTCCTCTCTCCACTGTTGAATGTCAGAGCTAACTTTGATTCCCTTAGGAGTCTAGTTACAGGCTGCTGAACTGAGTTCACTTTGGGCCACTAGTGCACCAGCACTGGGGCTCCCCTACTATGAGCTGAAATCACTATGAGCTGAAATCACAAAAGAGCTAAAGTTACTAAGAGCTGAGATCACTGAGGCTGTGTTAACTAGTGGGGGAGCCTGAATTGCTAAGCGGCTGGCGGAGCAGTTTGCGGGGACGGCTGGAGGAGCAGCTAGCCGAGTGGAGCCTCGCGGGGACGGTTGGAGCAGAGCAGAGCGGAGCTGAGCGGCTCACAGGTCGGTGAGCGGAGCAGAGCAGCTGGAGGAGCAGCTGGCAGAGCGGAGCCTTGCGGGGACGGTTGGAGCGGAGTGGAGCCGGGCGGCTCACAGGTCGGTGAGCGGAGCAGAGCAGAGCAGTTCGTGGGACGGCAGGAGCGGCTCACGGGACAGCAGGTGGAGTGGAGCGGCTCGTGGTGAAGGCTGCGGCGGAACCCCACGGAGAGGCGGCCGGTTGGTCTCGGATCACGTAAGGTGCCCCTTAACACCCTGCGCCCCTCCCCCCTGAACTCTGGGGCTGCACTGACCAGGGACAGAGACTTTGGGGGGTTGTTGGACTTTTGGGACTTTGGTGATTCTTGGGTTGCTGGACCCAAGAGACTTTGGGGTTGTTGGACTTTTGGGACTTTGGTTGCTGGTTTCAAGAACCAACGGGAAAGGACACGGCCCAATTTGCTGGGGTGGGTCTTCGCTCATGGTTTGGTCTATGAACTCTAGTTGTGGTGTTTTCCCAATTTAATGCTATGTCGTTTACCTCATGTTATTAAACATTTTTCTGCTACACCGAGGCTCTGTGCTTGCGAGAGGGGAAGTATTGCCTCTTCGAGGCGCCCAGGGGTGTGTGTAAGATTTTCCCAGATCACTGGGTGGGGGCTCGAGCTGGTTCTGTGTCACGCTGTTGGGAAGGGACCCCTATGTACTGAACCCGGCCCTTGCTGCTATTACTTGGCCTGGCAGAAGGGTTACACATTCTAACAATGGATGCAAGTCCTGAAATTGCTGCAGTAATGTCTTGTGCGTTAGCCTCTGACAAAGCTTGGACCTTGTCTCAGTGGGTCCTGCACTTCCAGGTGGATTACGCTAGCCTCAGAGGCTCACTGTGACCCTCCACATAGCCCTTCTCTTTCTAGAGGTAAGGGTCACAGCCTACTGAGCCACTTTCATCATAAGCCAGTAAGGGAGGTGGGAAGAAGCAGCACTCCCTCATACAGTATCTGTTCTCTGACAGGGTACGTCTTCACTACCCGCCGTATCGGCAGGTAGCAATTGATTTATCCGGGATCGATATATCGTGTCTCGTTAAGATGCAATATATCGATCCCTGAACGCGCTCACCGTTGACTCTGGAACTCCACCAGAGCGAGCGGCGGTAGCGCAGTCGATGGGGGAGCCGTGGCCGTCGATCCTGCGCCGTGTGGACCCCAGGTAATTCGATCTAAGATACTTCGACTTCAGCTACGCTATTCGCTATTCCCCCCCAGTGTAGACCAGCCCACAGTCTCTTTGATTAACCGGGAAGAGTGGGGGGTGGGGGGAGCCTGGACCTGCCCTCTACTCCGGGCTCCAGCCCAGGGACCCTAATAGTAGCAGCTATTGATAGCAGACTTTTTGAAACAGGATGAGTACAATTCCCTGGGCCACTTCCCCACAGCAGCCCCCCCCCCCTTCTTCAACAATTAGTTTACCCCTACCTCAGGGCCTCCTTCCTTGTGCCTGATAGAGTTTGTACTGCCCAGTTTCTGCAGCAGTGCGGTTTCCTCCTACAGCTCCTGATACACGCCTCTAACTGATTAACTGGGAGGCTTTTAACTTGTTCCAGCCAGCCCTTGTTTGGCTTCAGGTGTTCCAATCAACCTAGTTGTCTCCACGGCTTTCTAGAAGGATCTTAATTGGCCCCAGGTGTCTTGATTGATCTGGAGCAACTGCCATTTGGTTACCATGGTAACATGGATTTGTTTAGCCTGGGGCTAACATACCAGTTTCTCACTACTTTCCTATAGCCATCTGGCCTTTCCCCATCACGATTTCCCCCCCCCCCATCCTTCCCCCCGCTCAACACCATGGAGTAGGGCAGCTTGGCCTGTCAGGAGTACACTGCGTGGCGTCCCAACAGCGTTGCCGTGGTGGCATCGAGCCCTGTGCCATATGTGGAACTGGAACGGCTGTAGGGATAAGAACCACTTGGTGACCCTTGCATTCTTTTCCTTATTCTGCTGTATCCACTGGAGGGGTGCATGGTCCGTCACAAGAGTAAATCACTGGCCTAAGAGGTAATAACACAGTGTTGGGGACCCCCCCTAGGCATAGCTACCAGGTAACTCGGGAGAGTGGAAGGCCAAAGTGTCGATGAAGCTCTTTTGCTCTGGGCCTAGCGGAACCCCCAGACTCCATCTTGTGAACTCTCACTTACTTCTGTGTGTAATGCTTACAGGCTACAGCAAAAATGTATTGGTCAGCGTTTTTAGCAGATGGCTTCAGTTTCACTCACACTAGCAGAAATAATAAAGATAAGAAAGAGGAATAGTTAGTTTTGCAGATGTCTAACTCAAGGCCGCAGAGACTGGGAAAGTTTTCTCACAGGCATATGGGAACTTTTCTAATTGTGACGGCTAGAGAAGAGAGGGGTGGAAGGAATAAGAGGGAGTTAACAGACAAAGGCTTACACAGAAACTGCTTGAAGTATAAAAAGTAAAAGCTGTTTGTATTTGTGGCACTGGATTTGAGACATGCTGGTCTCCTAGTGCCTTTTCAGAGCTCTGGAATAAACTTGGCTTGCTTTCTCCTCTCGGTGTCTTTATTGGTGCTAAGCACACCGGGCCAACAGACCATTTTGATGTCCGCCTCGAGCCCCTCAGGCGGTGACAGTTTTGGCGTCCCTGGGTGGGCACGAGGCTGAAATTTAGCCTTGCCCGGATCCCTCCTGGTGGCCGACGGATTACGACGACGACCGACGCCCAGAGCGCTCACCGGTGACTTCATCGGGGGGCCTCGGCAGAGACGTGGTTTGCTCGACCCCGGAGGGCACAACGGTGAAACGCACACAGACAGAGGAGAAGCAGCTGCGGGCGACGGTGGGGAACCAGACCCGTGGAGAGGGCGACGGTGCAGAACCGGACCCTTGGATAAGGTAGGAACAGTCCAGTGGGGACTTTATCTGTTTTGACCTGGGGACGCCCAGTGTCTGCCTGTTTTGACCTGGGGACGCCCAGAGTCTCCCTCAGTATGGGGCAGGGACAGAGTACAGCCGGCAGGGGACAGTGTACACCCTTAGAATGCATTCTGGTGAACTGGAAAGTGTTTGAATCTGATCAGTTAATTAAAAGTAAATTGAAAAGGTTCTGTACAGTTGATTGGCCTCAGTACCAGCTGGAGTGCCAAGAAAGGTGGCCACCGGAAGGATCACTTAATAATAACACGATCCTTCAGTTGCTTTTGTTTTGTCAGAGAACAGGAAAATGGAATGAACATCTCTATGCGTATACGTTTATGGTGTTAAAAAATAGGACTGATATTTTGCTCAAGTGCCATTTGACTCCGACAGACTCGGTAGTATGTGCTGCTAAACCCCAGAACCCTCCCACTGTTGTAATGCCAGAATCGGTGTCCCCTTCGGCTCCTCCACCCCCACAGGCTTTAGAGAGTGCCCCCCCCCCGTGGGATTGTATCCGTTGATTACTGAGAGTGTGGTAGCTCGGCCAGGAACGCAAGAGCGGGCAGCACAGATAGTATCTGTATTTTCGCACGTACCTTTTGACCCTGTACATTTGGCCGCTTTCAAGGCAGAGGCTGGAGAATTCTCAACGAATCCAAGCAAGTTCATTTCACTTTTTGAAGGTTGTCTAGCAAGTTATAAGCCTGATTGGGATGATTGTAATATACTTATGAGAACCCTGTTGTCTGAAGTGGAGCGGAATCAGGTTATAGCTAAGGCTAGGGAGGAGGCACAGAAAAGGTATGATGGGGATAGAGAAGGCAAGCCGTTGCCGGATGTCGCTATCCCCCTAGGGGACCCCCACTGGAATCCGAATGAGGAGGGGGATCTGAGGCTGCTTAACTCCTATAAGGAACTGCTTATGCATGGTCTTCGACACTCAGCTGTCAGGCATAACAATTGGGCTAAGCCTTATGAACTAATCCAGGACTCGAAAGAAAGTCCAGGGGCTTTCCTGCAGCGTATTCAGGATACCATCAGGCAAACTACTAGTGCAAACCCAGATAATCAGGCAACTGAGGCAATTATAAAGGGTATCTTCACCAGCCGTGCGGCCCCTAATATTAAAAGGAAATTGCAGAAGAAGGAGGATTTAATGGGAATGTCTATGGCTCAGATTTTGGAGACTGCCAATAGGGCTTATAGCCTTAGAGAGGGAGAAAAGGAAAAAAGGCAAGTGAAAATGATGGTAGCGGCGGTGCAGGCCGGCGGCAAAGTAAGGCCACAGAGAGGTGGAAGGGGCCGGGGAATGAGAGGCCGTGGATGTGGACGCCCTGGTCCCCAGGAAGGGCGCCTGGGTCGCAACCAGTGTGCCATATGCCGTAAGGAGAGACACTGGAAAAATGAATGCCCTGAAAGGGAAGGTACCCCTATGATGGCAATAAGTATGTGTTAATGGTTGAAGAAAAGGTGTATGAGTAAAAAGTGGAAGGTTCCTTTGGAAGTTAAAAGAAGCCGAAAAAGGAAGAAGAGGAAAAAGCATGGAATAAGTTAACTGAGAGGAAAATACAGCTAGCAAGCTCAGTCAAGCTGGCCTCAGTCCAAGGTCAGTGTTCACAGCCAAGACTTTGCTGACAACCAAGAGGAAGGGGGGCTGAATGTGCCCAAGCAACTGAGATCAGCAAAATACTGCAAGGCATAATGAGGACAACAGAAGGGTTAAAAGGCAGTTTTGTTGGACTGTATTGGCTCAAGGATTTAAAAATTCCCCCACTCTGTTTGGCCAGGCTTTGGCCAGAGACTTGGAGGAGTGGGATAATTCAGACAAAGCCCTCTTGTTGCAATATGTAGATGACTTGCTAATTGCTGCTGTGGGTCTAATCCCTTGTCTCAAAGCTACTGTGAGTCTCCTAAACTTTATTGGACTGCGAGGATACAGGGTATCTCAAAGCAAAGCCCAAATTGCTCTTTCAGAGGTTCAATATCTGGGATTTCACATCAGGCAGGGAGAGAGGCAGCTCTCCAATGAAAGGAAGGAGGCTATCTGCCAAGTTCCAATCCCCAGCAACCGCAAAAGGCTTAGGGCATTCCTGGGCATGGCAGGCTTTTGCAGAATATGGATTCCAGAGTTTGGACTGTGGGCTAAACCTCTGTATGAATGTGTTAAGGGAGCAGAACATGACCCCTTTCATTGGTCCCCAGAAGCGGACAGGGCATTTAAAATCTTGAAAAGGAAGCTAATGGAAGCTCCAGCCCTTGGCTTGCCCGATCTATCTAAGCCGTTCCAACTGTATGTGCATGAACAAAAAGGGGTAGCTTTGGGAATGCTTACCCAGCTATTAGGTGCCTGGAAGCGTCCTGTGGCATACTTTTCTAAGCAACTGGATCAAGTTTCAAAGGGATGACCAGCCTGTTTGAGGGCGGTTGCAGCTACTGCTCTAGTAAGCTGGAAGCTGACACTGGGAGGAACTGTGCAAGTGCATATGGTCCGAGCCTTGCTGGACACTAAGGGTGGTCTTTGGCTCACACAGGCTCAGGTTGCTCGGTACCAGGCGAAGCTGTTAGAGAATCCTGAAGTCACCCTGCAGATCTGTCCCTCCCTTAATCCAGCTACACTGCTGCCCGAGACAGAAAAGCAGGAACATGACTGTTCAGAAATCATAGATGTTCAGTATTCTAGCCGCCCAGATCTAAAAGATCAGCCACTCCCAAATGCTGACTTGGAATGGTATACAGATGGAAGTAGTACTGTTGTGAATGGGCAAAGGAGGGCTGGTTATGCTATTGTGTCTCTTCATGATACCGTGGAGGCTGAGAGTTTACCGGCAGGAACATCTGCCCAGCTTGCTAAACTAGTGACCCTGACTCGGGCACTCGAGCTGGCAAAAGACAAACGGGTTAATATCTTTACTGACTCAAAGTATGCTTTTGGGGTATTGCATGCTCACGCTGGTTTATGGAAACAAAGGGGAATGCTAACAGCCCGAGGCTCTCCGGTCAAGCATGGGTCTCAAATTCTCCGACTTTTAGAAGCAGTACAACTCCCCTCAGCAGTAGCAGTGGTGCATTGAAAAGCCCATCAAAGGGAAGATCAAGATGTAACCAAGGGCAATGCCAGAGCAGACAGGGAGGCTAAGCGAGCTGCTACCCTGAAATCACCAACTGAGGAGAATGCCCAAATGCATGCCCTCATCCCATCAGTGGGTGAGCTTGCAGCCCCTCAGTACTCCCAAGAGGACAGAAACCTGGCTGACAGTCTCGGTCTCCAGGAAAAGGAGGGATGGCTTTGTTCCACAGAGGGAAAAATCCTCCTGCCCAAGGGCTTGATTCGATCAGTGTTGCAGAAACTGCATCAAACCACACACGCAGGCAGAGAGGCTCTCACCCAGCTCATGACTAAATATTTTCTAACCTCTGGACTTAAACCCCTAGCATCACAGGTACAAGCTGAATGTTTAATCTGCCAAAAGAATAACCCTCGAACAGGAGTAGCAGTGCCACCAGCCACCCTGGAACCTACCCCAGGCCCAGGATTGGTGTGGCAAATAGACTTTACTGAGTTTCCCAGGACCCAAGGATACAGGTACCTCCTTGTCTTAGTGGATCGATTCAGCGGATGGCCTGAGGCCTTCCCATGTCGCAACAACACTGCCAAGACAGTGGCTCTTAAGTTTGTCAAGGAGATCATTCCTCGCTTCGGCCTTCCTCGGTGAATGGAATCTGATAATGGAACACACTTCACATCTCAAGTGGTTCAAAAGATATCAAGTGCTCTGCAAATCCCCTGGAAACTCCACACACCCTGGCGACCACAAGCCAGTGGAGTAGTGGAACGCACAAATCAGACACTCAAGCGACACCTCTCAAAGGTCTGTCAGGAGGCCTCTCTTAAGTGGCCTGATGCCTTGCCCCTTGTGTTACTTCGCATTCGTGCTCTCCCTAAGGATAGGATAGGGCTTAGTCCCTTCGAGATTATGTTTGGAAGAGCATGGCCTATGAATGGTACCCCAGTTCTGGCAGGGGAATGGGAAATGGGGTGTGGTTTTTTGTCTCAGTATATGTGCTCTCTGTCTGCTGTTCTTTCTTCTCTTCACAGGTACACCAAAGATTCACAGCCTCTTCTGCTGGATACTCCGGTCCACTCCCTGCAGCCTGGTGACTCCGTTCTCGTGCGGACCTGGAAGGACGAGCCTCTCCAAGAGAAGTGGAAGGGACCCCACACCGTCCTGCTTGTCACCCATACAGCGGCAAAGGTCGAAGGACACAAGAACTGGATTCATCACTCTCGACTGAAAGCAGTGCCCATTCCTAAACAGTGGACTGTCCAGCCTGCGGAGAAGACTGCTAACGACGATTTGGGACTTAAGCTGTTATTCAAAAGACAGTAAGGATCACTGGGAATGCTTTGTGATCTTTCTGAACAGTCACAGCATACTCCCCGCGAGAACCCTGAGCATTGGTTTTATTTTCTCACAGAAGGCGGACCTGGCCTATGTATTTGGTCTTGTTATTTTTTGACTTGTTTAGTGTCAATAATTCTTATTGTCCTCTGGGTATTTGGGTTGTGGTGATTACAATATGGGTTTAGGTTTAGGGTCTCTCACAGCATTTCTTTTTATCACAGAGGCAATTCTTCTGTTACCTACTGTTTCATCCACATCGCATGCAGGATGGGGAGCCATCCCTGCAGATATGGCTACCAACACATATGAGGCCCTGAAAATTGCCTTTGCCCGTGAGTTCAATCTTTCCAACTGTTGGATATGTGCCCAGACTCCCCATCATTCAGCGGGATTGCCCTGGAGAGTAGTACCCCAAAATTGGTCAGTCTATTGTCAAAGGTGGATGGTTACCAGCAGCAGCACCTCTGACAATTTAGGTTTGCGATCTAACTGTACGGCGGAAGCTCCTTATGGCCTACACCATGGCTCTTGGATTTCCCATTATAAGGCCACTCGTAAGCCCCAGCCTATTCGTTTACGTTCTCCACCCACTGGTCTCATATGTTATCAGCAAGCCAGTACAAGTAAACATACCTGGTTTGTGGGCATCAGTAAGTGTAGATTTTATATTGGTCCTGGTATAAGTCTCACTGTTCCTTTACTGAATGCCACCGGTTGGCAAACCGGAGC
The DNA here is from genome assembly GCF_002925995.2 of Terrapene triunguis. Taxonomy (NCBI): domain Eukaryota; kingdom Metazoa; phylum Chordata; order Testudines; family Emydidae; genus Terrapene; species Terrapene triunguis. Next base: position 34,261,389 of record NW_020664482.1, on the reverse strand, counting down.
TGCATTCTTTACCCTTTCCTCACAAACCGCCCTACAGGACTCACAAGGTAACAATGGAAGGGCTAGTTATGGTGAAGCCTTTTGGGTTTGTGGTATTAGTGCCTACAAATGGCTTCCTAATGGTTGGCATGGTAGCTGTTACAAAGGCTATCTTGCTCCTCCCCTCCGCATTCTACCCAAGGCTCCCTCAGGTCGTCCCAGGTATTATCGGTCCTTAAGAGCTACCATAGAACCAATCAGTGAAAGAGACAGGTTTGGGATGATAGCCCTCCCTTCCTATGGGGTGGGACGACTAGCCCAACTTTACAGAAGACTGTCTAAATTTCTCACCCAGTTTGCCAATGATACCCTAGCCATAGAGAAAAGCATAAGTTCTGAGCTGTACCAGCTTCGACTGCTGGCTTTACAGAACCGTCAGGCCCTAGATTATGTGTTAGCCTCACGAGGCGGGGTCTGTGCCCTTATTGGAGAAGAGTGTTGTACCTATGTCCCAGAGTTTTCACAGGACATTAACACGCACATCTTGTCAGCTGAACGGGCCTTTAATCAGTGGAAGGCCCAGGAAGGGGAACCCACTATTTTGGATTCCCTTTGGGGTTGGATACCTGGTTTAGGGAAACTAGAAGATGTAGGGGGAAGCATTGTTCGCATCTTGCTCACAGGTGTGGTAATATGTTTTGTTCTTATTCTTTTGGTCATTTGCTGTAAAGTGCTCATATGTAAGATCTGTACCTCCCCCTCTCCAGAGGTTCCCTTATATCCTCTCATTGATAATCCTGATTGTATGGAGCTTAATCGCATTTTGTCTTTAGAGTATGAGAAAACTCTGACAAAGGTTTGTTGAGTGTTCTCATAGAGGGATTGTTGGGGACCCCCCCTAGGCATAGCTACCAGGTAACTCGGGAGAGTGGAAGGCCAAAGTGTCGATGAAGCTCTTTTGCTCTGGGCCTAGCGGAACCCCCAGACTCCATCTTGTGAACTCTCACTTACTTCTGTGTGTAATGCTTACAGGCTACAGCAAAAATGTATTGGTCAGCGTTTTTAGCAGATGGCTTCAGTTTCACTCACACTAGCAGAAATAATAAAGATAAGAAAGAGGAATAGTTAGTTTTGCAGATGTCTAACTCAAGGCCGCAGAGACTGGGAAAGTTTTCTCACAGGCGTATGGGAACTTTTCTAATTGTGACGGCTAGAGAAGGGAGGGGTGGAAGGAATAAGAGGGAGTTAACAGACAAAGGCTTACACAGAAACTGCTTGAAGTATAAAAAGTAAACGCTGTTTGTATTTGTGGCACTGGATTTGAGACATGCTGGTCTCCTAGTGTCTTTTCAGAGCTCTGGAATAAACTTGGCTTGCTTTCTCCCCTCGGTGTCTTTATTGGTGCTAAGCACACCGGGCCAACGGACCATTTTGATGTCCGCCTCGAGCCCCTCAGGCGGTGACAACAGTGTCTCCATGGCCCATTTGACAGCAAGGTATTCTCTCGACTACCATGTATTTCTGTTCTCTTGGGAGAAGCTTTCTGCTTAGGTAGAGGATTGGGTGTTCCTCTTCTCCTACCATTTGTGATAGAACAGCCACCAACCCTACCTCAGAAGCATCTGTTTGTAAAATAAATTCTTTGTTAAAGTCTGGGGCTATGAGTACGGTGTAATTACAGAGGGCTGTCCGAAGGTCTGTGAATGCCCCTGCTGCTGCGACGGTCCACTTCACCATGTCTGGACCTTGGGCCTTTACCAGGTCTGTTAGGGGACTTGCCCTAGTGGCAAAGTGTGAAATAAAATGTCTGTAATACCCTACTATGCCTAGGAATGCAGAGACCTGCTTCTTCCGGGTCGGCCGGGGCCAGTTTTGAATCGCCTCTGGCTTATTCATTTGGGGTTTCACTATGCCCCTTCCTACAATAAACCCCAGGTACTTAGCCTCTACTAGCCCTATGGCACATTTATCGGGATTAGCAGTGTGGCCAGCCCACCTTAAGGTGTGCAGTACTGCCTCAACTTTCTCCAAGTGGGTTCCCCAGTCTGGTGTATGGATGATTACATCATCTAGGTATGCGGCTGCATAACTAGTAACAGGCTGCAGCAACTTATCCATGAAGTGCTGAAAGGTGGCTGGGGTGGAGAACACGGTCTTCTCTTTAGCTTCTTTGGTCAGGGAAATCTGCCAATACCCTTTTGTCAAATCCAGGGTAGTCAGGAATCAGGCACTACCCAGTCAATCAACCAGTTCGTCGATGCATGGTATGAGATATGCATCAAATTGGGATACTTCATTCAATCGGCAAAAGTCATTACAGAACCTTGTGGTACCGTCAGGTTTGGGCACTAGTACGATTGGACTGGACCACTGACTCTGAGGTTCCTCAATGATCCCTAATTCTAACATCTTCACTTCGGCCTTGATCTCTTCTCTTTTGGCTGCTGGGATTCGGTAGGGTCTCAATGTTACCTTGACTCCAGGGATCATGCGGATATGGTGATAGGTCTTGGTCATCTGCCCCAGTTTCGTAGAGAACACATCTCAGTTGTGGTTGATCATGTCGGTTGCCTCGACCTTTTGGTTGGGCATCAAGTCAGTTGATATCCTCACTTGCTCATGTAGGTTATTCTCTTGGGGAAGGGCCTCCTGGGTAACTAAACATGCCTCTTGGTCGTTCCAAGGTTTTAGAAGATTGATGTGGTAAATTTGCTTCAGTTTCCGGCTGCCGGACCTTATAGTTCACCTCCCCCACAGCTTTGACCACTTCGTAAGGTCCCAACCACTGGGCCAAAAGTTTTTCTGCTGTGGTACCTGTACCATCACCCAGTCCCACAGTTGGAACTGTCAAACCTTTGCTTGGTGATTGTAATGGGTTCATTGGGTCTCCTGTGCTTTCTCCAAGTGTTCCCATACAATGGGAGTAACTTGGGCTATACGATCTCTCATCTGCAGTACACGCTTGACTATGTTCCTTCCAGGATTTGGCTCCTCTTGATTGGCTTCAGGTGTCCCAATCAACCTAGCTGTCTCCACTGCTTTCTAGAAGGATCTTAATTGGCCCCAGGTGTCTTGATTGACCTGAAGCAGCTGCCATTTGGTTACCATGGTAACAGGGATTTGTTTAGCCTGGGGCTAACATACCAGTTTCTCACTACTTTCTTATAGCCATCTGGCCTTGCCCCATCACAGTTCAGACAGTATGTCTCTATACTGACAAAAAAAAAACCCTGTGACAGCAACTCTCAGAGCCCAGGTCAACTGATTCATGCTTGCCCTGTGGGCTAAAAATAGGAGTGTAAATGTTGGGGTCCGGGATCTAAAATCTAACCAAGGGGGGAGTGCCTCAGAGCCCAAATATCTACAGTGCTATTTTTAGCTCCAAAGCATGAGCTCTTTGGGGGTTGTTTTTTTGAGTTTGATCTTCAGAAATTATGGTCTTCTCTGATATCGCCTTCTCTCTGTGCGCTGGCACCCTGAAGAGCTGATCTAAATTTCCTTCCAATACAGAGACGGTCAGTCTGGTTCCTGGTAATGCCATCAGAGGAATTTCAAGCTAATTTATGGATATCTTTTGAGGGAAGAGTCTTCCACAAATTATGAGCTCTGTTATCAGCACACTTCTATCAGTTTTTTTCCACCGTTCTGATTTTGAGAACCAAAACTGTGCTTGCACACTACTTTATCCACTCCATTGTTGTCATCCCCAAACTTGGCGTTGAAGTGCCCCATTACCAAGCAGATGTCATGCTTAGTAATACTGTCGGTCAGAGTTTGTAGGCAATTGTAGAGTTGATCTTTGATCCATCATCATAACATTCCCTGACACAGTGTACAATTGTTCATGTATCAGGTTCTGAAACTGGGTGAGAGCAATCGGCCATTAACTGGCTCCAGGGCCGGTGCAACGAAGTTTCGCGCCCTGCGGCAGCTCCCCGGCGCCCCCCTGTGGCAGCTTCCCCCCCACCCGGGGAGCCATGCAGCAGCTCCCCACCCCAGCTCACTTCTGCTCCGCCTCCTCCCCGAGCACGCCACCCCCGCTCTAATTCTGCTCCCCTCCCAGGCTTGAGGCGCCAAACAGCTGATTGGCGCTGCAAGCCTGGGAGGCGGAAGAAGTGGAGCAGCGACGGCGTGCTCGGAAAGGGGGCGTAGCAGAGGTGAGCTGGGGTGCAGAGCCCTGCGGCAGCTCCCCCCCCCCCCCGGGGGCCCCCCCCCGCCGCCCCCCCCCCCCCCGGCCCCGGGGGCCCCGCGGCCGCACCCCCCCCCCGCCCACCTCTCCTCCGCCCCCTCCCCGAGCACTCCACCCCTGCTCTAATTCTCCTCCCCTCCCAGGCTTGTGGCGCCAAACAGCTGATTGGCGCTGCAAGCCTGGGAGGCGGGAGAAGTGGAGCAGCAACCGCGCACGCTCGGGGAGGGGGTGTAGGAACGCTGTTAAAAAAAAAATTGGGGGCACCGCTTTTTGGCACCCCCAAATCTTGGCGCCCTAGGAAATCGCCTAGTTTGCCTAAATGGTAGCACCGGCCCTGACTGGGTCCCAGTCTGAGTGACTCTCCTGCTTTAGAAGTCATAAATAATGTTACTCTCTCTGAGTGGCATCCATATTGCCTCCCCAACTATAATAGTGCTTTGTTTTATTTTTAAAATCTATATATGTGCATAGTGTGTGTGTGTGTGTGTATATATATATAGTTATGTAGAGGTTCAAAGCAATAATACAATGAATACTATTATGCTTTTAAGAATGACTGTACTTATTGATTTCCAAAATTAAGATGTCTGGTGGTTTTTTTTTTTTTTTTTGGTATGTTTTTAAAATAACTTTTCTTTGGGGTATAGTGCAGTGTTTTTACATAGACCTGTCATGTTTGAGACGTACAAGTTATGCTCCTTTGTTCCCTCTGAAAAGAAAACTGGTCTTCTCCTATTTAAAATTCTTAAGGCAAATCAGCCTTCCAAATTGCCTTAATTGATTTTTTTTTATACACTGCCCAATCAATGTTTCTAATCAGTTACTGTCTTATCTACTTGTTACAGTAGTTTGTAAAGGAAGACAAAGAAAATCATGTTTAAAGTTCTCAAGGCTTCATATGTTCTTTTATATGTGTCATGGAAATCTCTATTTAATTTGTACAATCAGGAGCCACCTAAAACAATTTTTAAAATCCAAAACCTAGTCCTCAGTTCAGTATTTTTCACCCTCTAACTAGTTTCGAGTTTTGATAGACTTTCCAACCCCAGACATCTTATGACATCACCTGAACAATATAGTTAGTCAAAAATCAATGTAGCATGTATTTGAAGAGCAACTTGCATAGTATTGATCTGATTTATTTTTAATTAGTTGAATGTCTCCAGATGATAGCGATAACAACAATCTATGAAGCCACAAATGCTGAATGATCCAGTTAATTTTAGAGAGAGATGGATGAATAGGAAACAGGGTTGACAAAAGCTTGTTTTTCCACCCTCATTTGGGGGTGGGTGAGGAGAAACTATGAAAAGAGAAGTGCTGCAGTACCTTGAAAGGTAATGAAATTCAAAATATGTGTTATAGGAGCAGGTCAGTATTGAAATATTGTAGGGAGGAAAGAGCCAATTGTGGAGAATATTCTCATGCAGAAGCATTGAGACTTTCTCCTTCAAATCTCTTGTGTCCATGACTCCTGCTATCTCTTTGTAGTTTGTCCGGCCTATCACTTAAGTAGCCCTGAGTATCTGCCTTTTCCAGCCATCCCCATTTTGCTATTTATATTCTATGCCCACCAGTGTTCAAGACCACACATTGCTGCCACCATGTTCCCAGTGAAGTGATTCAAACTCCTTTTTAGAACCGGACGTACTTTGTTCTCAATTGACAAGGGGATTTTTGACAACTCCAGGAAAAAGTACCAGCAGCAGCAATCCAATTTGGGTAACCCGCCTGGCAGTGCAGAGTATTAACAAGTCCACTTCACTTGACTTTTAAGTTCTGCCCTACATCTATTTTAAATAAACTGTGTCTGGATCAAGAAGCATTTAGGAAGAATAGACACACAAATCATTTCTACAGGGAAATGATTACAGAGAAGTTAGCATTGCTGACATTCAAAGGGGTTGCTTTGAGGTCAATCTGCTTGAAGAGGTTGAGAGCCTTTTCTCTACTCCAAGAAATTCATGGAGTGCAAGAGTCTCTTCAGGAAAAGAGGTGATTGATAGACCTCAAAACATACTAAGTCAAATCCACATACTTTATGCTGGCACTGTAATACAGCGGTAGGGGTATTGGAATGGTTCACTTGAATATATTAAAGTGTTTTTTTTTTTTTTTCCTTTTTAAGAGCCATTCTCATCCTATCTGCTAATGATTCTAGTTTGTCACTAGACAAATGCATCAGATTTACTGGGCAAACTGAAGGGCCTCCTCTGTCCTGTGTTTGGGCTTGGCTTGTGTTGTATAACCTGCAGCACATACCAACAGATAAGTGGACTTGATTCGGTGCCATTGGGTGACTCTTAAGTGAGTTCAACATGTTTATGCATCTGGACTAGGGTGACCAGATAGCAAGTGTGAAAAATTGGGACAGAGGGTTGGGGGGTAACAGGCACCTATGTAAGAAAAAGCCCCATATATTGGAACTGTCCCTATAAAATCGGGACATCTGGACAATCTAATCTGGATTTATTTATTGCTAGAGGAATTAGGTTTTCACTTGTACACTTTTAAAAATTGCATCTCATGGTTAAAGTGGCAAGGTTAATGTCAATTTTGTCCAATGCTATTCTTTCTCAAAACAAACCATTACGTTTATGATGACTTCATTCCTGGCACCTTTTTATTAATCAGACCTATGTAGTATAAAAAAGCAAAACAGTTAGTTGTTCTATGCACATATATTGACAACTTTTTTCAATATGCCCATATATGATGGCAAATCCTGCCAAGAAAAAAAAAACTAACTTTCTTCTGAATTAAGTTACATAGAGAGAAAGAAATTGGCTTCTGTTAAGGAAATAGATAATTAAGTTGCTACCGGTGATTGAGGAGTAAGGTCAGTCTTCACTAGAAAAGATTTGCTGGTATACCTGTGCTGTTTTTGCTGGTGTAGCTTAAACCAGAAATATTCACCAGACCAGGGACTTAAATTTGGATCCCCCCAGCCTAGGGGAGCGCCCTAATCAATAGTCTACAGAGTCATTCTTGTACTATTTGGCCCAATGACTATTGAAATGTTTTATACAAAGTGGAATAGCTTCAACAGAAGACACTGATAGAGGCCTTTTCCAGAATACTTTACAGCCTGTGATTAGGGCATATCTAGGTACGTGGGTACCTGGATTCAATTGGAGTGGGGAGTCGAACCTAGGTCTCAACCATTCCAGGTGAGTTTCCCAAGAACTGAGTTAAAAGGTATATAAGGGTGTACCTCCTCTTACTGATATTTTGTGAATCTACCCCTTTTAAAATACTCAGAAACAAAATGTTTCGGGTCCAGTAAAGTTTTATTCAAACCCAAAATTGTTTTTTGTTTTTTTTTTCAATTTGCCAGAATTTTTTAGATTTGATTTTTGGTGTTGGTTGTTCTGAGTTTGTTTGAAACTGCCAGTGAACCAAAAAAAGGGTCTTATTTATTATTATATTATATCATGACCCTTCTTGTGTATATAGGGAAATGAACCTCATTTTCCTGGTGAAATTTCAAACCAAATATGCCTACCTATGTTCCTCCTCAATTTCAATAAGTTACAATTTACTATATCTTGTGGCTTAAGCGATTATATAGTGTTCAGTGTGCTGTTAAAATCTGCAGTGTTCTAACCACAGAGCTGGCTTCATCACAGTGCTGAGTTAAGTGACCATATGTATTCTGTACAAAAATGTTGTACTGATAAGTTAAATTTGAGAATTACATGTGAAAGGTGTTATGGGTAAAAATTTCCATATTTGTAACAACAAATTTGTATAAGTATATGCAGGATATTAAGGAGAAATGCATTTTGCTTCTTGTGCTTGCTAAGCTGTCAGTGGAGATTGGGAACAAGGGGAGGAAAGATGTAGCACAACAATCAGCATTTTCTTTTTGTAGTTTGTTGTACTAATAGGTCAAGGTTGAAGACAGATGTTTCCTTTATTCTGCAATTATATGTGCAACCGAAAAAACAGTTTTGCTAACTCTTGTGATTTTTTTTTCATAAGTCATGTGATATTTTGCATCTGTCTTAAAGTCCTGGCTGCTAGAGTTATGTGAATACACCAAAATATTAACTTTTTTTTTTTTTGGTAGTGAAAGCTAAATGTCTGGCTTACATAGTTGTGGATGAAAGTTTGAAAATGAACACTAAAGGATCCAAAAACAAATAAAAAGGACCCAAAACATATTATTTTTAAAATTCCCAGAGTTTTGCGTCAGTCTCATGCTTTTGGGGACTGATGCATGATGTTAGAGGTTTGCAGTTGACAATATTGGAACAGAGAGACAAGAACAAAGGAAGCTTACAGATATCACTGCAACAGAAACTGTTAGCATATGCTGTCTTAAACTGGGAAAGAACAATAAATAAATAAATACTGTTCTGAGAAAGTGAAGGTTGCCTACTTCTCACTCTGCCCTGGGCTAGGAGGAATGAGAAATATTCAGTTTCTGTGCCACAACAGATTCTTTAAAGATGGCACATAAGGTTCTTTTTACAATGGTACTGGTATTGTACAGAAGTTTACTTCCAAAAGTAAAGCCAGGCATCCTGACAGTAATGCTGCTTTCTGGGAAATCATACCTCATATTAGTCAAAAAGAACATGTGACTTTAAATTGGTTTCAATGTAACTATTTTTTAAGGTATGGTTTCCAGTAATTTCAAAGACAACTTAATAATATAAAACTCCTATAAATCCACAGCAAGTTAAAGTACATGAATAAAGTACATGACAAATGAGCAAACATGAATGATGGCCAATTGAGGGAAGCTGTGCGAGCAGCTCTGCAAATACTAAAGCATGGCACATGGTATGTCTTGATGAGATAGTCTGATAATTTTAGCACTGAAGAGGCATGACAGCAAAATGTAATAGGGTGTGTGAGAGAGGATCTGGTTTTAATTTCTTTAGAGCCTAATCTATTGTTTAAATAACTTCTTAGTGTCACATTATGTAAGTGTATCTTGTGCCCTTCCACGGTATGGCCCCTTTAGTTGGACGTATATCTAAAATGTCTCTAGAATTAAAAAAGACCTTTAAATATACATAGCACATCTAACAAGTACATCTTTAGATAAATCATTCTAAATCCACAACTATTTTCATACCCATTTGGCTTTGTCTCTGACCCAATGGTATCCTATCGTTGTTGCATCCTTTAAGCTGAATTCTTCTTCTGTGTTATCACTAATAAAGCTCTTCCTTCTGTTATAAACACACATGCCTCTGTGCTCTTGGATTTTGGCCACAGCACAGCCTGACAATGTTACTTCACTCTTGGGAGTGGGTGCCATTTCACTTATGGCTAGCTTCAGAGTTTTCTGTATATACTCCCTGATATTTGTAGAACACTTTAGGATTGATAGATGGTGCAATGTAAATATAACCATTTTTAGAATAGCGGAGAAATATATGATGCCCCATAATGATCCCAAATTAGCCCATCCAACTCTTTCAGACAATCAGCAGGAACATTCTCTGAAATGCTTTTTCACATAGTAATTGGAGTAGGATGTCCTTTGAATTCGTATTCATCCTTACTGAATGTGCAGTGCAAAGAAAGAAGGCTTTGTGGGAACTATTAGAAATTCATTATAGCAAGCAGCTGTTAAATCAACAGTGAAAAATTCCAATAGCAGTAGAACTTGAGCATTAAACATAAGGGGATACAAGCATACGGATAAGCATTATCTGTTCATGTTCATATTTAAGTAACAGTTGCTTATAGAAGGAAGTACTCTAAATTTCCACATCCTAAAAAAGCCCTATTGTCTGAGAATAAGATGACTACTCCTCAATCTCCATGCTTTTTGCTCATTTCATGAACAAGCTGATATAGAAGAGATTTGTGAGCTACAGGAATAATGACTTTGATAATATAGTATACGAAAAAATCCACAAGTTAAGGAAATTATTCATATAAACAGTAAGGAATATTTTTTTCCCCACAAGGTATGAATTCACTTCACAGCCATCCATGCTCAGGTATATGAAACTGCAAGAAGAGCTAAATGATTCAAACACCAGCTTCTATACTGTATGGTAAGAGATCAACTGCACTGTCCTAATAGAGGGAGTTGTACATAGACCACGCTGCCTTCTCAGATACAACCAGTGTGTCCACATTCCTGTAATTAAGAAACAGTTTATTCTGAGGATAAGAACAGAATACTTGGGCTCACATTGAGGTCAACATTTTAAGTACTAATTCACCATGCTCAGTGTCCATGTTCATAAAACATTTAAGGGAGGCAATATATTTTCCATGTGAAGTGGCCATATCTGTAACTCATCCATCAGAAAAAAACAATTACACACAAGATGGAAGAGCAGCCCAGTTATTAGAAAGAAGTGTTCTATATGAACAGGGTGCAGGAATTCAGTTAATTGTGTAATGATCCATTCCAAAGCGATCTTTTTGACTCTTTTCAGAGAAATAGAGAAGAGAAGGTTAGAAGCATGTGAAGTGTGCTTCTGGTGTATGTGTTTGATAAGATGCCATTCAGCAGTAGTGCCAGGATACAGTCAACTATTGGGCATTTCCCCAGTAGGGCAAGGTGGTCTGATTTTCAAATTCAGATCTGCTTGATGTTGAACAAGCTAATAATTATGCTCAAGGTTATCTTCTGAGTTCTCCTTTCTTACATCATGTCCAAGTCTCCCTTCTGACAAATCACTGAATTTCTGTCTGGATTCAGAGTCAAAACTCCTTTTGTGTTTGACTACTCTCTGCCAGATCCCACTAACAAGAAACCTTGCATGGAAAAATATCAGCATAAGTTCTGACAGCATAAAAGGAGTGTTTCTTGCTGTGACCCTCTAAACCCCAGTATCTCAGGCATCCTTTTTCTTAAAGCACACAGTCGCACAGACAACAAACAGTTCTTTTGATGGGACGAGTCCTCTGAGCTTCCAGGGAAAGGAAGCAATAAACTCTAAAACGAGTAATCAAACAAGTGCAGTGTGCAACTTGATGCTTCATAAAAGAACTGTTGGAGTTGGTCCACTATTTCTACCTTCACTATAACCCAATGTTTTCCAGCTCTCACCCAATCAGTTTCCAGCAGTTTTGTCCCTAGTATGATAGCAGAACTGTCTCTCCCTCCTAAAGAAAAACCACCTACTATCTGTAGGCCATTTACTTTTATTATTTTAAGGGCATACATTTGTAGTACATCAGGAGCATAGCCATGAAAAAAATATTTCATTGGTTGAATTAATATCTGAATAATCTGACATGCAAATAATGGCTCCAGTGATTGAAATCTGTTCAGTAAGCTTACGGGCTTGCTGCAGATCACCAGCTCCTGAGACACAGAATATTTCTGAAACTCCTCCAGCTAACTGGGAATGCCACTGTAGTGAAACCAAAGCTCATCCCCTGAGGCATCCCAATGGAGTGAATGCTAGCACTAGTGATTTGGTGCAATGTATTGTTGATCAGTAGCAAATATGTTTTAGATGCAGCTTCTCCTGACAGTGACTCAGGACCCTCTTAACTGCACGTATGGTTGGTCCAAGATAAAATATGGAAAACTTCAATCTACAGTCAGTTTTGTTCCCTTTTCATTAAGAAAATGGTATAGTTTTATTTTAAAGATGATAGAAGTGTATATGGGTGAACCCCATTTCCCCTTACATTGCAGATAAATGTTTTGTCCTTGTGAAGTTCAGAAATACTGAAATTGGAACTTTGGAACCAGGCATACTCTTCAGCTCTCCATGAGGAAAAGAGAGGCTATTTAACCTAGAGGGGTTTACAGATTACTTTTTTACTAGGCCAGCTGAAGTAGAGGTGTTTGTTAGAATGCTTCAATTAGGATAGCTCAGTTAGGAATGCCTTTTGAAGATGTTTGTTATGAGAGCAGTTGGGCAATTTTTTTTGGCCAAATAGTTCATTCGCTGAAAAATGTAGTTTCAGGTCAACCAATATTATCTGTGAGTTTGGGCTGCATTTGGTAATAGTTTCAGCTGAAAAAAAAAAGGAACTTTTAAAAAAGTCAAAATGCAATGTTTTAACTTTTAGTTTCAAAACTACTTTGTTTAGAAATTTAGCTAGATCTAATGGTTGAAGGGTAAAAAGCACCAGAAATGTAACACAACACTTCATTTCAGGTCAAAGCGTTTTTGAAAGGCTTCATTTGCCCAAAAATTACTTTTTTTTTTTTGAGTGAGAAAATGCCAAAATCTTCCATTTTCAATTGATAAGAATTTTTCCAATCATTTTTTCCATTTCAGCCATCAGCAGAAAGAGACTAAGGAGGCTTTGATTTAAAAAAATAAAATAAAAAACGAGCACTTCAGCTTCCAAAATTTTAAAAGATAGCATCTATCATGAGATGGGCAAGGAAGAATCATGAAATTATGGTCCCCACATATCAGATCTATATGCTTTAACACAACAAAATGTGAGTGCATGCATGCATGCATAAACAAAACCGAGAAAAGAAAAAACAAAACAGCAAACTGTGCATTCTTTCCTGATCAGTATTAAAGATGTGGGGCTACATGGCAGCACTTACATTGTATGAACTTTATTTCCCCAAAGCATCCAGTTTCCATGGACAAGTTGCTAGGAATATTCTTTCTGGAATTAGTTTGTATATTATTAAGATCAATCAGGGAAAGGAATTTTTGCATGTGAATCTATATTAGACTGCTGATTAGTATGGATTGTATCCTAATTAAAAAAGAAATTACCAATCCAATAAAGGCTAGTGGGAAGGGCTAAGAATTTCTCTCATAAGCATCATCTTTTAACTGTGCCACTGTACAGATAAAATGTTAGAATATAATTGCCTTTTCATCATTTTATTTTTCTAAATTATGTTTAATGATGTTGGGATTAATAATCAACACTAGTAAGCAAAATGCAATGTGCACAGCTGAATAGATGAAACCAACTGCAATTTTAAATATTTATACTGTGCATGTTTGCCCTTTTAATTTAAGAACAAGCAGCCTTTGCATTTTACCTTCTTGATAACTGAGGGAAAATCAAATATGGATTAGCAAATAATTGCTGAACTACAGTATTGCCAAACTGAAAATAGATGAATATATGGACAAACGAGCTAGATCCAGTTGAACTATATCCCATGCTAGAAAAGTCAGTATATAGTCTCTGTGCAAATCTTTTTGGCTAACAAACAAATCACAAACATGATTGTACAGTGAAATCTTCATTGTATGGTGTTACACTAAAATGACTCCTGGCTGGTCCTGCAAATATTTACACACACAATTAATTTTAGACCTGAGAATAGTGTCATTGGCTTCATTTGGATATTTCATGTGCATAAGATTTTGCAGGATTAGGTCTTATGTTCCTAGTAATGAAACAGAGAGCACGTGAGAAGACTGCTTTGACTTCAGGCTCCCATTTTCAGGATCTGGACTAAGTGAGTAGCCAAGGTTCAGTGGATATCAAGCCATTTTCTTTCCAATATGGAAAGGTTCAGTGCAAAATTGTTCACTTATGCCTACATTAATTATGCATGTCCCATTTAAATATGGAATTGGCAAATATTTGAGTCCCAGACAGTACAGATAAGTACTAATCCAATCAGTGCTTTCTGATTCTCATCTGTGTGTGTGTGTGTGTGTGTGTGTGGTTTTGTTGTTGTTGTTTTTTGTTTGTTTGTTTTTTTAAGGCTTAGAACTGCATTCAGGTTGTATAGCAAGTAATAAGTGATAACTGAAGCTAGCGTCAACAGACTGAAAAGTATTGGGGTGTGAGAGGTAATTCTGATGTCAATGAATAGTGCTTTGTTTAGATTAACCAAACTGGACAATTGTGCAAATTCCTTTTATACAATAAGTTCTCTCTGAAAAACTGCTTGACATGGAGAATCAGCTATGTTACAACTTTCAAATCTTTCCAAGAAGCAAGGCCTAGTCATTAGCTTGCTGCTATTGTACCAGCCAGACAATTTATTGTTAAATGCTTGTCAGTAGAGAAAAATCTGCTTTTTCTAGCAGCTCTCAATGGCACTGACATTTACTCAGAGTAAATCTAACATGGATTGGTTCAGAACACCACAGCCTGACAGACGTGACATTTACTGCTGCCATACTTTGACCAATATTGTGATGATAAGGTCTTGGATATCCCATTGAATTGGTGACATATAATTTCTAACCTAATGGAAAGTCTATTTACTTTTTCACTAAGGCCTAAGAAGAAATTAATTAAGGATCCTTCAGTTGCTTCTTGATGTATACCTGAGGGAGGGGGCATTAAATTCCACCCCCCGAACCCATTTCCCCAGATGTTAGAAGTACAAGTTAGTTTTTTTTCCCTTTCCTTTTCAAAGTCTACAAATCTGTTTGCCTCAGGCATGCTAAATTTTTAGATCACTGCATGCTCTCCAGATAGTATGAGATTATTATAAAAAGAAAAGATTATGTACACATTTCATTTTAAAACTCTTCTGCATAGGACCATGAATTGTATATAAATGTCAATGAGCCCCTTTGTGCCTCAGGGTTCCCATTCTATCATTAACATTTTGATAGTGCTCTGTCTGTCACAGGTGTTGTAAGGCTGTAGTCATTAATGTTTCTAAGGCGCTCTGAAATCTTCTGATGGAAGGTGCTATACAAGTGCCTATTATTCTATTCTTTTATTATCCAAATATTTACTTTGATTTTTATTATTGTAAAATGACACAAATAAATAAAAGATGCAGTCCGTTCCTACTTGTTTTTCTGTGCACCAGCACAATATAATAAGCAAACATACTCCATGACTAACTTCTCCCCTCATCTTCCTTGGACCTGCTAACCTCCATTATCTCCATCTCTGACAAACCCACTATGTTTATATTTCCTCCTATCAACTCCTGAAGTCACGCTAACCTTGCAGAGAACACACACAGTGCCTGTCAGGATTGCAGCAGGCCTGGCTATCTTTGCACTTGCTTTGGTCTTTGACTTTGGTAAATATCAAAGGAGAGTGTAGGTCCACTATTCAACAGGGAAGGAGAGCTAATAATAGATGACATCAAGAAGGCTGAGGTATTTAATGCCTAGTTTGCGTCATTCTTCATTAAAAAGGTTAATGGTGACCAGATACTTCACACAATTAATATTAACAAGGGGGGAAGGAATGCAAGTCAAAGTAGGGAAAGAGGTTGAAGAATATTTAGATAAATTAGATATATTCAAGTCAGTGGGGCCTGATGAAATAGAGCCTAGGGTACTTAAGGAACTATCTGAGGTAATCTTGAAACCATTAGCAATTTATCTTTTGAGAGTGCATGGAGCACAGGGGAGATTCCAGATGACTGGAGATGGGCAAACATAGTACCTGTCTTTAAAAAGAGGAACAAAGAGGACCTGGGGAATTAGACCAGTCAGCCTAACGTTGATATCTGGAAAGATACTGCCATTTGTAATCATTTAGAGAATAATAGGGTAATAAGTAATAGCCAACTTTTTTTTCCCCCCCCCCAGGAAAAAAACAGATCATGCCAAACCAGCCGAATTTTCCTCCTTTGACAGTGTTACTGTCCTAGTGGATAGTTGGGAAGGAGTAGACATGATGTATCTTGATTTTTAGTAAGTCTTTTGACACAGTCCTACATGACATTCTCATAGGGAAACTAGGGAAATGTAATCTACATGAAATTACTATAAGGTGGGCACAAAGCTGGTTGAAAGACCATACTCAGAGTAGTTATCAATCATTCACACTCAAACTGGGAGGACATATGTAGTGGGGTCAGTCCTAGTCGATATTTTCTTTAATTACCTTGAGAGTGTGCTTGTAAAAGTTGCAGAAGACACCAACCTGGGTGGGGTCAAAATGACCTTGACAAGTTGGAGAATTGGTCTAAAATCAGCAAGATGGAAAGTCAGGAAAGACAAGTGCAAAGTAGCACACTTAAGAAGGAAAAATCAAAAGCATAACTACAAAATGGGAAATAAGTGGGTAGGCAGTAGTACTGCAGAAAAGGATCTGGGGGTTATAGTGTATCACAAATTGGATGAGTCAACAGTGTGAAGCAGTTGTGAAAAAAGACTAATCATTCTGGGGTTTATTAGCAGAATTATTGTATATAAGACATGAAGTAACTGGCTTGCTATATTCGGCACTGGTACAGCCTCAGGTGGAATATTGGGTTCAGTTCTGGGTGCTGCACTTCAGGAAATATGTGGACAAATTGGAGAGAGTCCAGAGAAGAACAAAAAAAATGATAAAAAGTTTAGAAAATCTGACCTATGAAGAAAGATTAAAAAAAACTGTGTATTCAGGCTTGAGCAGAGGACTGAGAAGGGACCTGATAAGTCTTCAAATATATTAAGGAGTGTTACAAAGGGGATGGTGGCTGGTTGATTGTTCTCCATGTCCACTGCTTCTTGTCTTACCTTCAGTCAGCTTAATCTGCAGCAAGGGAGACTTAGGTTCAATATTAATGAAAAATATCTAACTGTAATGTTAGTTAAGCTCTGGAATAAGGGAGGTTGTGGGATCTCTGTCACTGGAGGTTTGCTGTCAGGGGTTGTTAAGGTATACTTGGTCCTGGGTCATAGCAGGGGGCTGGACTAGATGACCTCTCAAGGTCAATGATAGTTCAGTGTAGACAGGCTAGACAAATTTGATTGGTCCCAGTTTTTTCTTAGAAGTAAGAAATAGTATTTATGTGCCTTATTTTCTAATTTACATATATGATAAACTGAGTAATAATCTGTTAATGGACATTGTCAGAGATGGGATACTGGACTATATGGGCCACTGAACGGATCCTGTGGGGCAATTTCTAGTTTCCTAAGATTTTGAAACTCCGAATATATATAGTACCAGGTAACTTCAGAATTGCTTTTTATACACTTGTTTTGACACACACAGACTAGAATAAAATACAATTCAACTGCTGACTCTACATGATTGGAAAGGCAGACACCTTCTGTCTTTGGGGAAATTAAATCTGTGCGCAGAAGCGTGTTTATAGTCCAGGCTTAATGTCCAAGTTATAAGGTAGTCCATAAGGCTTGGTAAAATCAACTTCTGGATGAGATAAACAGTCCCAGATTGAATGAATTCCCAAACCCAGTTTATCATGCACAAAGTTAACTCTCTCTTTCTTTCTGTCCTGCATTGCAACAACCATCAGGTCTCCTTCACATAAAACAGGCTTGGTTTTCTTTTTTCAGCATTTCTGTACTGTTGTATCTATTGACCTGACTATACTGGAGATCAGTATATCAGTGTAGCTCTACCAATGTACCTATAATGGGGCAAACCTCTAATGTAGATGTGCTGCAGTGGTATAAAACAAAGCTTCTGCCAATGTGGTTTTACCTCAATTTTAAGCCTCCTTGTAAGCTAAAAGGAATTAGAAATATACATTTGGTGAGTCCTTTGTCGACCTCAGCTTCTTCTGGTTTCTTTTTCTTCTCTTTTCTTCCCCCTGAGCCTTTTACACAGGATGGTGTGTCAGAGATCCTGCCTCTAGCATGAGGTGTCTGTTTTCCCTTTGTTTCATCTCGTTAGGGTCCGTCAATAATACCCTCCCACCAAGGCACATCTGTGGAAATACCTTGTGGTGGGAAGTCACAACACTATAACAAAGTAACCTGGAAGGTAACATAATTTTGGAAGTAGCCATTGTATGTAGAGCTGTGAAGAAGATTTATCAATTTAAAAAATACTGCAGAATATAAACTGAAAATTTTAAAATGCTCAATGAAGGAAAATTCAGACGTTTTCAGGTGGATCAAAATGTTTCATTTGGAGAAAATGGAAATGTTTTGATTTTGACTTATTTTCTGTTATAATATACAATAAAATCAAAAGAAATGAATTTCAAAGTAAAAAATGGAAATGTTTTAATTTTTCACCAGACTTTTGTTTCAAAAGAATATGACCTGTTTGACAGAATCACATATTCCATCAGAATTTTTAAGTTGTTTTCAATAACTCTTGTTGTAATCAAATAATATTAAAATGCACTGGGGCAGAGAGACTCATAGACTCATAGACTTTAAGGTCAGAAGGGACCATTATGATCATCTAGTCTGACCTCCCACATGATGCAGGCCACAAAAGCTGACCCACCCACTCCTGGAATAATTCTCTCCCTTGACTCAGCTGTTGAAGTCCCCAAATCATGATTTAAAGACTTCAAGTCGCAGAGAATCCTCCAGCAGCAATCCTGCCCCATGCTGCAGAGGAAGGCGAAAAACCTCCAGGGCCTCTGCCAATCTACCCTGGAGGAAAATTCCTTCCCGACCCCAAATATGGCGATCAGCAGAACCCCGAGCATGCGGGCAAGATTCTCCAGCCAGACCCGCATTGACCATTGATACTAATTACCTGCGATGGCACGTTATTGACCTATTGACTAAAATCACGTTATCCCATCAAACCATCCCCTCCATAAACTTATCAAGCTTAATCTTAAAGCCAGAGAGGTCTTTCGCCCCTACTGTTTCCCTCGGAAGGCTGTTCCAGAACTTCACCCCTCTGACGGTTAGAAACCGTCGTCTAATTTCAAGCCTAAACTTCCCGACGGCAAGTTTATATCCATTTGTTCTCGTGTCCACATTAGTACTGAGCTGAAATAATTCCTCTCCCTCCCTGGTATTTATCCCTCTGATATATTTAAAGAGAGCAATCATATCCCCCCTCAGCCTTCTTTTGGTTAGGGTAAACAAACCGAGCTCCTCGAGTCTCCTTTCATACGACAGGTTTTCCATTCCTCGGATCATCCTAGTGGCCCTTCTCTGTACACGTTCCAGTTTGAGTTCATCCTTTTTAAACATGAGAGACCAGAACTGCACACAGTACTCCAAATGAGGTCTCACCAGTGCCTTGTATAACGGAAGCAGCACCTCCTTATCCCTACTAGAAATACCTCGCCTAATGCATCCCAAGACCGCATTAGCTTTTTTCAGGGCCACGTCACATTGCTGACTCATAGTCATCGTGCGATCAACCAGGACTCCGAGGTCCTTCTCCTCCTCCGTTACTTCCAACCAATGCGTCCCCAGCTTATAACTAAAATTCTTGTTAGTCATCCCTAAATGCATCACCTTACACTTCTCACTATTAAATTTCATCCTATTACTATTACTCCAGTTTACAAGGTCATCCAAGTCTCCCTGCAGGATATCCCGCTCCTTCTCCGAATTGGCAATACCTCCCAACTTTGTGTCATCCGCAAACTTTATCAGCCCACTTCTACATTTGGTTCCGAGGTCAGTAATAAATAGATTAAATAAAATCGGACCCAAAACCGAACCTTGAGGAACTCCACTGGTAACCTCCCTCCAACCTGACAGTTCACCTTTCAGTACGACCCGCTGCAGTCTCCCCTTTAACCAATTCTTTATCCACCTCTGGATTTTCATATCGATCCCCATCTTTTCCAATTTAACCAATAATTCCTCATGCGGTACCGTATCAAACGCTTTACTGAAATCGAGGTATATTAGATCCACCACATTTCCTTTATCTAAAAAATCTGTTACTTTCTCAAAGAAGGAGATCAGGTTGGTTTGGCACGATCTGCCTTTCGTAAAACCATGTTGTAATTTGTCCCAATTGCCATTGACCTCAAGGTCCTTAACTACTTTCTCCTTCAAAATTTTTTCCAAGACCTTGCATATTACAGATGTTAAACTAACAGGCCTGTAGTTACCCGGGTCACTTTCTTCCCCCTTCTTGAAAATAGGAACCACATTAGCTATTCTCCAGTCCAACGGTACCACCCCCGAGTTTACAGATTCATTAAAAATTATCGCTAACGGGCTTGCAATTTCTCGCGCCAGTTCCTTTAATATTCTTGGCTGAAGATCATCCGGTCCACCCGATTTAGACCCGTTAAGCTGTTCGAGTTTGGCTTCTACCTCGGATACGGTAATGTCAACCCCCCCCCCCTTTATTCCCCTCTGTCACGCTGCCTCTATTCCTAAGCCCTTCATTAGCCTCATTAAAGACCGATGCAAAATATTTGTTTAGATATTGTGCCATGCCTAGATTATCCTTAATCTCCACTCCATCTACAGTCTTCAGCGGTCCCACTTCTTCTTTCTTTGTTTTCTTCCTATTTATATGGCTATAAAACCTCTTGCTATTGGTTTTAATTCCCCTAGCAAGGTCCAACTCTACACGGCTTTTGGCCTTTCTCACTTCATCTCTACATGCTCTGACCTCAATAAGGTAGGTTTCTTTGCCGATCCCTCCCCTCTTCCACTCTTTGTACGCTTTCTGTTTTTTCTTAATCATCCCTCTGAGACGCTCGCTCATCCAGCTTGGTCTAAATCTCCTGCCTACGAACCGTTTTCCCTTTCTCGGGATACAGGCCTCCGACAGCTCCTGCAACTTCAACTTGAAATAATCCCAGGCGCCTTCTGCCTTTAGATCCGTAAATATGTTAGTCCAATCCACTTCCCTAACTAGTCGCCTTAATTTATTAAAGTTAGCCCTTTTGAAATCGTAAACCCTAGTCTCTGATTTAATTCTGTTAATCCTTCCATTTAGTTTAAACCGAATTAGCTCATGATCACTCGAGCCAAGATTGTCCCCTACAACCATTTCCTCAACGAGGTCCTCACTACTCACCAAAACCAAATCTAAAATGGCATCCCCCCTCGTCGGTTCAGCAACTACTTGATGAAGGAATTCATCAGCTAGCACGTCTAGGAAAATCTGAGCCCTATTATTGTTACTAGCATTTGTTCCCCAATCTATATCCGGGAAGTTAGTCTCCCATGATTACACGGTTCCTATTAGTATTTACTTCCCTAAAAACATTAAATAGTTCTCTGTCCATATCCAGGGTAGATCCCGGCGATCTATAGCACACCCCAAGCACTATCCCAGGGGAGGCTCTAGTAGTTTTTTACCACATTTACCAATGTGAGTATTGCCCAGACAGACTCTGTTTTATCCATTCCATCACTTATTATTTCTTTACAGTTTATCTCATTATTGACATACAATGCTACTCCCCCACCTTTACCTTTGTTCCGGTCGTTCCTAAACAGCACATACCCTTCCATACCTGTACTCCAGTCATGACTACCGTTCCACCATGTTTCAGTTATTCCTATGATATCTGGTTTCATTTCTTGGACCAGGAGCTCCAATTCTTCCATTTTGTTACCTAGGCTTCTCGCATTGGTGTATAAACATCTTAATTTATGCCGTTTAGCCTCTCTCACATTCGTTATCCAATTTGATACGGACACCGTACCACCAGTATGACCTATTAGTCTAGTATCCATCCCCCCCTCCTCCTTATGTCCAATCTCTTCCCCCTGGCTATATCCGTTCTTATCTGGTCACCCTCCTTCTAAATATTGTAATCTGGCGTGGAGATTAACTGGACATCTCCCAACCGTCTCCCCCAAATTCCTAGTTTAAAGCTCTTTTGATGAGATGAGCCAGCCTCCCTCCCAGAAGTCTATTTCCTTCCCTACTTAGGTGAAGTCCATCCCGTGAGAACAGTTGTCTGTCCCCGAAAGCCTCCCAGTGGCCATACATCCCAAAGCCCTCCTTATAGCACCACTCCCTTAGCCAACTATTTACCATCACAATCCTGTCAGCCCTTTGCTGCCCTTCTCTAGGAACAGGCAGAATCCCACTGAAGATGATCTGAGCCTCGATTTCCTTAAGCGTCTTCCCCAGCCTGGCATAATCTCCCTTGATTCTCTCTAGCAAGAACCTAGCCATGTCATTCGTTCCTACGTGAAGGATGATCAAGGGGTTCTTACCTGCTCCTTTTAGGATCCTTTTCAACCGCAGGTCCACATCCCGTATCTTAGCGCCCGGTAGACAGCACACCCTTCTGTTCTCTGGGTCTGCCCTGGTCACAGGCCTGTCTAACCTCCTCAGTAAGGAGTCCCCAATCACATAAACCTGCCTTTGCCTGGTGACAGTGCGATCTACTAATCTATCCCCTGTTCCCTCTAGTCGCAACCCCTGTCCGTTCCTATTTTCCCTTATAATCCCCCTTATGCCATCCTGTATCCTCCCGGGGCCCAGATTTGGTGCTGTCTCCATCAACTCCTCCTCTCTTTCTATGGGACTAGCCGCTTTTCTCTTCTTCCTCACCCTCCCACCTTCAGTTACCACCTGCTGCACCCCTTCCTCATTATCCAAACACCCAAACCTGTTCCTGAGCTCTATTTCTCCTTCACTGGCCCTCCTTTTCGTTGGCCTGCTTCTCACGGTCACATGCTTCCACTGCCCTTGTTCTCCCCCCGACATTCCCCCCTCACAGACCTTAGCCCCTGCTTCCACCTGTACCCCTGAGCATTCCCCTTCAGTCACTCCTTGCCTTTGCTCCATTAGCTGCTCAAACCCCCTTCTAAACTCTACCAGGGTATCTACCTGCATCTCCAAACCTCGGATCTTTTCTTCCAGCAGCTCTATTAGGCGGCACTTCATACAGACATACCTCTGTTCAGGCACCCCTGCTAGGACCATATACATACTACAGCTGCCACATGCAATCATCTGCATTGTGTCCCCCGCTGCTTGGCTCATGGCTGCTGTTGTCTGGGCCCGCCTGCTCACCTGTGCCCTCTGCACCTGGGGGAACACAGCACACGGGACACCGCGCCCTTCTGCCTCCCCTTCCCTTCCACCTCCCCCTGTAAACTCCCACTCAAACTCCCCTGTTAGCAGCCCTGTTCACCCGCAGCTGTGCCGCTGCCTGGCTGGGTGGCCGCTTTTATAGGCCCCCAATCAGCCAAGCTCCGCCCCCTAATCAGGGCTCAGCTGCCCTCCCAGCACACTGCCCCTACAGGCCTCTACACACACAAGCACTACAAAGACAGACGCAAGTACAGATACCTTCTTCTCCAATGAGACTCCCACTCAAACTCCCCTGTTAGCAGCCCTGTTTGCCGGCTCCTGTGCCGCTGCTCGCGAGAGAGTCCAGTGGTTAGGGCATGTAGCTGGGCTCTGGGAGACACCAGTTGAATGTCCTCCTCTACCTGAGGGGGGAAAAAAGAAGATTAAAACCAGGGTTTCCCACATCTCAGGTAAGTACCCTAATCACTGGACTACAGCATCATTCTCCTTCTCTCTCTGACTCAATGCATATCTAATTCTTTAGACACAATTTAATAGTTTCAACAGGAGAGATTCCCACACCAAAATATCCCATAGTTCCTCCCTTACCCCCCTTTTGTGTGGAGTTAGGCATGCTCAGAGAATGTCTACCAAATTGGGCCCCATAGGCCAAACAGAAGAACCAATCCTAGTTGCACCTGGTTTGAGGATTGCCCTGGGATTTAGGCGTGAGATGGATGCTGAGACCAAAGGGTTGTGTGCAAGCCCAGCAGCAGCAACTTACGTGCCATGGGCTCTTTTAAGGTGAAAACTTAGATGCCAAGGTATTTTAGACACCTACAGGATTAGGCGACAGCTGAGTAGGGTTTTTTAGGATCTCAGTGATACATAAATTTTGGACTTAGGCACCTAGTCTTTTTGTGGCGCTGGTTCTATAATATCCACCATTCATGTTCATCTTGGGTGTCTCATATCACATTAAGGAAAAGGAGGCAGTGTCCACCTCCTTTCAGAGCACAAGTAAATAACTTATGCAAGAGTGAGCATTTGAGTAAAATATTGGATACACCCTGTATCTCCTCGAGCACTAAGTCTTTTAATTAGGATGAACTCGATTGTACAGTTACCTGCAAACCAGAAGTGGCAAGTTGATAGTGTTTGCGTGCACTTCTTACTCTGGTATCAGATATTAACCTATTAGTTTAAGTGGGTTCTAATGAGTCAGGAGGGGCTGGGGCTGTACCCCATCAAGTATAAGGGATATTGACATCGCTCTTCAGGAAGAGAACTGGAAGGTTGTTAGGAGCAGCCAAACTAAGGAGAAGGGATGAATGCAACTTTTACTTGTAGCTAGATTCTTAGTAAAGCCTAATCTTAGCAAGGGGGGTGGTTTTTAGACTCTCCATTGTGTTTGGACTTCTTTGTTTTTGTGCAGGTTGGCAAAGGTATTTGTTTATATCAGACTAGCAAAATATTTAAATATGTAAATAGCAATATATAATCTCAAATGCTACAGGTTCTCAAAGTAAGATTTTTTTTTTTTGTAACGATTTAGGTTTATGTTTTGAGAAAGATACAAGGAGAAAATAAAAAAAAATTGCTCATTTTTTGATAGACTCCTAGTTAATTAAGAATTAGTGATCTGCTAATTTTACATACAGTCTTAATGTTAGTTGCAGGTCTCTTCATGCATACTTCTGTATAAATGATGACTTGGCTAACTGTCAGAGAAACAGAATGACAAACATTTTTTTAAATTTTGTTTAGAATTGAAATATTTTTAAACATTCCCAAAGTTCTGTTACAGAACTGCAATACATTACTTTTAAAAGTGGAATTTCACTATCCATTGTGGAACTGGCCCGAGGAGTTCTAAATGTATTATCTGTGCATGGCCAATATCTTCAGCATCCACAGAGGCATGCGTAATGCAAGAGCCGTAGAAAATTGCTTGCATTTGCTCCCCACCTCTCTGCAACAAAATAGGTCTATGAAAACCTTTGGATATTTCTGCAGTATGAAAATGAGATTACTTTCATCTGGTGTGCAGTAAATAGCAAAGTTTTTTTTATTACAGTAACTGTAGCCTATTCACACCAGTAAGGACTGTGAACAAACTGCGATAATGTTTGTGAGTATAGGGATGGGTGACATGGTTGAGGGGGAAAAAAGTGACTTCCTCTTTCTCACTGCTATTTCTACCTCCTGACACATTTAAAGTTTTTAAAATGTTGATTTAACCTATTATGAACCATTTCCAGAAGCAATTAGATTTCCAGATCTCAGCTAGGATTGAAACCAAAAATACTGAAGCTACATGGAAAAAACCCTTTGTGTTCATTCCGGTGGGAAACAAGTAGTGCCAGAAACTTCAAACGTCACAAGACAGTTACCTAAAATTTGCAGATTCAAAAAGTTTGCTTGCGTCAGATAAAAAATGACTAAGTAACCAAATTTTTCTACATCCATACTAACCAAATCCAAATTCAAAACCTTTTGAGCTTCACCTGTTGTAACTGTAGATTGAGTTGTCGAAACTGTTTGGGAAATAATTCAAAGTTCTAGCCTTGCCATCTGAGACCAGAGCTGCTACAAATATGTAGCATTACACATAACTGTTTAGCAACCTTTTCAAAAGTTAAGGCACAAAACTGCGCCCTCTCTGAATGGCTGACTCTGAAAATTAAAAAAGCATTTCAATGCCTGTATGAATTTATACTATATGTTAAGAATGGTTACACCACGCAAGGCTTTTTCTTCTGATTCCTTGCTTAACTGAGGGTATGTCTACACTACAGGATTAATCCGAATTTAGATAATTCGAATTTGGGAAACAGGTTGTATAAATTCGATTGTGCGCGGCCACACTAAGCACCTTAATTCGGTTTTTAACCACATTAATTCGGTGGTGTGCGGCCACACTACCCCATTAACTTAAACACAGTAATTCGGTGGTGTGCGGCCACACTAACCCTAATTCGAATTAACAAAATCGATTTAGGCGTTACTCCGCTCGTCGAGGTGGAGTACAGAAATCGATTTTAAGTGCCCTTTAATTCGAATTAACTGGCTCTGTAGTGTGGACGGGTGAAGGGTTAATTCGGATTAACGCAGCTAAATCCGAATTAAAGTCCTAGTGTAGACCAGGCCTGAGTTTTCCTGAATACTAAAACTGTTGTGCAAATTGCCGAGAAAACAGGTTTTTTTAGGTAATATGACTTCACCTCCCTCTCTCCATTTTCAGACTAACTCTAACCCCTGTGCCAAGTTATGACAGAAGAAGCTATTTAGAATCAGTTTGTCAGACAGTGGGTTTGTTTTAATGGCTCTTCTAAAGTTTGTGAAAAGCCTAGGCCAAACTGGGGTACTTAGGCACTGAAAGCCTTTTTTTAGACACTTAAAATAGAGGCTAAAGTTAGCAGTGATCATTCAGCACCTCTGAAATACAAGCCTCTATTTTCAGATGTGTAAATTTTGGCCTCCAAGTTGGGAAAATTTAGGCTAGATTTTTTTTTTAATTTATTTATAAAGAACATGCAATTCAGTCTCTCTCTCTCATAAAGTGCATTTAAATGGCTTGTGCCTCTCTTCCTTTGATGCCTCACTCATACCACAGCTTCAGTTGTCAACCAACAGAGCAAGTTGACACCTTATTGCTTCTCATTGTGACACTGAAAAGCTGCTGCCTCATCTAATACTGAGCTTTGTTGTATTTTTCTATTTATTTTTTCTTTTTTCCCCAGAACACATTTGACAGCTTATAGAGATTTTGCTGTATTTTACAGTATGTACATTTTTCATGAGATCTGCATACAGCCAGACAGCAGTTGTCTTTAAACAGTTAAAATGTATGTTTCTGTAATATATAGAGAGCAAATATTCTTTAAAGGGGACTTATTATGAGTTATAATAAAGATTACTATAATTTAATATTCATAACACTGTGGGGTTAATAAGTCACCTGCCCTGTTTGTAGGAAGGGTATGTTTTCTGTGGAACCATGACTAGGAGTATACATTAGATTCAATAATCTTATTGCACATCAACAGGAATGCTGGTTGGGTGTACACAGCTGCCTGAACTATTCATCTAGTGTAAAATGTATCTTCCATTTCCTAACTTGTGAATGCAAACTCCTGTGGGATTTATGTACGTGTGTGAGTGAGTGCCTTACGGTGTATCTGCAATGCCAGTGAAGTCGAGTAAATATAATTTCATTTACAAGAGTGGTTCCAGGGCAACAAACCTTCCCAGCAGAGCCCTTGTGTAGGCTCTCAGTGGCACAACAGCAAGAGCCTACTTCTTCAGAAAGATGTCAGTGGGTGCTGGGAAGGGCACTACAGGCATTCCGAGTGATCCCAAAGTCCCAAGAGTTTCACGCTAGGGGAGGGACAGTTGGGGGGGGGGGGGAACCAACCTCAGGCAAAGCAGTACTGAACTCTGGTGGGAGAGCTCCAAGGAAACCTCTGGCTACTCTAAGTGCCTGATTCAAAGGCCACTAACACCAAATAACAGAACTGAGCCCGTCAGTAGTACTACTCGAAGTTTCTTTGATAGCAATTAAATAGAGCTGACTCACCACTGTGTTTTACATACAGCCAGGGCCGGTGCAAGGATATTTTGCGCCCTAGGCGAAACTTCCACCGTGCGCCCCCCCCCCCCGATGTCCAGCCCCCACCTTCCTACGGCCAAGTTCCCCCCCCCCCCCCAGGGGCCCAGATGTTCACAAAGTGCAGGGGACACGGGGACAGGGGGGCTGCAAAGAGGGGGTCATATGGGGGCTCTTCCAGGGGGTGAAGGTGGCAGAAAGGGGGGTGCATGGGATTGTTGCAGGGGGTGGAGGTGGCCAAGAGGTGGAGGGAGCGGGGGTGTAGTGGCAGGGAAGAGATTGCACACAGGCAAAAGGGGCTCGTTGCAGGGGGTGCAGTGACAGGGAGGGAGTGGCACAAGGGAGAAGTGGGCAGGAGGGGGTTGTTGCAAGGGGCTGGCAGGTGGGGGTGTGTCTGTACCCTGGGTTGTTGCAGGGGGGTGAAGGTGGCACAGAGGGGTTTGCACAAGGGAGGAGTAGGCAGAAGGGAGATGGCAGGTGGAGGGGGGGGTTCTGAGGTTGATGCAGGGGTGAAGGTGACCGTGGTGGCTGGGAGGAAGGATTGCTGGGTGGAGGTTGCCCAGAGGCAAAAGTGACAGGAGAGGGTGGGTTGTTGGGGTGGGGGGTGCACAGGGGAGAAGGTAGCTGGTCGGTGGGTGTTGGAGGGGGTGGCGCTGGCTGGGGGACAGATGCCCGGGTTGCTCCCACATACACCATTCCCCAGGCCAGGGACTGGACCTGCCCACTCCCCGGCACTCCGCAGGCCCATACGTCTCCCTGCGGCTCAGCTAGGTACTTTGCAGGTGGAGTAGACACCCAGCTTCTCCTCCCGAAGAGCAGAGTGCAGCTGCACCTTCTTCCCCGCACCGCGGGTCGAGCTGGGCTCTCCGCCACCCCCGGGGCTCTCAGCGGCGGTACAGGCAGCCAGACCCCTGCGCCCAATCCTGCTGCTGCCGCTGAGAGCCCCAGGGGCGGCGGGGAGCCCGACTCGCCCCGTGGTGCAGGGAAGAAGGCGCAGCTGCTAGCGCTAGACCCTCCCCTTCCCCGCTCCGCCGCCGGCTGCTCCCCCGGGGGGAGGGACTGATCGTGCCGCAGGCAGCCCCTCTGGAGCCAGGAAGCAGCAGCAGCCTTGTGCTCCACTGTTTAAAAAAAAAATGTTTGGGGCACCGCTTTTTCAGCGCCCCCAACTACTTGGCGCCCTAGGCGGCCGCCTAGTCTGCCTAGTGGTTGCACCGGCCCTGCATACACCAACATAAGTGACTAGTGGCTTTAGAAGAAAATTTGGGAAACTACCTTATGGGTTGTTATGGCAAACTGCTCAGAGATTTCTCTGCTGTTTGCACTGTCTATTAGGAATATTAGGGCCCTCTTCCCACATATACTTGAGTTTCAACTGGACATGCACACTCTTTAAACACACACATAAGTATTTTCAGGATCAGGGCCGTTTTTTTTTTCCTGCTGTAGCCCTTCACTCTAGGCTAGAAGAGACAGTCTGCTGAGGAACATGTCTTGTGTTGCTCAGCAACTCCTCTCACTTGTTAAGGGCTGGCATAGAGTCCCTTCAGTAATCTTTGAGAAAGATAGAAAGAGCTTGATGGGGGAGGGGAGAGAGGGACCACGTCTGAGTTCATCCTTTTTAAGAAAGGTAGAATGTTAACAATATAGTTTAAATTAATCATTAAAACTTGATTTATTATTAGCTGTTCTCAGCTGTTGCTTAATACTAAAGGATAGAAAAAATCATAACATTTAATTTCAGAAGCCCTCCAAAAAACAGAGGAATCACATGCAGATAACATATTTTAAAGCTTCCCTTTAAACTGTTCAGATAACATTTTCTTCTTGGCACGAGTCATAACTTCAATTCTGAGCTGTGTAGTTCATTTTCTAGATGTCAAGAATTAGTTACCTCCTGATGAGGTCTAATTATTTATGAGTTTAAAAAATAAATCTGGCACAATAAAGTGTGTTGAAGAAAAGATTATTGTCCTTCATGGTTTAAGATAATCAAATTATACACAGGACAAACACAATTAAAATAAGTTTTGAAGCCTGCAGAACATTTTATTACAGCTTTTAAATAAAAATATTGTCATAATAATGTACAAAGTTGCTAAATAATCAAATCCCAGTCTTTTTAATGTAAGCTGTTCAAAGATGTATTTGTGTGCATTTTCTGTTTGCTCAAGTATAATGTTTGGGGGTGGGGATGAAATGCCATAATAGTTCTCACGTGGTTTTACAATTGTGCAAGGTAGATACAGGAAGAACGGATGCACAAGATCAAAAGCTAGTTTGGTCTGAATAATTCTGGGGAGGAAGTATCATGTAAATGTTTGGCACACAGATGTTTGCTAATAAAAGAAAAGAGAGAAAATAGTGACTCCAGCAGTTTTACTTCTGTGTCGGTCCAGGATAGCCAATTCCATTTAGTCTATTTAAAATGTTCAAAAAACATAACTATTCCAAAGCTTCGAGTTGTGCAACAGTTTATGTAGTCATATGACTTATTTTTGTTACTATTGACCTTCCTCCAACCTGTTCCCTCATCTTTGCTTGGAACACTGATTGTGGCTTGTCGGAAAAGGAATGTCACTGACTGTCAGAGTTTGAACAACGAGGCTCTAGTCTTGATGATGGCCTCTAAGCATTGCTGTGATACAATTAAATAAAAGGTGAAGTTCTGCCCTTATTGAAGTCACTGGTAGTTTTACCATTCACTTCTGTGTGGCCAGAATTTTACAGGTAGTGACTCAGGTAGGCCTGAGTCTGCTATATGCAAGCTTGTGTCAGAGGATTTGACATTCCTGTGAATAAAACCCACTCACTCTCTTTTTTTTTTTTTTTTTAATTTATAGCAATGTTTTATCTGGAAGCTTGTTTTTGTTTTGGCTGTTTGGATATGTAAATTGCATTTCCAGACAGTTCTTCACTTTGCTTTAAACTGCTAAGATACTGACTAACTATTAATATTAGATTGATGTGCAGCTGACCCATATTTCCAAATAAGTTGTTTAATTTATCTGGCCTATTTAAGGGCATGCATTTTTCTGAGAGTTCAGGGATCTTTTGTTAAGGGGGAGTGGCAGGCAATGTCTTTAGTGGAGGCATCTCGTCTGAGATGATAGTTGTGACAAAAATCATGTTGCTGTAGAATTTAAAAGGCTTGTCCATGACTCCATAGGGAAGGTGGAACCTAAACTGACATTTTAGGCCCTATTTCTTACCTCCCCCTCCCCCATCACTTATAATCAGACTAATCAATTTGTTTCTACTTGACATGATGAAATAAAGCCATACCAGACACTTTTCCCAGAATTACCAGGGCTGGGTTAACATATGCAGAGGCCAACAAAGGTCAGGCAACAGAATCAGGCCTGTAACCAATTCCTTAATGGGCCCTCTTGCTCCTCACTTTCCTGAATCAAGCAGGTGAGAATCTAGCCACGAATAGTGGCTTAAGTTCAAAGGGCAGTTTATGGGGGGGAACCCCTGTTAAAACTATGAGAGTGTTTGAACTCTTGACATTTCCCCTTGGCCACCTTTATACTGTATTTAAGTGTCTTCATAGCCTCAATGAATTTGAATTTAATGGTTGCTTAACATACTTGAAGGTATTGTAATGTTATTCCAAAGTGTGTGTAATCACATACTTGTTGACGTCACTAGGCATAGCTACCAGGTAACTCGGGGGAGTGGAAGGCCATAA
>NW_020664482.1:34225951-34230401 GCF_002925995.2 Terrapene triunguis | reverse complement strand
TGTATAATTGTGTTTAGTACTGAACATAAATGACCTCAGATATAATTAAGCTAGTTAAAAGATTAAGAGAATATAACAGTTATCAAAGGAAGCAAGACACTCTTAAAACATTTTTATCACCAACAGTTAGTTCAAGGGCTTGGCCACCATGCTGGCCAGGGGTGGCTTGAAGATGTGAAGCTCAAAGAACTATACTTTGTGACATAAGCATTTGGAAATACTAAACCCATTATTTGAACAGCAGGCTGACCTCACACCTGATGAAGGGAATGCAATACATTTTTAAGCCAAGGGAGTGGTCCTATCAGAGGATGGGGCAATGGTATCCGCATGTAACCATGCGCAAGTAAGAAGGAGGAACAGTGGCTGATAAGCTTGGGTAGTAGCCATGTGGCATTTTCCCCTATTCACCACCTCCATTATTCAGTGTTATAAAGTCTGATTACTCAGGATTTATATAAGTGAACTAAATTTCTCCCTCTGCCAGACCAGAGACCCATTTTACAACATTAAGACTTCCTTTAATCTTTTCAATATCTGTATTAGCTTTATTCAAAGTCTTCAGTAAAAAGAATTTGAAGCTCAGAGGAAATATCTATATCCAGACATTTGTTTTTAGCACTACTTTCTGCCCATATTTCTGGAGCATAGGTATTTAATCTGTGTGTGCTATCCCATAGTTCCACACTTATCTTCTTCAATTCCTGTTTCTGTTGAGAGTCAGAGAACCTAATAACATGGAAGGAATTTGTGTATCCAGTAGTCTACATTCTAATAATATTCTACAGCTTGATATAAAAGGTTCTAAGCAAAATCTGCTCTCTTGATGTGGGAGGAAGGAAAAGCAACCACTGTTTTTCATTGCTTATTAATACTAAAGTTATGAGAATGTCAGGGCTGGCCCACAACATTTTGGCACCTGAGGCGGGGAGCTCAAATGACGCCCCCATGCCTCCTCGCTTGGGCCAAAACTTTGAAAGGTCTCAATTCTGCCTTCTTCCTGTTCTACTCCTCTCATGGTACTGCTCTGCTACCTACCCCAATAAAGGAGAACTAACAACTTAAAATGCCTTGTTCAAAAATTTTAAGTAACACTTACATTTGCTGTTCAGGTGTTTGAAAGTTAACTTTTCTTGTCTGCATAATAAACACTAGCATTTGTATCTGTTTGAATAATCAAAGTAGTGCTTTCCATGCCTTCTTGGTTGCAAAGATTTGAACTGCTTCCTGAAGGTCCACAGTCTGGGCCAGCTCATGCTCTATTGAGATGGTTACAAGGCCGACCAGCCTCTCCTGTGTCATTGTGGAGCGTAGATGTGTTTTTATTAACTTCAGCTTGGAGAAGCTGCGTTCTCCACTGGCAACTGTTACAGGAAGTGTTAGAAGTATGTGCAGAGCAACAAAAGCGTTTGGAAAGAGGGGGATCATCTTATTTGTGCACATATATTCCAGAACAGCCTTTGGAGCTGATCCTGCTGAAATCTATCTTGAAAGGGCTTTCAGGTCATCACCTAAATCACTCACATCAATATCGCGCATGTCATCATGTGTCAACACTGTCTCTAGTGCCCTGCATTGCTGGTGTAGGTCTTCTTCAAATATAGTGAGGAGTTTTGGAATATCATACAACATCCCAAATATACTGCTGTGTTCCTTGAGATGCATGAAACTTTCTTCAACTGACTGTATTCCACAATCTAGCACCTGGTTAAAGAATTCAATTTTGAATTGTTTGGGGTCTCTTATGGGATTATCCCGTGCCTCGTAATCAAAATGTCTTCTTCTTCTGTGACTCTTGTATTCTTGAATGGGTGGGAAAATAGCTTCAGTGTGAAGTTCCTCTGCCAACTTCTGTGCACTCTTCAGAACATTTTGAAATCCCTCATCTGACCGATAAAACTGTAGGTATGACTTCGCTTTCTCCAGTTGTTTCTTTGCTCCAGATAGATCAAGGTCAACACCTTGGAGTCTCTTGCTTACAACATTTATTTCAAACAGTATGTCATGCCACAACACAAAGCCACATAGAAATTTAAAGTTATGTATGTTTCTAGTGATTCCATTTCCCTCTGCCACTGTTCTCCCATGAACAGTTCCTGTCATAGCATTATCCTCCATAATGGCAACTATGGCATCATCTATCTTCTCAATTTGGTGTTTGATAGGCTTTATCGCCTCCACTGGACTTTCCCATCGTGTGGCATTCAGTGGTTTCAGTGTCAGAGAGGATGTTCCCAGATGTTGCTTCAAAATTTGCCATCGATGAGTTGATGCAGAGAAAAATACATAGATGCTTTGAATTACATTAAAAAATTCAGCAGCCTCACTAGAAGCTGATGCTGCATCACTGACCACCAAGTTCAATGAATGAGACTGCATGGGACAAAAAAAGCTTGAGGGTTTAACTCTCAGATCCGTATCTGTACTCCTCTGTTCTTTCTTCTCATGTTGGCACCATTATCGTAGCCCTGACCTCTCATGTCAGCTATCGCATATTTTCCAGCTTTTTAAGAAGCACATTTGTCATACCAGCTCCTGTAGTATCATCAATGTCAATAAATTCTAGAAAATGCTCTCTGACAGTCACCATTACAGGGACATTTTCACTAGGTTCTGTTGTTGTTACAAAACGCACCATTAAAGTCATTTGTTCTGTATGGCTGATGTCAGGTGTGCAGAATAACAGAGTAATACCTTGCTGACTTCAGATCTGCCACAATCTTCTGTTTGACTTTTGTTGCCAGTAACTGTATGATCTCATTTTGAATTGTTTTTTCAAGGTAGTGGTGTGTGTACATTTCTTGGGTGGTGACTTTTCTTAGATGCTCCTGGAGTACAGCATCAAACTCTGCCATCAGCTCCATAATTTTAAGGAAGTTTCCATTGTTTGGCAGATACAGCTGATCTGAAGTGCCACGCAGTGCTAGGTTTTGGGTAGCAAGCATTCTCACAATGGCAATGAGCCTTTTCAGAACATTTTTGCCAGTAAAGAGACTCTGATGCAATCATCTCTTGATGCTGATCATCTATGGTGGGCTTTAACCTTACTCTCATCTCAAGCTCTTTCCACCTGTGGAATGCTCCCTGGTGATTTGCTGCCTTCTCATGGCATGCCAGATTTCTAGCCAGATTTTTCCAGTCCTTTTTTCCTGTAGAACCCAATGTGGCTGGAACATTAGACTGGAAGAGTTTGCAACAAAAACACTATGCAGCATTCTGGGTTTTTGAGTACATAAGCTATGGCCTCTGCACTTCGTCACCATTGGGGAGTTCACACCAGTAATGTGTTGGATGGAAACTTCTGTTTTCATTGTCTTTGGGGAACATGAAGTTTTTCACTTGCTGTAGCCCATGCAGTACAAGGAAGTCCCTCAGGCTACTGCTCAAGTGGGTCCACAGTCCTGGATCATCTAGACTTAAGGAATTAAACTCAGTAGCAGCTGTTTCTTGCACATCCACCACACTCTTCTCTGATCTACACTTTTCTTCAGGAATGTGCATGGTTACATCCATTTGAAATGGAGCTATGGATGCTGCAGTAGCTGTCAGGTCACCTGCACTGACTAACTGGAAGATCAGGCATCTCCTCACCACTCACATCCTCGCTGGGGCCGGAAGGCTCACCGTGAACATTTGTGTCTATGTAGCTCAGGAGAGCTCCTTCCTGCTTAGATAGAAAAGCTTCCTTTGCTTGCTTGCTTTTTCTGAATGCTGCCCCTGAGGGGCGTTTTCTTCTTTCATTCATGACTGCTGTTTTTGTGCCAGCTAAAGTGGCTCTCAACACCTAATTGAAGTGGACAAATAAGCAGGCTGATAGCAGGCCTTGAGTGAGGGAAGAAATCAGTGTCTTGAGGGCCTAACTGGCTCCTACTACTTCAGTTGACTGCCAGTTCTTCTCAAGTGGGTTCAGGGAAGCAGCAGGAAACAGGAAGCTCCCTGAGAAGCTGGTGTTAATCAGTCCAGGCTCCTGGGGGTGCTAGAGAGGTACATAAGAGGCTCCTCCTCCTCTCTCCCTGCAGCTCCTGCTGCTTTCTGTTATTCCCTCTCATGTTTTTTCTCCTGCCTGCCTGTTATGTCTCTTGTGCACTCCTTCCTCCAGCACAGCACTCCACCATCTCTGTGCATCTAGAGCAGAGAGAATACATATGCACCAGCAGCAGACACAATTTTCTACACTCTGGGTCCTAGTGGCACCCCCCACAGTCTGGCACCTGAGGCGGCCGCCTCCGTTCGCCTCATGGTAAGGCCAGCAGAAAGGACAACTGTCCAAGCAGCAGCAAGTTGTTAGAGGGTGAAAAACTGCAGAATTTTTAGTCAGTTAGAATATTCTTAGTTTGTAGCATTAACACTAGAATGTCACAAAGATTAAAGTTCTAGGGTGAGCTTTATCAGCTGCCAGAATCAATTGCTTTTGTACAAAATCAGTGCTGAAAACACACACACACACACA
>NW_020664482.1:34142585-34225941 GCF_002925995.2 Terrapene triunguis | reverse complement strand
GTGTGCTCTTAATTCCAGATTTCAGAATCCAGAACAAGTGGCTTCGTACTCAGAGGTGCTGATCACCTGCAGCTCCCAATGACTTAAATAGTTTTTGTGAGTGCCTCTGGAAATTAAAATAAAATCTGGCTATTTAATGAACAGGGATTTATTTTAGACAACCAAAAATGTTGGTCTGGGGATGCATTGTTTAGAAATACTGAGCACCCACTAATTTAAATGGAGTTGATGTAGGTTGGGTTAAAACTTTATTTAACTTAACAAGCGTAACAGTTGCCCTTCATTCAGGTAAAACGTAAGAAAAAGCAGAAGTCTCCAAGAAAAAGGCACACTGTCAGGAGTTCCACTGCTTAGGATGCAGCCTGGACAAGCAGTAAATGTGACCCTGATCTTAGGAGAACTGAAGAAAGGGAATTTGTGTGTCTCGGCAAGCTGGCTAAAGAGGCTTGGGCTGTAAGCAAACAAGCTATTTTCTGTTTGTTTTTTCCTGTGTGTGGGGAAACAGGACTGTGTCCGTTCCTTGTAAACAAACAAGATGGCATAAAAATATGCATGACTCTCCCATCCATTTTCTCCTCCCTCAGGGCCCAGAACCATGACTAGCTGCTTGGGTCAAAAAAGGTAATAGGAGTCGATAGGAGCTGCAGGTGCATAGCACATAAGAAAATCAGGTCACAATTGCCATATAATTGACAGTTTAATCAAGGAAGAAAATTCCCCATTTACCAGTTTGAATTTTTTTTAGAAATGGCATTATATAACTTGGACAATGTATAACTCTGCCTCTAGTTGACCTCTTCTCATCTTTCATGGTAATGAATAACTTAATGTTACAAATTATGCGCAATACTCCATGTAACATTGGTAATGCAAACCCTGTATTTCTGGTGGACTCCAGGTTTTATTGGAAATCACTTTCAATTCCTAGTGATGATTCCATATTAAGTGAGCTTTACACACTTCTTCCGTAGGCTTGTGTTTATTAGGCATGTATTTAGACCAGTGCTCCCCATACCCCTCTTACCCTGTAGAAGAGAATGTTGTAGACTAGAACCACATAAGTATCTTATGGCCCACTTTTCAGTATTCTTTTTGTGGAATGAAAGAATCCAATAAACTTCCATTTTCCTGTAGTTTCATAGAATCAAAGGGTAGAAGGGACTACAAGAGTCATCTAGTCTAAACCCCTGCCAAGCTGTGCAAGATTTGTTGTGTCTAAACCATTCAAGACAGATGGCTATCTAACCTCCTTTTGAAAACCTCCTGTGAAGGAGTTTCCACAATCTCCTGAGGCAGTCTGTTCCATTGTGCAGTGCTCTACATATACAGGGTGACACATACTCCTGGGCAATAGAGTTATATGTGCCATGTATAATATATTTTGATGGCATAAGCACAGTATTGGCAACTCCAAGTTGTTCAGAAATGAGTATTACACTGAGCTGAGGGCTGGAAAGTGCAACCTTTAGGGGGGAAATCCACATTTTTTTTGATAAAGTAGCAAAGTTTTTTTATGGCAAGATTTTCTACAAAATGTGTGTCTGTAGGTGCTCCAAGGTTGAACATGCCAGGAGTATTCCCTGTCATGATTGGTTACTGGACACTGGTGCTGGAGGGGTTGACAAAGGTGAAGAATAATATAATTCAGAACATGGCTCTGCAATTTCTCCTGGCAGCCACCACCATTTATGGGCTCTGTGCGTATATGTGTTGTCATACGTACACACTGAGTGTCACTAAGGCCATGTCTTTGCTAATGATGCTGTAGAGGCATAGCTTCAGTGCCATTCCTATGCCACTGTAACCCCATAGTATAGACTCAGAGTAGAGTACTGGAAGAGGCTTATCAATCACTGCAGGAACACCACCTCCCTGAGTCGCAATAGCTAGGTTGACGGGAGCATTCTTCCATCAACTTAGCTGCGTCTACACTGGGGTTTAGGTTAGTGTAGATACGGCATGCCTGGATGTTGATTTTTCACACCCGTGAGTGCCGTACCTGTGTCGATCTAAGTTTTATACCAGGCCTCAGAAACTACTTTAACTTGAAGAGATAATGTAGTGAACTTCTTCTGGGCTGTGAGAGACATGAAGTCAACATTATTTAAAAGGAGTATTTAAAAGCTTTTGCTTTTTTTGCTTTTGTAATTAAAAGTGCCTCTATAACTACTAGACCAAGTGAAAAATCCAATAGGCCACCACTGTCCAAATAAAAAAGCTTTCTAAAAAATAAGATCAATGGCTCCCTCAAGGATTGAGCTCACAACCCTGGGTTTAGCAAGCTAATGCTCAAACGGCTGAGCTATCCCTCCTCCAGTGGTTTAAGTATTGGCCTGCTAAACCCAGTGTTGTGAGCTCAATCCTTGAGGGGGCCATTTAGGGATCTGGGGCAAAAAATCTGTGTGGGGATTGGTCCTGCTTTAAGGAGGGGATTGGACTAGATGACCTCCTGAGATCCCTTCCAACCCTGATATTCTATGATACTTCTACAGCATGGTATCCTACTTCTTGCAAAAATAAGTCAATCTAAGATTATTTCTCTACAGTAGTGGTTTTGGGGGGAGAGGGGCCTTTTGAAACCATTTCTTATGGCAATACTTTCTGAGTTGGAGTCTTACTCCTTTCTTTTAAAAATATGTCATGCCAAGCATTAGGTGCCCAACACTTCACATAAAAAAAAAAAAAATTTTTTTTTGACAGTTTGCAGGGTGAACTGTTCTTTTTATCCTGTCCTCCTATCCTGTTGCTTAGGTAATGCACCACTAATGACCTCCCCAGAATTAGTCACAGTTTGGATCTTAGATTGTGGTCTTACAATTTGTCTTCACCCATATAATTCTTTTATGTAATACTTAAAAATATTTCTTTCTTGAAAACCCTCTTGCTCAGCTATGCAATAGCCTCTACATCTAAGGATGCTGATTTCTTTCCAATCAGTGTTCTGCTACCATTTAGCCTGTCTTTCAGGAAAAGTGAATTAAATTTATTTAAATTGGAGTCTCATTTTCTTACATTGTATCTAATTGAACATTCATTTCATGTCCTCAAAAATCCTTAAGGATAAGACGCATTGTCAGAATATTTGCTTAACTGAATGTTGGGATTACGAGAGAGCCAAAATAAGTTAGTTTCTGGGATTTATTGAGATGCTGCTCTACACATCTTCAGTTAAATTGAACTACTTGTGTCACTAAGTTTACCCCTTGGTTGTTGACATGATGCAGAGAATTTGTCTGTTTTCTGTTCTAAACATAGCAACATTTATGAATTGTATGACAAAATAGGTTAGGATTGCACTCTGATACTTATACAATGCCTATAACAATAGTATCTAGGTGCTGAAGTACAGCCAAAGGGCATAATTTTCCAGAGGAAAATTGGATTTGTTTTGGATTAACTAGAGTTCATTCACTTGCAATTAAAAAGTCTTTGGGTTAATAATATAGTCCAAACTATTGAATAATCTTGGTAACCAGTAATTAGACTGTAGGCACTTTGGGGAAGGTACTCTTGTTTATGTGTTTGTAAAACATGGGACCGGGATCTTGATTGGGTCCTTTAACAGTGCACTTCTTATGGCCTCTTGGGTATCATGTCTAGGAAGAGACACCTGGCTTGGAGCACATGGCTGCCTGGAGGGAATTATATATAGAAATCTGATCTTAGTCTGGGTGAGTTCAGATCAAGATGTTGGCTGTAAGGTTTAATCTGAGGAAAGGGACTAGCAGACGTGCCTTGAGTTAGTTTCTTTATTAATAAACCTGATTCCAAATGGGAAAATTAAATTGGAGAAAGCACCATTTGTGTGGCATTTGACTAGGAAGACAGTAACCTGGGGCTGTGGCCATACCTGCTGTCAGACTGAGGAAGCCACTGATGCAGTCCCTTTGGGTACCACCACAATGTACATGAGAATAATAATTGCCTTACTTTCTATGTGAGTGCATGATAAACTGCTCTCACAGTCTGTAGATTTATTCTCCAATCTGCTACATATCATTTTTAGCTCTATGGATATGGTATGGGTGGGGAGGAGCATCATACAGAGGGTACCAGCTGGGGAGCGAAGCTTAGCTATACCTTATACAGCCTGATGGCCCTGTAGTGGCTGCTGAAATTGGTGGAGGAGCAAGAGACTGAGGTTCTGGGTACCTGTTGTGTGTGCTTCGTACCATAGCAAACCTAAGGAAGAATCCTTTAAACTTTTTATTAAAGATACAGAAGGAAAATTAATTTACACTTCAAATGCTTTAAGTAAAGATTTTAACATTTTTGTTCCCTTTCCTTTTAGCTGGAGAGTGTTTTTAGAAGGAAAACCTCATTTGACAGTCTTTTAGACGGTGGTAACTTTCCTTTTCAGGGAAAAGAGGAACTTAGCAGGGCTGCCCAGAGGGGGAGGGGGGCAAGTGGGGCAATTTGCCCTGGGCCCCACAGGGCCCCCCACGAGAATATAGTATTCTATAGTATTGCAACTATTTTTTATGGAAGGGGCCCCCGAAATTGCTTTGCCCCAGGCCCCCTGAATCCTCTGGGCAGCCCTGTGCAATCTACCAGAACATCCCTGGGACCTGATTCTGAGAAATGTCCTGACTAGATCAGCCCAGAGAGAGGGAGCTAGGTGACATTGTCACCTCTACTAGCTTCGGCTAAATCCCAAACAGCACCTGGAATGTTAGACTGTCTCTCATACACTCATTACCACCCTTTGTGTGTCCTTTTTCTTCCCCACCTTATTTCTTTTTCTTCCTATGCCTCTCCTTTTACCTTCTGTTTAACAAGGGTCTGGCTAAGGGCTTGTCTACACTGGTAATTAACAGCGCTACAACTTTCTCGCTCGGGTGTGAAAAAGCATCCCCCTGAACGCAGCAAGTTGCAGCGCTGTAAAGCGCCAGTATAAACAGTGCCTCAGTGCTGAGAGCCACGCTCCCAGTGCTGGGAGATACGCCCCTCATTGAGTTGTTTTGTTTTTTAGAGCACTGGAAGAGAGCCCAGCGCTGTGTCACAACCACACAAGACATATTAAAGTGCTGCCACGGCAACACTTTAGCGTTGCCAGTGTAGACTAGCCCTCTTAGTTTGTATATTTTGCAACACTGTTGTGAGCAAAGAAAACAGAAATGCTCGATGCTGGTACCAGTTTGCCAGGTCTTGAAATGGCTAATAAGATGGTGTGTGATGCCTGTGTTTTTCCAGCTGTACGGTTCCCAGTGAGACTCAACACCAGAGACGAAGCTCCATCTTTTATCTTTGTTGTTTCTTCTCCCTCCCTTCCCCCTGCTTTTGTGAGTGTTTGTCTTGTTTTCATAGATTCATAGATTCTAGGATTGGAAGGGACCTCGAGAGGTCATCGAGTCCAGTCCCCTGCCCGCATGGCAGGACCAAATACTGTCTAGACCATCCCTGATAGACATTTATCTAACCTACTCTTAAATATCTCCAGAGATGGAGATTCCACAACCTCCCTAGGCAATTTATTCCAGTGTTTAACCACCCTGACAGTTAAGAACTTTTTCCTAATGTCCAACCTAGACCTCCCTTGCTGCAGTTTAAGCCCATTGCTTCTTGTTCTATCCTTAGAGGCTAAGGTGAACAAGTTTTCTCCCTCCTCCTTATGACACCCTTTTAGATACCTGAAAACTGCTATCATGTCCCCTCTCAGTCTTCTCTTTTCCAAACTAAACAAACCCAATTCTTTCAGCCTTGCTTCATAGGTCATGTTCTCAAGACCTTTAATCATTCTTGTTGCTCTTCTCTGGACCCTTTCCAATTTCTCCACATCTTTCTTGAAATGCGGTGCCCAGAACTGGACACAATACTCCAGCTGAGGCCTAACCAGAGCAGAGTAGAGCGGAAGAATGACTTCTCGTGTCTTGCTCACAACACACCTGTTAATACATCCCAGAATCACGTTTGCTTTTTTTGCAACAGCATCACACTGTTGACTCATATTTAGCTTGTGGTCCACTATAACCCCCAGATCCCTTTCTGCCGTATTCCTTCCTAGACAGTCTCTTCCCATTCTGTATGTGTGAAACTGATTTTTTCTTCCTAAGTGGAGCACTTTGCATTTGTCTTTGTTAAACTTCATCCTGTTTAACTCAGACCATTTCTCCAATTTGTCCAGATCATTTTGAATTATAACCCTGTCCTCC
Organism: Terrapene triunguis; assembly: GCF_002925995.2. Taxonomy (NCBI): domain Eukaryota; kingdom Metazoa; phylum Chordata; order Testudines; family Emydidae; genus Terrapene; species Terrapene triunguis. Next base: position 34,219,789 of record NW_020664482.1, on the reverse strand, counting down.
AAAGCAGTTGCAATCCCTCCCAGTTTGGTATCATCCGCAAACTTAATAAGCGTACTTTCTATGCCAATATCTAAGTCATTAATGAAGATATTGAACAGAGCCGGTCCCAAAACAGACCCCTGCGGAACCCCACTCATTATGCCTTTCCAGCAGGATTGGGAACCATTAATAACTACTCTCTGAGTATGGTTATCCAGCCAGTTATGCACCCACCTTATAGTAGCCCCATGTAAATTGTATTTGCCTAGTTTATCAATAAGAATATCATGCGAGACCGTATCAAATGCCTTACTAAAGTCTAGGTATACCACATCCACAGCTTCTCCCTTATCCACAAGACTCGTTATCCTATCAAAGAAAGCTATCAGATTGGTTTGACATGATTTTTTCTTTACAAATCCATGCTGGCTGTTCCCTATCACCTTACCACCTTCCAAATGTTTGCAGATGATTTCCTTAATTACTTGCTCCATTATCTTCCCTGGCACAGAAGTTAAACTAATTGGTCTGTAGTTTCCTGGGTTGTTTTTATTTCCCTTTTTATAGATGGGCACTATATTTGCCCTTTTCCAGTCTTCTGGAATCTCTCCCGTCTCCCATGATTTTCCAAAGATAATAGCTAGAGGCTCAGATACCTCCTCTATTAGCTCCTTGAGTATTCTAGGATGCATTTCATCAGGCCCTGGTGACTTGCAGGCATCTAACTTTTCTAAGTGATTTTTAACTTGTTCTTTTTTTACTTTATCTGCTAAACCTACCCCCTTCCCATTAGCATTCACTATGTTAGGCATTCCTTCAGACTTCTCGGTGAAGACCGAAACAAAGAAGTCATTAAGCATCTCTGCCATTTCCAAGTTTCCTGTTCCTGTTTCTCCCTCTTCACTAAGCAGTGGGCCTACCCTGTCTTTGGTCTTCCTCTTGCATCTAATGTATTGATGACAAGTCTTCTTGTTCCCCTTTATTCCCGTAGCTAGTTTGAGCTCATTTTGTGCCTTTGCCTTTCTAATCTTGCCCCTGCATTCCTGTGTTGTTTGCCTATATTCATCCTTTGTAATCTGTCCTAGTTTCCATTTTTTATATGACTCCTTTTTATTTTTTAGATCATGCAAGATCTCGTGGTTAAGCCAAGGTGGTCTTTTGCCACATTTTCTATCTTTCCTAACCAGCGGAATAGCTTGCTTTTGGGCCCTTAATAGTGTCCCTTTGAAAAACTGCCAACTCTCCTCAGTTGTTTTTCCCCTCAGTCTTGATTCCCATGGGACCTTACCTATCAGCTCTCTGAGCTTACCAAAATCCGCCTTCCTGAAATCCATTGTCTCTATTTTGCTGTTCTCCCTTCTACCCTTCCTTAGAATTGCAAACTCTATGATTTCATGATCACTTTCACCCAAGCTGCCTTCTACTTTCAAATTCTCAACGAGTTCCTCCCTATTTGTTAAAATCAAGTCTAGAACAGCTTCCCCCCTAGTAGCTTTTTCAACCTTCTGAAATAAAAAGTTGTCTGCAATGCAGTCCAAGAATTTGTTGGATAGTCTGTGCCCCGCTGTGTTATTTTCCCAACATATATCCGGATAGTTGAAGTCCCCCATCATCACCAAATCTTGGGCTTTGGATGATTTTGTTAGTTGTTTAAAAAAAGCCTCATCCACCTCTTCCACCTGGTTAGGTGGCCTGTAGTAGACTCCTAGCATGACATGACCCTTGTTTTTTATCCCTTTTAGCCTAACCCAGAGACTCTCAACACTTCCGTCTCCTATGTCCATCTCTACCTCTGTCCAAGTGTGTACATTTTTAATATATAAGGCAACACCTCCTCCCTTTTTCCCCGGTCTATCCTTCCTGAGCAAGCTGTATCCATCCACACCAACATTCCAATCATGTGTATTATCCCACCAAGTTTCAGTGATGCCAACAATGTCATAGTTGTATTTATTTATTAGCACTTCCAGTTCTTCCTGCTTATTACCCATACTTCTCGCATTTGTATATAGGCATCTAAGATACTGGTTTGATCTTTCCTCCCAGTTTTGTCCTGACCCTCCTTTCTCTCTGCCAATATAGCCCACACTCCCTCTCGTTTCCGACCCATCTCCCAGGTCTCCATGTTCCCCACTTACCTGCGGGCTTTGCTCACCTGTCCCCGTCAAACCTAGTTTAAAGCCCTCCTCACTAGGTTAGCCAGTCTGTGTCCAAATAGGGTCTTTCCCCTCCTTGAAAGGTGAACGCCATCTCTGCCTAGCAGTCCTTCCTCAAATAGCATCCCGTGGTCTAGGAAGCCAAAGCCCTCCTGGCGACACCATCTTCGCAGCCAGGCATCCACCTCCATGATGCATCTGTCTCTGCCCGGGCCCCTACCTTTGACAGGAAGAATTGAAGAGAATACCACCTGCGCTCCAAACTCCTTCACCCATACTCCCAGAGCCCTGTAGTCACTCTTGATCCGCTCAGTGTCACACCGCGCAGTATCATTTGTGCCCACATGGATGAGAAGCATGGGGTAGTAGTCAGAGGGCTCGATAATCCTCGACAATGCCTCCGTAACGTCTCGGATACGGGCTCCCGGCAGGCAGCATACCTCCCGAGATGAAATGTCAGGGTGACAGATGGGCACCTCTGTCCCCCTCAGAAGAGAGTCTCCGACCACCACTACCCTACGTTTCCTATTCGCAGTGGTGGCAGCAGACCTCCCAGCCTTAGGGGTACGAGGCTTCTCCTCCTTTACTGTAGGGGGTGATTCCTTCTTTCCTGTATCAAGAAGAGCATAACGGTTACCTATTACCACGGCGGGAGGGTTCGGAGCAGGGGTAGAGCACTGCCTGCTGCCAGAAGTAACCAGCTGCCAGTGTCCACTCTGAGCCATCTCCTCCTCCACCAGTGGTGTATCAGCAGTCCTGTGTACTGGGACAGCTACCTCAGCTGTCTCCACATGGACACTGTCCAGGAATAGCTCGTGGATTCGGATGCTCCTCAACCTAGCCACCTCCTCCTGTAGCTCTCCCACCTGCTGCCTGAGAGATTCCACCAGCAGGCACCTTTCACATTGGTTGGTCCCTCCAGCCTGGATATCAGTAAGTGGAAATTGCAAGTTACAGTCTCTGCAAAACCACACCAGGATCTGGGTAGAAGCATCCATGCTCAGGCGCTCTGTCTGGCTACAGGCGCAGGTGGAGGAGACAGAAGCAGTGCTGAACAAGTGTTGCGGGTCTTCCTAACCATCGTAAGCCTCCCTCTGTCAAACTCCCATCTGCAGCCCCCTGTCCGCCCAAAAGGGTGCTGTACTGCTCCTCCTTCACCTGGAGAACTCCCTTGCGAAACTCCCTGTTAGCAGCCCCTGTTCGCAAATTTGTCTTCTAGGAAATGGAATCACAGCTCCAGCTCATCTCAACTAAGTTCCAGGGCCGCCCAGAGGATTCAGGGGGCTTGGGGCAAAGCAATATCCATAAAAAAAGTTGCAATACTATAGAATACTATATTCTCGTGGGGGGGTCCTGTGGGGCCCGGGGCCTGGGGCAAAATGCCCCACTTGCCCCCCCCTCCCCCGGGCAGCCCTGAGATTGCAGGGTTCCAAGAGATGGTGAGGGTGGCAGCCATGATGGTGACGCTTGCTCCTTTCTTAGTCACCCTTCTCCCACCCACCAGTTTTTGTCAGGCAGGTTTCTTTTTCCTCTAATTTTCCTGCCAAAGTCTTTTCTCTTTAAGACCCTGGGAAAGGAATGATGAGTAGAATAGACTATCCCCTCATTATTTTGCTCATTAGCCATAATTTCCAACACACCAGTTTTGGTCCAATGACTTCCACACTTTCCTTGTTTACTAGGCATGATCTTAACACATGATCTTTGAGTTATAGCCATAGATCTTTTTTTGTTTGGACTAATTCAATCTGTCTCCCTTTTGCACCTTTCCCCATCAATGGGTGTTATGGGTCATTGTGATATTTTATGAATTTCCACTCCCTTTACTGTGGTGCCTACAATTAGGATAAATTTGCAGGCCCAATTATCTCAACCACATTTTCACTCCCTGGAAGTTACAATATGTGTGTGTTTAAACATAACTCATGGTAGAGGCTAATGTTTTGGTGTCATCTATTGTATTCTGCGACTGGGGAAAAAATCTTGAGAAATGATACATCCAGCAAGCCCTTATGTTCAAGCCATCTGTTTCCTTAACTTCCAATTTGACTTAGTGATTGTCACGGAAGCCCCATTTCTAGGGTGCTTTGCGGGTTTTCTTGTATACAGCCTACTTTGCAGTATGCCACTTGATACCTTTCCATGGATTTTGAAATTGGTTCCATTGTAACCCTTGAATTCTTTTTTATTACTTCCCATTTAAAAAAAAAAAAAAAAAAAACTTTATAACTTTTTAAACTGTTAATTTTTTCTTGAAGATTTGGAGGTGGTCCAAGCAAGCCTGGGAAAGGGGAGGGTTAGGTGCTCCACTTACATTGGTTTCTTTCAATGAGAATTGGGTGCCTAAAAGCCCTTAAGCCCCTCTTAAAATTGCATTTATCCATTTTTGTGCTATGGTGAGAGGAAAATCACACACTATTCTTATTGTAAAATGTTCCAACTATGTTTGGCTAGATGTTGGAAGTAAGTGGCTAGACGTTTGTCAAGTAATTAGTCCAAAGAGCAATGGGCATCTCCCCAAGATAGAAACTAAAGGCTATTGGAGTACGAAGTTATGAGATATTGAGGACTGTGACAATTGGGTGGGAAGGCACTGACATGTAAAGATATGTGTAGAATTCAGGTATGAAATGTTTGTGGAATATTAGGGAGGCTGGGACAGGCTGACAATTCTGATAAGTTGCTAATAATATTGTATTATTGTTGTTTCTGGATGTCCGTCACTCCTCAAATGAAGAAAGAATGACCTTCTTTAAAAATCAAAGGGAATGTGTGCTTGCCTATAGGGGAATTATGCAACACTTTTTTTCTGACAGAGTTACCTCCATTTAGTGCCTGATACATGCAACATCACATTTTACTGAAGAATTTTTGGCCACCAAACCAAAAATAAAAAATCAGCTATTTTCACATCTCTACTCAGGGAACGGTCTATACACAAGGACCAGGACCCCAGTGTGCTAGGTGCTGTACAAATACAGAACAGGAAGATGGAAACGGCCTAAAAGAGCTTACAAAGATAAGAGACTTCTGATGATACAATACAAAAAGATGGGTTCTTACTATGAAACAAAGAGAGAATATTTGTCAGACTAATTGTCTCAGCCCACCAGTGGCCTAAACTTTGTCTAGTTTATTGTAGGTATGACTGCCTGTACCCCTGTGTTCACCCCTTTCACAATTTTATAGTAAATTTTGTATGAAGTATGCTTTGAAGTATCATTTGAAAACTCATAATTTGCTAATCATTATTGTCCTGGTAAAATGTGTGGCAACATTGTATGTAAAGTTAAGATTCCTCTGTATCATATAACTAAGACATGTTCCAAGTCTGGGGAGTGGTCACAAACCAGTTCCCAAAAGGCAGAAGGGAAGCTGACACCTCAGCCAGATATTGTCAAAATCAAGTGGATCATCACCTGATTAAGTGGCCATGCTTTCGCAGGAAAGAGGGTGTGGGTGAAAAAATCTACATTTTGACAAAGAAACAGCTTGGGGTTCCCATCCACACAGACTTTCTGTCTCCTGAACCTCAGCTGGAGATGGTTCTCAAAGAAAGAGAGAAAACTACAGGAAGGGAGAGCAGATGCCCCAAATTATTCCTCGCTTTCTCTCAGCCACAACACCTGAAGATCAAAGGAAGGAGCATTGGACAGGAGGAAGGGATCCTGACTGAAAGAAGTTGAGCCAATACGACTGCTGAAACTTAGTGAGAGAAGCCTTTGCTTTGAATTCACCCTCGTTTAATTTAGGCATTAGTTGTGCATTACTTTTATTTTTCTTGTAACCAATTCTGATTTATGCCTCATTACCTATATTCATGTAAAATCTATCCTTTTTTAGTTAAACTTGTTTTATTGTTTTAGCTAAACCAGTGTGTTTGGACTGATGTGTTTAGGGAACTCCATTTGGGATAACAGAATTTGTGCACATCATTTTCTATTAATAAGCTTCCTACATTTGTATTAATGAATCTGCCTCTGTGGTCTACTAAGCCTTGCAGAACCTTTTCAGTTCACATACTCCCTTGCCCCTTATGGTGAGCAAAGTATTGGGATATGGGTTCCATCGATGGCCCCTGCCCAGTTTACAAACCCTGTCCTCTGAAATCCCAGCTATTATGTCTGGAATTTTAATGAGGGCAACCACCCGTGGGAAGATCCCAGTATTAGTTGCCTCACAAACCTGAAATTTTACATGACCGCTCATCAGGGTAAATTTTTCTGGGAAGTTGGGGAGGAAAACAAGTCAGGAGTTTGAAAGTTACTGTTCTAAAAAGATTTTCCTCTTACTAACTGATAACTTTAGGGAAAACTTTCTTGGTTCATCATGCTTCCAAAATAGCTTAGCTTCAAAATGCCAAGTTTGTTATTGCTGGCCTTGCTGGAAAATCCATTTTTGTGGTTTTGGTTTTTTTGGGGGGTGGGGCTGGCTAGTTAATGATATATTGATCCCACACTATATGAAATAGCTAGAGGTTCAGAGCAGGGTGAAATAGAAGGCAAAGGAAATCAGGAGAGAGAACCTGAGAGAAAAAGGAACTGTTCACTTCTCACCAACCCAAGGAAGCAAAGAAGAGAAACCTGAGTTAAATACTTAACTGTTCAATTCCAAACATTGTAAGGTTTGGGGGTTTTAAAGTATCGATAATTATTGATGTTTCATGTTTAGGGTTGTAGTTGCATTCCTCACAAACCTCTGTGCGAAGAGTGTTTCACTGTAGATACCATCTATGCCGATGGGAGGGGTTGGGGTTCTCCTGTCTGCGTAGGTACTCTACTTCCCAAAGAGGCGGTAGCTAGGTAGACAGCACAGCATATGTAGACACTCAGTGCAGGTATGGGGAGCATACAGTAGCATGTACATGATCCAGTACTCAAGGATACGCGCTATTGTAGACGTAACTTATGACTTTCAAACAACGCCATAACAAATAGAACTCTGACATGCTTTAAATGACTATTCTTGTGAGCTATGCATTAATTTTTGAATTAATAAAAAGGAGTACAGTAATTTTAAAATTATAGATATCCTATTAATTTAATGTTTTTATAATCAGTATCCATAGCAAAACAAAGCAGTCAAAAGGTTAGAGTATTTTCATTACTTAACCACAAGACCCAGAGCATGTTTTGGCATTAATAGGTGTATAAAAGCTTTAGAGAGAAGTTGCCATTTTTCAATCAAGTGATAATTACCATAGACTGTGTGTGCTCAGTGATAATTACTGCTTTGATGGCAGAACTCTCAGATGAAACTGTAATTTGATCAAACCAGGAAAGCAGGATTATTAATCATTGACTCTGACGTCATTATGATCTACTGCTTTAGTTTTACTTATGTGTTATTACAGCAAAACTGAACTTCACTATGTACTTCTCTGCAAAGAAAATATTACCACAAATGTTTCATTTATGGAAATTAAAGTACATTAAGAGAGGTTTAATGACAAGGACCCTATTAAAAACTGTGGTGTGCACCTTCACATATGCATATTGTATTTCCTACTTACAAAAAGAAATGACTCTTTAAAAGCAATAGAAAGATTCCTTTCCACCATACAACCTAGGCCTTGGCTACACTTGCGAGTTACAACGCTGTAAAGGCTCCCCCAGTGCTGTAACTCACTCCCCGTCCACACTGGCAAGGCATTTGCAGCACTGTATCTCCGTGGTTGCAGCGCTGCATGTACCCCACCTCTCCGAGAGGAATAGCAAGTATTGCGCTGCCGCTGCAGCGCTGCGGCACCAGTGTGGCCGCCCAATGCGCTGTGAATGGTCTTCAGAATTATTTGGCAGTATCCCACAATGCCTGTTCTAGCCACTCTGGTCATCAGTTCAAACTCTACTGCCCTGGCCTCAGGTAACCAACCATGTGACCCACCCTTTACATTCCCCGGGAATTTTAAAAATCCCCTTCCTCTTTGCTCAGCCTGGCATGGTGTGGAGTGCTATCAGCGAATCTTTCCAGGTGACCATGCCTCCACGCACCAAGCGAGCCCCAGCATGGAGCAATGGCGAGTTGCTGGACCTCATCAGTGTTTGGGGGGAGGAAGCTGTACAGTCCCAGCTGCGCTCCAGCCGTAGGAAATACGATACTTTCGGGAAGGTATCAAAGAACATGATGGAAAGGGGCCATGACCGGGACGCCCTGCAGTGCAGGATTAAAGTGAAGGAGCTGCGGAGTGCCTACCGCAAAGCCCGCGACGCAAATGGCTGCTCGGGTGCTCCCCCCGCGACCTGCCGATTCTACAAAGAGCTGGATGCGATACTTGGGGTTAACCCCACCTCCACTCTGAGCACCACCATGGACACTTCAGAGCCGATGTGGGGGGGGAGGAGGAGGAGGAAAACGGGAGTGATGGTGGTGGGCCGGATGGAGACACACTGGAATCCCTGGAGCCATGCAGCCAGGAGCTCTTCTCGAGCCAGGAGGAAGGTAGCCAGTCACAGCGGCCGGTACTTGGTGGAGGACAAACAGAAGAGCAGGTTCCCGGTAAGCATTTTTTTTTTTCGGGAAGGAATTTTTTCGGTGCGGGCTCTTTGGGAGAGGAGGGTTAGGCATGCATGCCTAGATGCGGAATAGTGCATTGATGTGGTTTATCACATCACGGTAATCGGCCTCCGTAATCTCCTCGAATGTCTCATCCAGAACATGTCCAATGCGCTTGAGCAGGTTTATCGGGATAGCCACCGTGGTCCTTGTCCCAGCCAGGCTAACGTGTCCGCGCCACTGTGCCGCGAGGGGCGGGGGGACCACTGCTGCACACAGGCAAGCTGCATATGGGCCAGGGCGGAAGCCGCATTGCAGTAGAAGACCCTCCCTTGCTTCCCAGGTCACCCTCAGCAGCGAGATATCGTCCAGGACGAACTCCTGTGGAAAATGTTGGGACAGTGTTCAGTGTAGGTGCCCCCTGAAGCTGTTGGCTCTCCCCAAGGCACAGAAACCCAGAGGACAGTGCAGCCCTGAAACAATCAGTTCCCCTTACTCACCATTTTGAGGCTCCCGTGGGATATGTGTGCTCTGTTTCGGACGGGAAAATTATGCTATGGTGTAGACCCTGTGTGTTTTCTACTCCTTAAGTGCGGGGGGGAATCATTACTCGGTCTGGTATAAACAATGCTGCCTCTGTTAAATGTTGCATTTTGCCTATACAGCTGCATCAACCTTGAGACCTCAGCCGTCCCTCTCATCGCCTGCTCAGAGACTGCAAAGACTCAGGAAAAGACTGCGAAAAAGCAAAGAAGACATGCTGCAAGAAGTGATGCAGCAATCTATTAAAGAGAACGAGAAAGCACAGAACTGGAGGGAGAGAGAAAGCAGGATCCACCAGGAAAATGCAGCGCACCGGCGGCAAAGCACTGATAGGCTCATAAGCATCCTGGAGCGCCAAGCAGACGCTATCCAGGAGCTGGTAGCCATGCAGAAAGAGGAGCAGTACCGCAAACGCCACCCCCCCCCACAGCCCTTGTCCCAAAACTCTTTCCGTTGTGCCCCACTGTCACCTCCAACTTCCATGTTCTTTACGCCACCCGCTGCCTCCAACACCAGTATCTTCACCACCCAGCCCTGAAAACCATGACCCTTACCCTCTGCACTCAACCCCCATCACTATGCAGTATAGCTGTCCTGAAGTGCAGCACTCACTGCAGAGCACACCAGACAGGACATACGCGAATCTGTGATTGTACTGTTCCCACTCCACCCCCTTGTTTCTTTTCAATAAATATTTTTTTTTCTTTTCAATAAATGGATTTTTTGGCTTTGAAAACATTCTTTATTATTACATAAAGTAAAAGACTCCTTAGCCCAGGAAATAAACAGGCACTGCAAGTCTGCTTGTCTGCTTAGCAAACACTGATTCCTAAAGATTGGAACTACTGCACTTCACTCCCGTGCAGGGCACCAGATATCACTGCTGGTTTTCAGCCTCAAATTTCTCCCTCAAGGCATCCCTAATCCTTGCAGCCCCGCGCTGGGCCCCTGTAATAGCCCTGCTCTCTGGCTGTGCAAATTCAGCCTCCAGGTGTTGAACCTCAGAGGTCCATGCCTGAGTGAAGCTTTCACCCTTCCCTTCACAAATATTATGGAGGGCACAGCACGCGGATATAACTGCGGGGATGCTGTTTTTGGCCAAGTCCAGCTTCCCATACAGAGATCGCCAGCAGGCCTTTAAACGGCCAAAGGCACACTCCACAGTCATTCAGCACTGGCTCAGCCTGTAGTTGAACCGTTCCTTGCTGCTGTCAAGGCTCCCTGTGTAGGGTTTCATGAGCCACGGCATTAACGGGTAAGCGGGATCTCCAAGGATCACAATGGGCATTTCGACTTCCCCTACCGTGATCTTCCGCTCTGGGAAAAAAGTCCCGGCCTGCATCTTCCTGAACAGCCAAGTGTTCCAAAAGATGCGTGCGTCATGCACCTTTCTGGGCTAGCCTGTGTTAATGTCAATGAAACTCCCACGGTGATCCACAAGCGCCTGGAGAACCATAGAGAAGTACCCCTTCCGATTAACGTACTCGGATCCTAGGTGGGGTGGTGCCAGAATAGGAATGCGCGTCCCATCTATTGCCCCTCCACAGTTAGGGAACCCCATTTGTGCAAAGCCATCCACTATTTCCTGCACATTACCCAGAGTCACGGTTCTTCTGAGTAGGATGCGATTAATGGCCTTGCAAACTTACATCAACACGATTCCAACGGTCGACTTTCCCACTCCAAACTGGTTTGCGACCTACTGGTAGCTGTCTGGAGTTGCCAGCTTCCAGATTGCAATAGCCACCCACTTCTCCACTGGCAGGGCAGCTCTCAATCTCATGTCCTCGCGCTGCAGGGTGGGGGCAAGCTCCTCACACAGTCCCATGAAAGTGGCTTTTCTCATCCGAAAGTTCTGCAGCCACTGCTTGTCATCCCAGACTTCCATGACGATGTGATCCCACCACTCGGTGCTTGTTTCCCGAGCCCAAAAGCGGCATTCCACGGTGCTGAGCATGTCCATGAATGCCACAAGCAATTTTGTGTCGTACGCATTACGCGGCTCGATAGCATCATCGGACTCCTCACTCTCACTGTCACTTTGGATCTTAAGGAATAGTTCGACAGCCAAACGTGACGTGCTGGCGAGACTCGTCAGCATACGCCTCAGCAGTTCGGGCTCCATTTCCCGCAGACAGATCGCGCTGCACAGAAACCGTTGAAAGATGGCGCCAAAGTTGGATGGAAACAAAGGGATTTCTGGGATGCGAAGCAATGCATCACGGGTCATTGGGACAGGACCCAGAATCCCCCGTACCCACGCCCCCTTCCCACAACCCACGGCGCCAGAATGGGAAAAGGTGCTCTGTGGGATAGCTGCCCATAATGCACCATTCCCAATAGCGCTGCAATTGCCGCAAATGTGGCCACAACAGTGCGCTAGGCAGCTGTCAGTGTGGACAGACTGCAGCGCTTTCCCTACTCAGCTGCACAAAGTCAGGTTTAACTCACAGCGCTGTACATCTGCAAGTGTAGCCAAGGCCCTAGAGAGCTCTACTTTGATTTGTTTTCATGATAAGAGTGAGAAGCATTCATTTAGTAGTGTGAAGCATGAGCAAAGTGCTGGCCTGTTGTATCCATGTTTAATTCTTTTATGACCAGTCTGAATTTCTTGATGCAGTACAGTAATGCAAAATGAATTATATTTCCTCTGTCAGTAGCCTCTGACCCCCCCCCAATGACATGCAAAGTAGGTAAACAACATATGCTTGTTAGATTTCTAGATTTGAAATTGGCATCTGGGGGAGAATAGGGGAGGGGCTGTTAAATATTCCAGCACAGAACTGCTCCTGCTTTGAGTATTTATGCTAGTCAGCTGTCCACAAGGGCTGAATAACATAGACAGAAGCTTTAAGTTTAGCTTTTTCTATTATCCCCATACAGGAGGGATAATCAATGTGAAGGAATCTTTGTTTTGCATTTCATTTCACGGGTGGTAGCTAGACAAGCCTGCCAGGCCATGATAAGAGATTGCACTTCCTCAAAATGATCAGAATAAATTATTTTAATGTCTAAGATTTCCCCACACCCCCCTAAAATAGAAGACAGCTATTCTGGAAGAAATTTAATCCTAGAATTCTACTGCAGAGCAAGGAGAAGGAATGTTCAGGATACATACTGTTTTCTGGCAGTTGCAACTTTCCATTGCCTTTCTGGGACCAGTCAGTTTTCCTTTTGAAACATTAGTTGGTCTTTCATTACCTTTGACTGTCACAAGACTCTCAAGGAGTAGAGAGGTTACGCTGCACAGACAGTCCATGGGATGGCAGGAGGATGGGAGACTTGCTGGGCCCTGAATAAAAGTGGGCCCAGCAACGTGGAGGGATAGAATTGTAGAGGCTCTGGAAGGCATTTTGAAAGATGGGGAACAATCGAGCAAGATATGAAGATGAGTGAGGGCTCTAATCTTTAAAGTTCAGATCAAGGAAAGGATCAATATTTGGGGATGTTTATTATACTTTTTTTATTATATGGAATTTGTCCATCCACCTCCCATATCCTCTGAGCAGGCAATCTTGTTGTTTGTTATTGTTCTTAAAGGAAGAGTAACTGCTGAAGAGCCAAAACGAGCACTGTACCTGATGTTTGTAAGAAGATTAACATTGACTGTGCATTAGAGATGATGTTATAAACTCTGACAATGGTCACTCTTGGCTAAAGAACCTTATCCCGGCTTCTGAAGTATTACTTTAACTTGCCTAGATAGCTGCCTGATGAGCACCTGGGCCTGTTAAAAAGGCTTCCAGAACTGGGGGGAGTGTTCCTAAGGAGACCAACACCAGCAAAATGCCTGCCTGCCTGCCTTCCTCTCCAAGCATAGGCGGGAAAGGAATGAGTAGGGAAAAGGGGCCAGATGGGAAGAAATGGATTGAGACCTGCAGCTGGCATGAGCTGAGTTACAGGAGGAGGGCCAAGATTTCCTAATTCAAGAGGAAAGTGACTGTTTACCACCCAGACCCAAGAGGATGTCGGTGCTACTGCTGAATATCAGGAAGGTAAGCCTACCTGAATTATGACCTAGGCCAAAGGGAACTTTGGAGAGCATCCCTGTTTATATTAACACCCAACTTCCAAGAAGAAGGGTGGTCTTGAGGGGCTAAAGAGTCTGTACCCTGAAAAAGAGTTGTTAACCCATGCACAGGAGGAATCTTGATTTTGATTATTCTGGTCTGGGAGTAAATCAGTACAAGAGTCCAAAGGATCAGTGGGCCTGCAGGGCCGTACTGTGCCACAAGGATGTGTGCTTGAGAACAGTGCCCTGAGATACATTGGGGTCCTGCTTTAAGAGGTTTAGAACCGTTGGCTTAGGTGAGTCTAAAGCCTAAAAACTTAGGAAAGAAACCGAGCAAAGTAAATTTCCCTAATGGAGATGGATACTAGATTAGACATCTACGTGAAGGTGGAATTAAGGTTGACAGTACTTATCAGTAACTTAAAAAAAAATACAGGGCTATTGCAGTGATTCCAGAAGTAAGCATTCTAAACCCAGAACGGTTGAAATTGAAGCTTATATTTAAAAGAAATCCAAACATCTTAAATTAAGAACTGCACACAGTATAGGCACCCAGACAATCCTGAGCTGGCCCTGTAGTGGCACCATGTGATCATACAATTACAATGCTAGTGTTTGTGATCCCACACATGGGTCAACATAGTCCTTTTCATGAACTGCCACATGTTGAGTTGAAGCCTTCAAATTGGTTTTCTTCCTTACTGGAGTCAAGACCACAAACTGCAGCATCGCAGCCTGCGTCACCAGCTCCTGGTAGGATTTGTCTTTCACTTCAACTGCAGAGAGTTAGCTCTAAAGCTTTCAAACTGCTTTCTGACTGAATTTGTGTAGTGTGTGAGCATAACAGATGAAACTCCATGGGTCCTTTCTGCAGTTGGTGCTACCAAAGGAACTTAAATTGTGTATTAGAGAGAGAAACGGATATGAATGTCTGGGCTAGAGTTGAATCCTTTTAAAGAAGAAATCATAGAATATCGGGGTTGGAAGGGACCTTAGGAGCTCATCTAGTCCAACCCCCTGCTCAAAGCAGGACTAATCCTCAGACAAATTTTTGCCCCAGATCCCTAAATAGCCCCCTCAAGGATTGAACTCACAACTCTAGGTTTAGCAGGCCAATGCTCAAACCACTGAGCTCCAGTAAGTTCCAAATGAGCCAAAATTTGCTAGATTTGAAACTTCGCTGCAGAATAATATCTAGGCTCAGACTGTTGACTGTCTATGAATTGAGTCTTCAAAAAGAGTTAACGGTCCAATTTAATAGCAACATTTTTCTAGCTCCCTCCCCACCCCCACCCAGCTTATTTCCTTCAGCCTGTGCCAATGATGTGGAACACAAAGGATAAATACTGTGTAGACTAAAAAAAATGCCAACACATTGCTTAATATGGGTTACATATTAAATATTAACAATAGATTGGTGTTCTCTTGGTATGGTATTTTACTAAAACAATGGAGTCAAGGGCTTGCAGTAATAGGGTAGGTGAAGAGGTGAACTGATGAAGCAGTAGTACCTAGAGACACTATGCCTTTGCAAAGCATAGTGAATGTATAGAACAGCATACTGAACAGCACCAGTTGCATCTCCCAGTGCTCTCTCATGGCTCTAAACTGGTATTCAGGAGGTCGACTCCATCAGATAACTGCTTTCTGGTGGTGTTTAAACTAATCCTTAGCTCCAAGAGGCACAGTCATCCATGGCTGCTTCTCACCCAAAGTAGTGAGAAACTGCATACTTCTGCTGGATGGTTAGAATTGGACCCAGGTAGTTTTGATTCTCAATGGTGGCAGTTATTTGTGAATCCTATTACAAACCTTGAGTTAATTAAGTCTGCCAATCATCTAGGCATTGCTCATGATCATGTTTATTTTAGATGGGCATAACTGATTGCCTCATGCTCATTTGTTTTTTACACACTGTGTAGTGTTGTGTTAACTAAACTCCTACTCCCATATCGCCATAAGCTTAAGTGAAAGTGATCTGTTTGGTTATGAATATGCATACATAAGTGTGTGCAGTGAATGTGACCTGAGTAAATAATCCTTTATTTAAAAGGGCAATAGGCCTTATCAGTCTCTATTCAGAGAAACTGCAGGCCTGGAAAATGTGTGATGTGAATATTTAGTTTTTACGTTCTGTTTCTCCATCTGTCCTGTCTTGTGGATATGCTGAAAGGATTAGGACAATCTCTCCTGCTTCAAAAAGAGCTAGTATAAGCATGCAATGAGAACAACTTTGGAAAAGCTATACTCAGGGAGAGTCATCAGGAAGAAAGCTCATGCATCTCTAACACATCTTATCATAGTTGTATGGGATAACCAATAACAGTTCAACATTTCCATTATTATTAGCAGAATTTTAATTGGCGAGGGATTAGCAGCAAAACAATACAAGAAACACCAATAATTTAGTATAGTTATCCCCGTATATACGAAGCTTGATCTTTTGAAAAGACTAAACTATTGCCAAGATTGAAACTCAAGAGATATTGTAAAGTCAGAAGTCATATTTATAAAGGTTTTGTCACTTTGCAATACTGGTAACACTTTAGATTACATTTTAACATTAAAAAAATCAGAACATTTGCATTGTTTTACTTTTTGCACTTCATTCTGTTTGGGGCAGTTAGCAGAGAAGCTGGCAGATACACAGCAGTGTTTCCTATGTCCTATGGGAGTTTGGCAAAGCTTTGTTTTGCCATCATTTTTTGATAATGCCACATTGCCTGTACCATGCCAGAGAGCAATCCAGATAGTGCTGGAGGCCACAGCCCTTTGAGATTTGCCATGATAATGATGACACAGAGAAGATGGTTGCTAAACTATTTCTCAGTTGATTCTCATGAAACTAGTATGATTCTGCAGTATTTGGATTGCTAGAGCTGAAGATGAGCACTTGCTCAACAAAGAATTCTGTATTGGTATTAAGATTTGTCAAGTCTGTGTTAATTCCCATTTACCTAAAATTTACCACCCAAGTTTGTGTCCCAAATGTCTAGCACTATTTTAAGTCTCTGTAAGCCTAACTGCCCTCTCCTTCAGGTAAAATTCCCACAGGTGTGAGCATGTGATCAGTCCATTAAATGGATCATCTAGGGCAGGGGTGGCCAACCTCTGGCTCTGGAGCCACATGCGGCTCTTCAGAAGTTAATATGCGGCTCCTTGTATAGGCACCGACTCCGGGGCTGGAGCTACAGGTGCCAACTTTCCAATGTGCCTGGGGTGGGGGTGCTCACTGCTCAACCCCTGGCTCTGCCACAGGCCCTGCCCCCACTCCACTCCTTCCCGCCCCCTCCCCTGAGCCTGCTGTGCCCTCGCTCCTCCCACCTCCCCCCAGAGCCTCCTGCACGCCACAAAACAGCTGATCAGGAGGTGCGGCAGGGACGGGGAGGTGCTGATCGGTGGGGCTGCCAGTGGGTGGGAGGCGCTGGGAGCGGGTGGGGGGAGCTGATGGGGGGGCTACTGGCATATTACTGTGGCTCTTTGGCAATGTACATTGGTAAATTCTGGCTCCTTCTCAGGCTCAGGTTGGCCACTCTTGATCTAGGGCATAATTCACCACTTCATTACTTGAGTTTCATACTGGTGAAACTCCATTCATTTAACTGGAATTACTCCATAGTAGCAAACAGTATGTACACAGAAGCCAACATTTTTGCACTGGGGTGCCTAAATTAGTAGCCTCAGTAGTATTTTCAGGGGAACTGAGCATCTTACACCTCCCATTGACTCCAACTTTTGCCTGAATAGTTAGGTGTCTAACTTTTATCACACAACTTTGAAAGTTTTGGTCATATTTTTTTCAATAGCATATTTTGATTATTGGAGTACTCAGATATCAGATGCTCTAGCTGACGAATAATTACAAAGCTTACTCTAAGGGGTTTTCTCCTCGTTGCCTTTCTATGGTACAACAGATGCACAGAAACTGTATTAATTTTAAGAAGGTGAAGTTATACAGTATGTGTGTAATATATTACACACACAAAAACTATGTTAAAGGAAGATTTTTAAGGTTGCATTGTGAAGCATTCAAAACCTAGGAAATGCCAGAATTAAGATTGCCTGTGCAACTGGGACTGTCTCTGTACTGAAAATAATAAATTCACTTCTTGTTTACTAAGTCTGCAAAAAAATAACTTGTAACACTACCTCCCCGCAATGGCCTACATTTCCTCTTTTACAACAGGAATAGAGGCTTTAGATTAGCAAATCTAATATTTTTCTTTTTAGAGCTACCAAAATCTACCAACTACTGAGAGGTGGCAGCATGTTTGCGGAGTCAAAAGTACATGAGACATGTATTCCTTAGATAATCTTTTCAGCTATCAAGCATTGGGGGGAACACTATAACCAGCCTCCCATGTTCTTGGATGTTGATACTGGCTACCTAGGGAGTTTCTTAAATATGGTAAGGTACCAGTGAATCTTATCTTCAGAATGTTAAATTGCTCCATGTCCCCTTCATCATTGCTGTTCTTGATAGTAATGTGTACTATGGAACTTTTGGTGCATGATAGCAGGGTCCACATGGCCAGTTAGTGCATTACAGACTAGTACTCTGTACATTCATACCCCGGCTTGCCGTGCACTAACTAGCCATTTAGACAAGCCCTTAGTTTATCTTTCTCCTTTCACAATTCAAAGCCCAGGATTCTACTGTAACCTGTCCAGAGGACATATGGACCACAGCTTTATAGTATTCTTGTGCATTATGCGTGTTATAACATTCTGCTGTCACTCTTGAACATCTGGTCATCTGTCAATGAAAATGAAAAGAGGAACTCAATTTATGCATCTCAAGTGCCAAAATACATGGGGATATTTGGAATGAAGAATCTTGTACAAAGTAACTGCGACAAATTGTCTCCCATATCTTGAAACTTCAGGCTCTTCATTTCCCCCCTGAAAAATATGATAACAATTGGAATAATTTTTTCCCGATTTGCTTTTATTCAGTGGTGTATAAAAGGGCAGCAAATCAGGAAAAAAAATCTATTCCAGTTGTTATGTGTTTTTTATGAGTTTATATATATATATATAAAACTCAATTAGCCATCACAAAAAGCAGTCTACAAATGTAAAAAATTGATAATTATTTGAGGGCTTTGTTTTCTTGGTGCTAGTTCTTGCTAAGATTGCCCACAAGTGGAAGATAATAATGGTTTTAATGGCCACTCAATAGAACAATCATGGTACTGTACTAACTTTGTGCTGATAATATAAGTACCAAATAAGTACCCCAAACCATGCTATGACGCATTTGAGACTGTTAATCTTATTGGTGGTTAAGACTTTTGTGCAAGGTAGTAAGGGATTGCCTAAACAGGAATGTTTTAGCATCAGATGGACTGATGCTAGTACAGTTAAATGCCAATTTAAGTACAGTGTTATGCCAATTTAACTGCCTGTGTGGACACTCTCATTCAGGTATGAGTGCCTTTTTGTGGTTTAGCTTAAACCCCTTCCAAAGTGACATAAGCTAAATTGAAAAGTGCACTCATGAATCTGAATAAGTGTGTCCACACTGGGAGTTATATTGATATAATTTATACCAGTATAACTTTCTTGTGTCGACAAGATGATAGTGAACACGATAGTGTTGACCTTGAAAAAGAAGTTAACTGGTTTGTTTTCTCAAACTGACAGTTGTCACAAAGTGCTTCACAATCGTTTGCTAATAAATGAGTAACAAATTGCAGCTGGAAAGTTTCGTACTTTTCCGTATTTTCACATGCTATACTCAGTGCACTGTCACAGATATGAGTTAAACTGGAGTAGCATAGGCTTTTGGCCAGAGGCTGCTGTTAGGTTGATAGCATTACTGTTTTTGTTTCAGATTTGAGGTCTGTTATAGAATCCAAACACTGAGGCCTGATCAACACTTGAAATGTAGATTGACACCCCTTATCACCGTAGCTATGCTGACCTAGCCCCCAGGGCAGATGCAGCTATGTCAACAGAAGAATGTTTCCATTGACACAAGCCTGGTCTACACACTATACTACCTGGTTAAGTCGACAAAAGGCAGCTTACGTCGACCTAGCCAGTCCCGGGTTTACAGTGGCTCCATGGAGATGGGCCTATGCTCAGAAGGGGCACCGGCCTGCTCCACTTGCACTGTGCCCTGAGACCCCTCTGGCTCCCCTCGCCCACCACTTGCTCCTCTTGGCCTGCCTGCCTGCTGCCTCCTTGCCCTCCCCTGCTCCTCTCTGCCCCCTGGCTGGACCCCAGTGCACCTCTGGCTCCGGGCAGTCTCTGCTTTCCACCACCTGTGGGATCCCACCTATCTCTCTGGAGCTGAGCTGCCTGGGACTGGTGCAGAAGCCTGACCAGTTTCAGCTGGGGGCGGGGAATGGAACAGTGCAGGGAGCTTGGCTGGTCCCCTCCAGGGGAAGTGCGTCTTGAGGGAGCCCGGCTGGGGCAGGTCTTGGTCTGGCTGATCAAACCACTTCTGAGGGACCAGAGCGATTCCCCACCCCGGGACCAGCTCTGGCTGCACTGCCGGCTCAGCCTGGAAGACAAAGTTGCCTCCCAGCAGGGCCAGTGAGGGCAGCCGGGAGGCAGGGTGTGGGGGAGTGGGTTACTTGCGGGGCAGTGCTGGGTTGTCAGGGGGAAGGGAAGATGTGTGTGATGGGGCACTAGGGAGTGGGGGTTCTATGGGGGATGCTGGGCAGTTGTTGGGCTGTGGGCAGGGAGGTGCTGGGCAGAGGTGGTGTTGTGCAGGGCGCTGGGCATTTGTGTGGTGGGGTCTGTGGGGGCTCTGGCCATAGGGAATCAGGAGGGTGTTGGGTGGGGGGGCTGTGTGGTGCAGCTTGGGCCCACCCCTGAGGGGAAGGGGCATCTTGGCAGCACAGGGTCAGGCAGGCCACTGTGTGTCTGGCAACTGCTGGTATGTAAATATTGCCCTCACACTGGGCTGGGCGTTGCTGGGCTGCCCCTGCCATGCCATGCCATGCCATGCCCCACTGCCCCTGTTTGGCCCCTCACTCTGGGGACTGACCTCCCCACGCCATGCTTCATTGCTTCCATGGGGGCTCACAAGTGAGTTTGGTGCCAGGCCCACAAAAGGTTAATCCGGCCCTGGACTTAGCTGCAGATGTGTCTATGCTTAAATTTTACTTCTGGCAATGTAACTGCCCCATTACGCTGACTTAACACCACTTCCACCATGATAGGACACTTTCCCATGCCACTCAGCGATTATTTCAGCAGGCACCAATGAAGTAAATAGCCTAGCAGTATATTGTCCCAGGCGGCATCGGGATGTCAGCAGCAGCTGTGCTCTCTCTGCTTCTGTTACCCTCAGGAGTGAGTGATCAGATAAAAGGCTAACAACTTTGGAAAACAGTCCCAATATTCTGTTCCACTGCCGTATATGCAAATACTCATGCCTGAGCACTTTCCCCAACTTCCTCCCCCTGACGGCTATACACACCATAGCTGTTGCTGTGGCTGGTGCCATGTTGTATCAATTCCAAGGAGAAGAGAGAATGTAGTGCTTACAACCTGTGGGGATCAAGAGGAATGAGTTCAGTGTACTGAATTTTGATTTCTGTCATGTATACACTGACAATGTTACCTCTGTGTGTTGTATCTTCAGCTGCTGGTATTGTGGCCTTTAGGGCCTTCCCCATCACAGCAGTGGGATGCCTGAGCCAGATAAGGAGGAGAAAGAAGAGGACTTTGGATGACATGTTCCAGGAGATCCTGTAAACCAGTGTTGCATCAGAGAATGAGCACAGGGACTGGAAAATCACCCTGGCAGACAGCATGGACAAGGACAGAGTAGAGAGGAGAAAGGCGCAGGAAAAGGAGAGATGTGCATCAGGAGAAGCTTGTGCTTCTCAGAGGGCAAACAGAGATACAATAGACTTTGGTGGACCTGCAGATTAAACAATCTCATGCTTGCCTCCTTCTGCAGCCCATAAGAGAACTCTCTACCGGGACCTCCCTACCCACTTTCCACATGGCATCAGAGGTCAGTGCACTACCCTTACTACTCCACTGGGAGACATTAAAGCAATAACAGCTTCACATACACTGGCCTGTGTAAGACATGGTTGGTGTATATGTACCTGAAATTGAAATCACTGTTCTTTCCCCTTCATAAGTTATGTTCCCTTAATTTATTAAGTTTTAAATGTGGTCATTTTTTTATTACCTGGTTCATTTTACAGAATAAAATTCTATTTTTGGAACAAAATTCATCTTTATTTGTTCACAGCATATGCGTTCTGGTGCTGAGCAGGTCTGACCCTCATCAATTTCCTGTTGCTACATTTTGTCACAGAACCCAAACATCCTTCACAGACAATATTAATAAATGTGCTAGTAAAGTTATATTACCACACACACAGCACTCACTACAAGATGAGCTGCAAAAGAGCAAGGCCAGGTAGACCACACTACAGCAACACATGCTACTCTGACTCACTATTAAAATGGTCTTTCAAAGCCTTGCTGAGCCGTATAGATCTGCACTGAGCTCTTCTAATAGCCCTTGTATCTTTCTGTTCAAATTCAGGAGACAGCCACTCCAGCCACAGCAGGGGGCTATAACCACTGGGATATTTTTTTTCACTGAGGTCCAGTCTCATAAGTAGGCAATGCCAGTGATGCTTCAAAGGACCAAAGGCACATTCAACTGTCATACTACACTGCTGAGCCTGTAGTTGAAGCATTCCTTGGTGTTGTCGAGGTGGCCAGTGTACTGCTTCCTGAGCCATGGGAGCAAAGGATAGGCTGGGTCTCCCAGGATCACTGTTGGCATTTCAATATTCCCAATAGTAATCTGCTGTTTGGGAAAGAAAGTCCCTGCTTGCAGCCTTCTGAACAGTCATGTGTTCTTAAAGATGCACGCGGCATACACCTTCCCTGACCACCCCACACTGATGTTGGTAAAGCATTCCTAGTGATTCACCAGCACTTGCTTCACCATAGAAAAATAGTCTTTTCTGTTGATGTATTCTGGAGGTCTGGTGCAAAAATAGGGATGTGCGTGCCATCTATTGCCCCACCACAGTTCAGGAAGCCCATTGCTGCAAAACCATCCACTCTGTCCTGCACATTGTCCAGAGTCACAGTCCTTTGTAGGAGGAGGCAATTAAAGGCCCTGCACCCTTGCCTCACAACAGCCCCCAGGGTTGATTTCCCAACTTCAAATTGATTCCTGACTGATTGGTAGCAATCTGGCATTGCAGGTTTGCCCAGTGAAATCACCACTTGCTTCTTAACTGTCAGTGCAGCTCTCATTTTGGTGTCCCTGCGCTGGAGCAAGTTTGGCACACAGATCCAGGAATGTGGCCTTAAGCATCTGAAAGTTCTGCAGTCCCTGCTCGTCATCCCAAATCTGCATGACAGTGCCATCCCACTAGTCAGTGCTTGTTCCTCAGGCCCAGAACTGTCACTCCAGTTGTAGCTGCTCTGAGAACCATCGCCAGCTACCTTGAATTGTTTCTTTCTATGTCTCACAGGAATCTAGTCTCCAAGGAATCGTCATATCCTCTGTGGCTCCTCTTGCAGCTCTACAAATACTGCAAGATCAGGCACCCTATGCTCGCAACACTCATCCAAACAGTGCAGAGCTGTGAAGGATCCATGCTTCTGTCACAGATGGTGGACAGCAATGGGATGTATGGGCTTGTGGGGATTTTGAAAAGAGGTGTGAAATATTATGGGATGGATAACGCTGCACTATTGGAAGCTGAACCTATGCGCCCAGTCACCCCTCTGAAACTCATTTCGGCCCGGTCAGGCATTGCTAAAACTTTCCAAAATGCCCTGCACTGGATGGTGGTGAGTTGCTCAGTGGGATAGCTACCCAGGGTGCACTGCACTCTGCATCAATAGAAGTGCTCCTATTGAGTAAGCATACTACCGACATGAGGAGCGTAGTGTGGACACGCACAGGCGATGTAATAACTGGTGCGGTTGTATGGCTATGTAACTTAAGTCAACATAATTTTGTAATGCAGACGTGGCCTTAGCTACTGTTATTTGGGGTGATGGTGTTCCTACACTGACAGATGAAACCTCTTCTGTCAGTTTAGGCTGTGTCTACAGTATCGGGTTATGCTGGCATAGCTACCGTGACTTAGCTATGAGCTATGCTGGCATAGTCTTTGTAATATAGATATACATAACTTCACATGCAAGAGTGAAAGGTTTAGCTTGAGAGGTAATAAATAAAAATAAAAGACTGAACCTTAAGCAATGCAATACAGAGTCAAAATAAAACTTGCTTTTGATTCACTGACTCCTGTTGCATTTGTGTACAGTATTTCAGTCTGTTAATGACATTGTTTTCTCTCCCCCCGGACAGTGTATTGGAGTTCACTATTGGACTGCAAATGACTGTTACCTTGAGAAGCTAATAAATCAATCTATTTCATTTTCAAGATTGACATGAACTGTCATCTTAAAGGCAATTAACAATTATTTTGACACTGTCTCAGGTTCCCCATGGCATGGTTTGGGTATTTAATAGCAGGATAGGATCTATTCAACAGAATAATACCCCACAGTGCCATATTTCAAGCCAACCAATCTGCAGAATATCAATAAAATGACGCAATCAATATATATTATGGACCCAATGGAAAGTGCATTGAAACCAGTAAGATTAGGCATTTTACAGAGTAGTTAATATCTTAGAAATCACTGTGCTCCATGCTTTCAAACACCAATTTTTTTCATGCTGGTGGAGCTGGAATGCTTCTGAGAATTGGATTAATTTTTACCTGTGCTTCACTTCATGAATGTAACAAATATTGTAATTGGGTTCATGTAAACGCAGTTAGACTAAAAAGGCAATAAACACAGATTTTTTTGTAAGTATAATCCCAACTAGTGAAAAATGTCCATAATGAAATGTAAAGTCACATGTAACTCTGATTTGAGTGTTGTGGAAACTCTCATGCTATGAATGACCTATGAACCTGGGAGGTGTGTGACTGCTTTGTATCGAAAGCATGTGATACTCACAGCTTTCAGTGGGTTTAAAGAAAAACTGGTAAAATTAGACCATAGGAACCGAGGTTTGTTTGAGTTACAGGATTAAACAAACCCAGAGGGCCAAATGTTGTGCTGCTATAAATGGGTGCAGCTTCCTTGATTGCAGGGTAGTCTTTCTCATTTATACCAGTAGAGAAGATGGCCTAGCATTACAGTGCAATTCAAGAGTGAAGAATCCATGAAGTGTGAAACTAAGGGAAATGTTACTATGATGCCTTGCAAACCAAAAACACTTAATTTCACACAGCTCAAATTATAGCTGTTAGAGAGAGAGACTGAATTCTGAAATGATGTGCCATTCATCAGGCAATGATGACATAATGATAATTAACCATGTTGTGTGATTTCAGATTGGGAGAAGCCATAGTTAATGACTGTAGTTGTGTAGTCCTATTCCTTCACTAGCATTATGGTTGAAATTTCCTGTGAGTTTAATGAAATGCCCCACAAATGCGTCTCTGAAAGTTTATATTCTCATGATAAAATTCTAGAACATGCAATAGGTACGTACGACACAGCAAAAAGATTCTCAGATTTATTTAAACTTCACTACTCTGTGTGGGGAAAATGCCAAAGTTCTTGCAGTAAGTAAACTGGCTAAAACAAAACAAAAAATAATAATAAGAAAACCACCCACAAACAGATGGACTCTTGTGAGTCAGTGGTTCCTTCTATATAGTACTAGATAGCAGCTGGCACAGTTACTGTTGCTGTGATCAGAAATTAGCCTGAAACAAAGAAGCAGTTTCAACCACATATGAACTTTTGCCCCAGTTCAGTAAAGCACTCCTAAATCAAACAGCCCTTAACCATATGCATAAGTCTCACTGAAGGTAATAGGACTCAAGCTCATCCTTAAAGTTAAGCAAATGCGCAGGTGCTTTTCTGACTCAATGCTATAGGTTCACAATGAAGACTGAATAATCCTCCTCTTTACCCGTATCCTTAGTGAAAAGTATGAGGACACTTGATTACATTTATTCCAGATTTGCTGCCCTTTAAATTTAAAGGCAATGCTTCTTTATATGACAGACACCATACTTATACTAGTCATTTTCCCAAGAGGTCTAGTTAAATAGTGTGGCGGTATTATTATTATTATTATTTTTTTCAAAACCTGTGTGATTTCATAAACATTATTGCTGGGAAATAAGTTAGTGAGCAAAATTATATGGGTGAATTCCTGCTGGTGTCAGGAAGGAAACTATTCCATGCACAGCATTGTACAGCTGGGGCTGAGCCTGCAAACTTCTGCTCGTGCAATTAATGCCAGCACATACTTTGAAAGAGTTTGTAGGTTCAGCAACTGCTTCAAGTACACTACTTCCCTTCCCTTCCCACCAGAAACATGAAGTATTGTCTATTGCCCTGACAGAATACATAAATTCTCTCTTGACTTTGAGCATATAAGTAATTCCATGGAATTCAGTGGAATTACTCATGCTGAAAGCTAAGTCTGTGCCTAATTGTTTGCAGGGCTGGGCATATGATTTTTAAATGCTTGTTGACCCTTGAAAACTGATGCAACCAGACATTACATACTACAGTTTCTACAGGTGGGCCATTTCTAATGTTACTACTGATAATTTCTGATAATGACTTGAATATTTACAGCAAAGAAATAAACATTGAGAATTATTATATTCAGCAATAATGTTTTAATTAAGAAAATTATAAAAAATTCTAAGTGTGAATAATTATTGAACAACTTTGGTGCTTAATTAACTGTTATATTATGCTACTTTATTAGGCTGCAATAATTAATCCATTAGCAATTCTATTGGCTCAGATAAAGAAACTAATTACTTTAAATCTTCATGCCTATGAAGAGATGAAATGCATTATGATTATCATTAGAATAATTTTTACAGTGGTTTGGATAAGTAATATCCTGTTTTATTTTGCTTGTTAGAAAAGCTATTATAAGAGCATAATCAGTTTCTAATAGCAAATAGCACAGGACAATTACATAATGTAATGTGTCTTGTATCTGAAAACTCTATTTTAATCTCATTTAACAGACTTAAATGTTGCCAATATTAATAAGCTTTTTTTATTTGAAATATGTAAGCAGTATACCTCACTGTTGCAAATATCAGATGTACTGTACCACAGTGAATTGGGCACCCGGAGATAAAAGGCCATAACAGAATTTCATTATCAAGCTAACGTCTTATAATTTAATATTTTTAGCTCTGTTATATTTAATTAGCTCAGGTTATTAATGTGGGGATAGCTATCAAGGTACCATTATGGGAGGGACTATGCAAGTGAGATGATATTGCATTAGTTTGTGAATGATTATGCTAATACTTGTGATAGGCCTCTCAGTTGAGCTGGCTAAATTCTGCAATACAGCAGCTGAGCATTTGGTTGTCCAATAATTGTTACATTATTATTGTTTGTTATTTATATTACTATAGCATCTAGGAGCCCTAGTCATGGCACAGGGGGCCCCACTGCAAAAAAAGTCAGTCCCATTCAAAGAACTTACACTCTAAGTATTAGACAAGAGACAACAGATGGATACAGACAGATGGATGGGGATGGAACGCAAGAAAATGAGACCATATTGGTCAGCATGAAAAGCAGTGGTCTCAGCACACCAGTAGCCTAACTGTTGTGAAGTTTATAGTGGGCATCATGCAAAGGAGAGGGATTTGAAGAATTATAATGAGGTAACTCTGTGGATGTTTGCAGGAAATTCCTCCCAAGCCTCCCAATGGCAGTGTGAGAAAAAGCACAGAGGTGTTTGTTTGAAAATTTAACAAAAGAGCTGGATTCACGAGCTGACTGGAGGTGGAATTGATATCTTGATATTGAATAAGAGATGGTAGATAGGGAGGGGATAGGCCACACAGGGCCTTGAAAATGAAGAGAAGTACCTTATGTTTGATGTGATAGAGATGGGGAGATAATGGAAATTTGCAAAAAGAGGGGTGAGAGCCACGACCATAACTGGATTTAAATTGACCTTTTTTCATACTTGTCATTTTTGCTAATTATATTTATGCTTCCGATAACTAACCTGAGCAATTTGTGTCAATTTCTTAGTAAATTGCATGCCTCAATGCAGGCTAACTGCCTAGTAACAAACGTGAAATAGTCCCCCAAAACACCTTATATCAAAACATGCGTTAAAAGCTTGTGGTGTACCTGTTAGCTTGTGGTCAGTTGTTTTTGTTCTCTCATTAAGGGAAAATCAAAAATAGGTGACACAGGGTCACCACTTGTCCTACATTTATGCTGGGCACAAACATCCGCCCGTAGGCCTCTTTGCTAACATTATCCTATCTTAATACAGCAGAGCCTAACTCCCTTTGTGTGTATTCCATACTTGTCCCATGCCATGTTTCAAGTTAATAAGTTACAGCAACTTCTATCAGTATTATACCCCACAGTGTTATTGCCTCCCAATGCATGCCTAACTGTATTAGTGGTTCAGGAGAGGGAAGGGTCATAGGTCAACAGTAATGAACACTTTTATGATCTATAGGATTTTTAAAAATCCTTATAGCCACAAAGTAGAGAACTAACCAGTTGTAGTAGAAAAAGGAGAGTAGAGTAGACACCCCACCTAGTGTCCACATTTTATTCTTTAATCATACAAGGGCAGAATGGGTCACTTGAGTGACACTATGCCTGTTAAACTGTCTTTTTGGACAGTCAGCAGCCTACGAGTCTTGCTATTTATAACCGTGAAATAGGCAGCTGTGAGTAGGTGAAATCCTTCCATTTTTCTGCCACTATTAAATACTTATTTTATCAAGTAGCATGTGTTCAAAGGGATATGGAATTGCAGAGTTGGTACAGTAGGTTAATGCACTAGACTCTCCTATGAAAACTGGGTGTACGTTTGATTTGACAGGTGAAATCCATTTGTTAATCTTCATCCTTAGTCCTAATGGACATTTTTTATGTATATAATAATCTCCAGATAATTCAGCAGAATTGGTAGCATTAGCATCCTCTATTAAAGTTAGTTTTTGTGGAAGTCAGGCTAGTGTAGGTCAAGACCGAGGTGCATTAGCAGGGTTGTTTGTGACCTCACTCTACCTTGCTTTAGCCATTACTATCTGCCTTTCATTTTCATAGCCACTAACGCAATCAGATTTCGAGTGAATAAACTGAAAGGAAATAGAATCTCCCCCCACACACACACTTCAACAGATGCTTTAATTTGTGTGCTGCTGAAGACATAAATTTGAGTGGATTAAGTTATTCATTTTACAGACTATAATCTAAAACATCAAATGTGTGTAGAAACATATGATGGTTATATAAATTTGTAGATGTGTTAACTGAACTGATCCTACTTAAAGCTGGGTATACCAGGTTGTTAAATTCGAACTAATTCTGTATTCCAGAAAATTCTTCCCGTCTAGTCTCCCCACAACCTTATTTTTTTGGAGCATTTGATATACCACTGTGAAGTCTATTCGGATGTGACTAACATAAAGTTACCAATCATACAAGGGCAATATGTGGTTGGTTAGATGGAAGTTTCTGATATTTGGAAGGAAGTTCTTAAGGAGACAGTTGAGATTCCCAATAGTGATTCCAAATATAATGAACTCAAGGAAAGCACACCACTTTCAGGATGTTGCTGTCACTTAAATTGGCTTGTTGATCAACCTTACACTGAATGACATGAGTGAAAGGCATATTATTTTATTCTCCCAGACTCATTTCAAGCTAGTTGAATCTCTGAATGTTGCCTCTTCATAGAATCTCTTTACCACCAAATATTTATTGGATAATGTGGCCACAAGCCAGGTGCTTTTAAGTATATACATAATGCAGAACACTGAAAGAAACATTTAGTAAAAGGAGGAGAGTTGGAACACTACAGTGATTAGTTATCAGATTTCATTGGCCAAATTAGGCTAATGTTTGTGGAGAAAACCACGGGGAATCAGGGAAGTTTTTGCAGGCTGCGCTGGGCTGGCACTTTGACGTGGTTTGGCCCCCTGTATTCCAAGCTATCCAACTGTGGATGATGGATTTGGACTTGGACCGGCAGTTGGGTTAGGTGAATGTGATCACCTGATAGTAGCCTGGGGTGGGACTCATAAGAAGAAGCCTGCTCCATCAGTGAGAGAAGGACAGAGAGACACAAGGGGTCCAGAAGGGACCCAGGATTAGAGATGACTGGGGGGAAAGGCCTGGCTGGACCTACTTGCACTGAATGAAGGACCAAAAGCCTCAAGAATTAGAAGCTTTAGTAAATGCCAGGGAGCATGACCTTGGTTTCTTTGTGAGCTGGCAAGGGGGTAAAAAAAAACCTGAGGAGTAGAGAAGACTTGTTTGCTTTAAGTTGACATTTGAACTATGGTGGTATTTTAATAAACCAGATTCCAAGAACGGGGGTTATTTGGCATAGAAGCAGCTGAGTGCTCTCATTAGGAAGTGCGACAAGCAGAAACTGAGGCAGCAGAAAAGTCTGACACTGGATTGGTTAAACCTTGTTACAGAAGGCCTTTAGAGGCAACTGCTGCTGTTTGAATGAGGAAGTGGAGGTTTGGCTACAGCACATATAAGCTATCGGGTGTCTTTAGAAGTTAATATCATTCAAAAAGCGAAATTAATAAGTGGGGCCCAGTCTGCTAAAGAATGGGAAATGAGCCTTAAATTCTCCCCAGGCAGTTCTGCTACCAGAGCAGGAGACTGAGCTAGCCAAATCAGGATGAGGAAGGGTTTCCAGATGTGTTTAAAACATTATTCCTCAGTTATGGAACTAAAGGAGTGATGGGTCTGGCAGCCAGAATATGCACCAGCTGGGGCTCTGTCCAGAAGAGCTAAGGAAGTCTGACACCGTTTGTTCCACAGCCTTGGCTTGAAAGGGAAAAATGAGATCTGAACATTACTGTAATACATTTTGAGAGTGTATGTACATGAGGAAATCATGTAGTGTATTGTCAAGCTGTGACTGTATTAAAATACCTGTGTTTAAAAGTTACTTTTTATATGTTCCTCTTGACAAAGCCCTGACTGGGATGATTTAATTGGTGTTGGTCCTGCCTTGAGCAGGGGGTTGGACTAGATGACCTCCTGAGGTCTCTTCCAACCCTAATCTTCTATGGCTCTATGATTCTTCTATGTCTTGCAGTCAAGGTACTCTCACACGAACAGATTGAAGAGCAAAAGTTTTTATTGAACATGAACAACACTTGCTGTCTAGCTACAACTGTGTAATTAAGTAGACAGTGTAAGCAAGTGTACTGACAGTCCTACTGTGAAGGAGGTAAGTGCACAGGGCGTGCAGTAGTATGACACCTGTTCTAGAAGTTCACATCAGGGTCACCCTGCCTGCATGAGGGTGGAGCGTAGAAGGGACAGCTGACCATGTGCACTTTACTCCATGGACTAGAGCAGAGAGGTAGCAACCCAAGCAGCCTTCCAAGGTACCTGACTCCTCTGTTACAGGGGATATGACCCATTATCTTTTGTCACTCATGTCCCTCATTCTCTCCAAGTCTCATAACATCTTTATATAAGTTCTTTGGGGCTGAGGTAGGGTCTTTGTTTGCCTTTATGGCACCTATCATCCTACTGAGCTATTGTGAGGTGTTCACTACCCTCAACTCTCATTGGGTATTGAGGGTGCTCAGCACTTTACAGAGTCAGGCCCATCCTGAATCAGTCATAATGATGATTAACAAAGTCAGTACCATAGAACCCTGGCTTGCTAGGAAGCCTATGTAGGACTTACAAAGCTACTAAGATGAACAAAATATGTTAGTTTTAAAAGTTAAACAATTATTTCCTGATATTACCAACAAGTCTGTATTATCCCTGCTTTCTTCATCAGTACTGCTGTCCATGCAGCCTTCAATAAGGACAGAGTAGGAAAGTGTTGTAGGCACTTTTCCAAACCTTATTAATTGTCTGTACCTGTGACACTGTCCTGCTGTTAGTCATTAACCTCGCAAAACTTGTGCCAATGATGGGGCCCCAAATATGCAGCTGCTCTGTAGGAGTTCATCACACAGGCCGCCTACATACTCAGGTCCTATTTATTAGAGTATAAACAAGCAACAGATGCCAGGTGAGGAGCTGATTTAGATTTATTAAATTACACTAAATCAGATGTCCTTGTTAGTACAGCACCATTGTTAATGTGTGAAAATTACATTTTTTTTAAATGAACTATTATAAAACAAGTCTGTTGGGACATTTTTTTCAGTTTAGTGTCCAGTCTATAACAGCATAGCTACCTGGACTTGATTTCAGTGGAAGGAGGTCCAGGTCCATGACAGTGCAGCTGTCCATCATGATTCTTCCAGGTAATTTGGACATTACACACAGAGGAATCCCTTCTCTGTGTTCTTATTCTATCAGGAATGAATGTGAAGTTTTCAGGAGTCTGTATTTTAGCCAGATCTATAAAGATGTGCTCCAAGGTGAGTGATCTTTAAGAACAAATTAACAAAATAGTAACCACTGTATGGCTCATGAAAGATAAAGTGACATGCCTCTATATACACGAAGCAAAGAGCAGTTTCAGCTAATCCAATGCCTGCCTCAAAATTAATGTCATGGTACATTAGCATTAGATGCAAACTTAATTCATGCACTAATGTACAGTCCCATAAGAATTCAATTTGCAAACATCTCTGTGTTCAATCAGTTCTTCTTATGTACAGTAGACATTTTAAAAACAGGTTTCCAAAGCAAAGCCATTTGATACTCACAAGGTTCAATAAATGCTTAGGAAATTGTGCACTAACATTAATAAAATCTGTTTTGGCTGTAGTATTAAGAGAGGCAAAGGTTCTGAGGCATCATGTTGCTGGAAGGACTATCAAGATTGAGGATTTGAATGATTTAGCAGCTTATTGAAGAGCTGGGAAATAAGCACTACCAATGTTCTTTATCACCATTCTTCAAACTGGCCATTTCATGAATCCAGTCTATTGTGTCTATTGTACTTGTAATGAACAGTGTCTACACTGTTCATGGATGCTTGCAAACAGTTTAGATCGAATAGCACCAAACTTGAGGACTCACCCACTTGACCTAGAGTGAACTCCCTTAGCTATTAATAGTGGGCTGTTATATATGGGATCTAGCAGGAGACCTCAGATGTGCAAAGCCAGTGTATTATATAGCCACTAACGATGGCTGAATACTTTTAATTGAAAAGTTTGACAAACACTTTGACCAAAAAAAAAAAGAAGGAAAGTTTTCACATTCTCTGTTTTGGTTGATGTGTTTCCTTTTCTTTTTTTTCTCTCCTAACAAACTTCAGACAAAACCTTTGGAAACTTTAATTGTGTTGTGTTGGGCAAACTCTAATTCCCCCCCCCCCACCCACTTCCACCTCCTTTGCATTAATGTGGGATGAGTTGTAGGAAGAAGTAAAGTAGTCAGAAGAAGTTATCCTACCAAAAACATACTGTTCAAAAAAATTTGAATTAACAGCCACTTCTCAATTCAAAATTACAGGTACAGCATGTAGAATTTAATGGAAGTTCTATGTTTTCTGGATGTTAAAGATGCTTCTTGTTACCATTATATATGTCACTTTACTGCAGAGCTGGCTGGACAGTGGAATTTCTCTTCCATGGGAAATTCTGATACTTCAAAATTTGTTTGGTTGTTTTTGCAAAAAAAAAAGCCATTAAATATATAAACATATTTTAATATGTACTATTTAAATGAAATAAAACTAAATGAATCTAAACAGAATGTTTTTACCTCATTGAAAGAAGTTTTTACTTTAATGAAACAAAAGGAATGCAACTAATTGTTTTGACTTTCTTCCATTGAAAATTGTCAGAATGATCAAGTTTCCATGAAACATTTTAATTTTGACTAAACTGCATCTTCCTATGGAAAACTATTTTGCCTACACTTTTTTGAGCAGCTCTACTGTGCAGATGAATGTCCATCTTTTTCAAAGGACTAGGAGGTCAAAGTGAAGAAAATGCCTGCCTGCCTCTCTAATCTGTTTAGTTGGCTCTTCTATCCCTGTACCTAATCCCTTATTTATTGAGGTTTCCATTGATATATTCTCTGAATGGTACGGTAGCTATATTTCTCACAAGTATTTTTTACCTTAGCTAATAGGTAAATAGGTGCTATTAACCTCATGAGTCGTATTGTTGGATGTCACTGTGACGTTGTGCAGTCTATATGGTTTTATAAAAATATAAGTGAATGTAAGGTAATTGGGATATGCTTCATGCAAAAGGTCTCTTGTAAGGTATCATTACAAAGCTCATAATCTACTGAGTGTGATCATCCTATTTGTAGAAATGTACCACTCTTGTATCTAAAACTAGAAATATAAAACATAACTCTGAGGGCCTATTGTAATTATGTAAAGTGTGGGCCATTAATGATGGTTTGGAATCTTGATGACTCCCATTAACAAGGACCATTGTCTGCAGATGACTGTGTTTACCTGTGAGTCTTCCTGTATATGTGTGTGCTGGCAAGTGAGTAATGAAGTCTTGCAGTGACATGTGATCATGTCACCTGAACTGGAATCCATCTTTAACCTGGTGCTTTTCCAGTGAGGGGGGGGGTGAAAACCCAGAGGGACAAAGAGTTCCCGCCTTATGCAAAAGATATATAAAGGGGTGGAAGAGAACAGAGAGGGAGAGGAGCCATCATGGAGAAGCCCCTAGATAACACCTAAGCTGGAACAAGAGCTGTACCAGGGGAAAGAATTGTGCCCAGGCCTGGAAGGTGTCCAGTCTGAGAAAAACTTACTGAAGCATCTCTGAGGGTGAGATTATCTGTATTTAGTTTGATTAGGCATAGATTTGCGCATTTTATTTTATTTTGCTTGTGACTTACTTTGTTCTGTCTGTTACTACTTGGAACCACTTAAATCCTACTGTCTGTATTTAATAAAATCACTTTTTATTTAGTAATTTACTCAGAGTATGTATTAATACCTGGGGGAGCAAACAGCTGTGCATATCTCTCTATCTGTGTTATAGAGGGCGAACAACTTATGAGTTTGCCCTGCATAAGCTTTATGCAGGGTAAAACGGATTTATCTGGGTTTAGACCCCATTGGGAGTTGGGCATCTGAGTGCTAAAGACAAGCACACTCCTGTGAGCTGTTTTTAGGTAAACTTGCAGTTTTGGGACAAGTGATTCAGACTCTGGGTCTGTGTTGGAGTCAGACAGGAGTGTCTGACCCAGCAAGACTGGGTGCTGGAGTCCTGAGCTGGCAGGGAAAACTGAAGCAGGGGTAGTCTTGGCACATCGGGTGGCAGCTCCCAAGGGGGTTTCTGTGATCCAACCCGTCACAGTCACCAAATGGTGCCGTTGAAACTGGTCTTGCTAGTTCTGTTTCTGAAAGCACAGAATTCTGTGTTAAATTCTGAAGTGGTTTTCAGTTGTGGCAGAGTTCTTTATAGATCCTAACTATGTGATCTGTTCAGGCAGAACATGACCAAATAGTTCCTGGGTGTAGAACTACTGACTATAGGTCATCTACACAAACCAAATATTGTTATATGGTGCCAAATGCATTAGTGTTAGTTATGCATTTCATTACTACATCTGGTCTGTAGCTACAATTGTTCCAGAGATCCTTGACCCATTACCCATAGTTTTGCAAATCATGAAGCATATCTCTAGTGTAAGTGCTGGCTAATTTTACAGTACAAAATGAAGTGCACTGAAGGAGATTCATATCCCTAAATGTCACATTACGTTATTTCATGGTGAACCGCATCCAGCTTCTGTACAAGTCCTGGGCAAAACATCCATTTACTTGAGTGGGAGCAGAAACCGGACCTAATGTATTTTTCAAGTAGTTAGTAACAGAGCCATATCCCGCTGTCCATTGATGTCATTAGGTGTTCTGATTAGAGTCTGCAGAATGTGGCTAAAATATGTACTCTTTACATAAAGTATGCTATTTTTATTTTGAGTTTCTCTTGCAATAGATCACTTTAAAAAAATTTGAAATATCTAACATTGGGAGATATAGTACAGATTGCACTAATCAATAAGAGCTTCCCTAGATCTTTTTTGTTGACATGGGGATTGAAGAGTTTGGAGTTTCATTAACTGGGCCAATAGAAATGCTAATGAGAGAAGTTATCTATTTCAGAAATGGAATTGTTCGATAATATGACCATTACTTGCCAATGTAAAATAATTACTGTATAAACCTTCTGCACAGTTTTTAAGGAGACTAATAAGTGACAAGCCTTTTGCAATAATAGCCAACAAATAAGCTTACTTCTGTCTATAATGCAACATTGATTTTTTTTTTAATTTCTCTAGCACTCATAAATAATTGAATCATAGTTACATCTCTGAAGACATAAATCTTTAGGAGTGATTTGCTGACAGTGTACATCTAAATGTATCAAACCAGCAAGAGAATCTAAATGATCACTTAGATTTGGCATTAACTAATTTGGGAAACTTTTAAGAAAAGAATTTGAATTACCCAAAATAAGAATAAGCTGAGATAGACTTGCTTCTAGTGGGACTATTCAATTCACTAACTTGCTAAGTCTTCCATTTTGGCTGCATGTTTATCATCTCTCTATATATACTTACATATGTATAAGGTTTTGCTTGATTCACAGCAATTCTATCAAATTAGGATACATTAACTCTGTTAGTTACATGACCAGAAGAATTAGCATATAGGGTTTAAGACTATTAGCCAGAGCTGAGGCTCTTAGTGAAAACAAGACTCCCATGGAAACCAAAAGGTGACAGGCTCAGGTCGTCTTATGTGTGCACTTGAAATGCATTTAATGAAATAGAAATCTAAAGCATGCATTGCTTTACAAACAAATAGGTGTACTGCAGTGTAACCCACGAGTAATCTGGAAATGACTCAAACAATTTTCTATACTTCTCTACTTCGCATGATTTAATTAGCTAAATAGTCTGTATGTTAATGCACATTTAAAGGGTTAAAATTTAACAAACACAAATATGACAAAAGAAAATGTTCAGAGTTAGTACTGTAACCAAAGTACCTATTGTGTGTGCTTAGGCCTGTATTGAATCAATTTATGATGACTATCTGGAGCAAGTATAGGAAGTGTTTTTTTTAACTTTTTTACTTCTATCAAACTTGAAGAGGCAATTCCTGCAGCCCATGTGGTGGCATAAGAATCCCTGAAGACAACACAGCCATTTTAGTTTCACTGCATTTGAGGCAGAGGAGAGAGAAAAGCCTGGATGCTAGAGAGCCCATAGTAGTATCTGCAGAATGGAGCTCTGCTCCCTTGGGACCTCTTATACCACAATTAAAGAGTGAAAGGGGAAGGTGCGGCAGTAGCTTCTTCTCCATCCCACCTCTTTCGGGCTTCCACCCCCTCTCCCGAGCGACGCTGGGAGCTGGCAGAGTGTAGTGGCGTGGGCTGGCACCGGGTTGCTCGCTGCTGCTGGTGCCAGGCTCCCCGCTAGCCCCCCAAGATGCCCTGGACCCTGCTTCCCCCTGAAGCGCAGGGTCCCCCAAACATTGGTGGAGCCAGGCCCACGTTCCTAAATATTGGTGGAGCATGGGCCCATATAACTCGCCACCTATGCCGGTGAGAGGTTACACTAAAATTCTAGGCTATTCCTGGTATGTGAAACAGCTCTACTCTCTGCCGAATAATTGGGTGAAACTGTGCTCTGCTCTTGGCAAACACAAATATCCAAATGATTCTGTTTTTTCCCCTAGACCTCAGGCACCAGCACTGCAGTGAAACACTTGTGATCTGGAGAGCACACTGAGGCTACATCTATGCTGCACACCACTGGCATTGGCCTATAGGTTGTGTGTGACTACATGCTGCAGTGGAAAACAGTGTGTCCACTCTGCAGTGTATAGCTAAGTGTGTCAGCCTAAGGCTCTGGCCTGAGGGAGGCAGTGAGGAAAGGCTCTAGCAGCAGGAAGTTGCTAGACCCTGTGCCTGCCACCTCCACTTTGCCAGAGTCTTTCCCCACTATTGGAGCCTTTCTCCATGGTGGGGAAAGGCTCAGACAGCCTCCAGGCAGTGGAACGCTACACTGCTAAAAACAGCAGTGTAGACATAGGAAGCATGTGTGTGTAGAGAGCCATGTAAGATACATACCATAAGGCTCTGGTGTGTCTTTACGCTACTCACTTAAGCAGTGCCTCACCATCTCCACTGCTATCTATACCTGTGCTGTGTGTGTGTGTGTGTGTGTGTGTATACAGTATATGTACTCTACACACCACCATAAGAAGTGTGCACTATTGATGTACACTGAATATTGTATGTTATTGAGAGTCTCACTGTTTCTAGAATTAAAAATTGAATTATATATATATTTATCTTACCAAAATGTCATTAAAGGCTGGCCCAATCCTGGTTCAGCTGGGTAGAAAGCCAGTCACCCTAGAAGCTAATGTGCAGAATCCAGTACACAGATATCAATGTGGGTAAGACATTTTGAGTTATAATTTTATTACCTACTGATGTGCTATCAATCCTTATAACTGACCAGCCACTTCAGATGCTCCTCATGAATAACAACAAGAATGTTAAATTCCCAGATTTAATGTGAAAGTTATGATGCTTCTCTGTCTTAAAAGTTTTATAAAATGGGCCGAATAGATGTTGAACATTCACAGGTTCTGATTATACACGTCACCTTGAGCCAGAGTTCCAAAAATATTCAAAACCTTAAGATTTTAGAAACAGAACTTTTAAAATTTGATTAGTTGGATTTGACCAAAGACATCTTATTGGTAAGCTCCTGATATAGGTAGGATATGAATTTATACATAGAGCATGTCGTTTAAAAATAAACTATTTTTTTTACCTTCTATGGTTTCCTCCCACTGGCTGCCTCAACAGTAGAGTGTATATACACAAATCTGTGTTCCATTCCTCCTCTCATATGTCTGGCTTCTCATAGAGGAAGATTGTTAACATACAGTGTTAGACTTAGTGACCATTTAATGTGTAATGTCTGTTTATTATCAATGCTGTATCTGGAAATCAGCATTGGGACTAATAGTTTTGGCATTTAGATACAGCCTATCGGTGTGTAGCCTGCTGAGTGGCGAGTAAATCAAGTAATTTTTTTTAAAGTAGTTTACTTACTTCCAGGAAGTTCACTTTGGTCTTTGATGCAGTCAGTTCTAACGGAATGGCCAGATTTATATTGCTACGCTGTATAATGAAATTGCTAAGCCTTCATTATCTGAATAGAGCTGTGATTCATGCTAGCAAGTGACTAAGAATTATAAAGCTGGGGGAAAGAAATGAGCTCTTATGATGATGATGGCTCTTCAGTGTTCCAGTTATTATATGGAGATATACTGACATGCCTTCATGTGACATCAAATTCTTCAGATCTGAAAATAGTCAATGCCAGTATCTGTGTCTCATTTAGGAAGCCGATTTTTAACTATTTTTTTTTCTGAATGCAGTCCTCAGTTTGATACATTATCCTCCTGTTAAAAATATCCTCAGAATATTTAACTGTTGTCAATAACTACTGGTGCCATAGAGAATGGTACAATAGCAAATGAGTTCTGATTCTTTTACTGTTTGGTGGGACACAATTCTGGATTCATTAGCAGTTTGAATGTTAGCAGATGATTGAGTCACTTCTCCCACTTTCACTGTCTGTCACTCTTCTTCCACAAACTAGGACCCTGGTATAAAATCTGTCAACAGTATTCTAACTATATTGCAACAGAATTCCTCAAGGACCTTGCAGTTTATCACTGCTATCGCCATGACCAGTCCTCTCAAACAGGAAGGGAACTGATGTTTATCTTAATCACTTTGGTAACTTAGGGCAATTGTACACTAACATTGGAAGGAGTTTAGAACTCTTCCATGAATAAAAAATTATAATAGACCTTATCTAAGGGATGCTAATATTGACTGTTGTGCATGTACTGTTGAAATTAATATTGGGTGATAGCACAAGTGCTGAGAGTGCAATAGTATGAATGTGGATGTTGCATAGGGAACATTTAGCTGTGAATAATCCAATTGACCACTGGATGGCACTGTTCAATATAATATGTCTCCTGGAAGCCTATTGCTATAGTGTACAAACTTTAGACTAAAAGGACATTATAGAAATGACATTTAGAGTAGCTGAGTGCATTATCAAATATAACAGGTTTTTTTTTTAAGCTAACACATAACAATCCACAATTTAACAGAATTGTTATTAGAATTAGCATATTAAGTGACCTACAAAGCCATTTCAACAGCACATGCATCTTGTTGGATACTCCATTAACATACCAAACTAGGTAACTTTGTTTTGTCATAGAACTAATTTTCAAACCTTCAAGAATTAGCTATTTTATCTAGGTACTTATATTGTCCCCACAATCCCCACCATGGGGTTTGAGTGTCCCCCACAAGTAAAAACAAATAATTTCTTTCCTTTCCGGGTATCAAGAGGACTTATGGGGTTGTTTTAAATAAACTGTATAGATGGTTGTGACGCACCCCATAATGCTTTATAGAAATATGCTTATGAGAATAAATATGACATAACTGGAATATGTTTTATGCTAGATATGCCATGTAACATATCTCTGAAAGAGCTATGATCTACTGGATATATTCATCCTATTTGTATGCATGTATCATTTTTAGATCTGAAGTTATGAACATTGGCTCTATGCTTGTATTTAAAGTGTTTGCTGTGGAAAGCACCTAAGGAAGATTTGGTCAACATAGTGTGAAGGGGTTATTCAAGTAATTGGGAGTATTTGGCTAACAATGGACCTTGATAGATGCCAATCCACATCTGAGCTTTCCTGGGAACATTCGTGCTAACATGTGGGCAGTGGCGTCGGCCTGTAAAGAACTGAGTCATGCATGGACATGTGACTTGCCCGTGTGACTCCAAAAATCCATCTTGTAGGTGTGATTCTACAGAGGGGGAGAGAGGGGTTTACACCCACAAGAGAGAGTCTATATAAGCACCTGGAAACCCCTCCATTTTGTCTTCAGCTGGCTCAAGAGATAGCCTCTCCATCCCAAAGGATGCCTGAAAGAAACTGGAACAAAGGACGGTGACTACAGGGGTGTGAGTGATTGCTGGACCCAAACTAGAAAGAGTCCAGTCTGTCCAAAAAGCTTATTGGAACATATCTGAGGGTGAGATTTACCTGCATTTAGTTTCCTACTGTATTTGGCTTAGACTTGCGTGTTTTATTTTATTTTGCTTGGTAACTTACTTTGTTCTGTCTGTTATTACTTGAAACCACTTAAATCATACGTTTTATACTTAATAAAATCACTTTTTGCTTATTAATTGACCTAGAGTAAGTAAGTAATTCCTGGGGGAGCAAACAGCTGTGCATACCTCTCTATCAGTGTTATAGAGGGTGAACAATTTATGAGTTTACCCTGTATAAGCTTTATACAGAGTAAAACAGATTTATTTGGGGTTTGGACCCCATTGGGAGCTGGGTATCTGGGTGCTGGAGACATGAGCATCTCTTAAGCTGTTTTCAGTTAAGCCTGCAGCTTGTGGGGGACGTGGTTCAGACTTGGATCTGTGTTTGCAGCAGGAAAGCATGTCTGGCTCAAACAAGGCAAGGTACTGAAGTTCCAAGCTGCCAGGGAATATGGGCTCGGAGATAGTCCCAGCAAATCAGGTGCCAGTCCCAAGGTGGTTTCTGTGACCCAACCCGTCACAATGGTGTTGCAGCAAAATACATTTTGCTATTGCTGCCTTAACATAGAACTACAGAATTAAAAACCAAGTTAAGGTCTCAGTTCCCCCCCTTGTTCTAATGCAAGGTTACAGGTGGCATTATAAAGTTAGTGTAGATTTTACTGTGTACTCTTTTGAATAGACTTACACCAAAACTATTCACAGTAAAATTTAAAATGTAATCATTTTAATCCATAAGGACAGAAAGATGATGGACCATTCCTTTCTGGCTTCTGCAAAATGATCAGGGAAAGAATCACAGCTATGAGAGACACAAGCATGTGTTTCTTAGGCCTTTTCTACACTATGGGGGGAGATCAATCTAAGTTATGCAACTTCAGCTACATGAATAATGTAGCTCAAGTTGATGTACTTAGATTTACTTACTTCAGGGTCCATGCTACTGGATTGGTGCTAAGGATAATAAGGTGCTTATGAGATGCTCTCCCGTTGACTCCCCTTGCACTCCTGTGAGCTGCTGTACTCCACCTGAACAAGGAGAGCGATCGGCTATCGATTTAGTGGGTCTTCACTAGACCTGCTAAATCGACCGCCGATGCATAGATCTCTGCGTGTCGAAGCCCCGGTAACTGTAGACAAGCCCTTAGGCAAAACATAAAAAGATTAACTATTTTTACAATGTACTGAAAGTCTATATGAAAATGTCAAACAAATCACACGTTTTAATACACTCTATGTTCTCGGGCCTTTTGTACTTTCACAAAGAGCAGATTGTGTTGGGTAGCAGTTCTAGATTTTGCCTGAACATTTTTAATTAAGGGTGGTGTTTTTTAGCAAAGAAACGTTGTTATAAAAAATGTATCTGAAAGTGCATGTTTATAATAATTGTACAACCTTTAGTTTGGACAATATTGCTACCATTGTATCAACAATATTGTAGTGAAGTCAGAACTTTATAAGGGGGAGTGAGGGAAAGTAGATCATTGGTTCAAAATGTCTTCCCTGATGCAACAGAGGAATAGTGCAGAAGGGAAGCTACAGAAGATATATTTATAGGTTAGCAAGCATAGGTATTGGCAAGGCTATGCATATTTTATTTTCGCTGGCTTAAGGTTTTTGTACTGCTGTGTGTGTGTGTGGGGCGGGGGGAGGGGGGGGGCTAGAAGATCACTCCCTCTTGTAATATGCAGGGGCTCCTTTTGCCAAGAGTAGAACCAGCATTGACTTCAGTAGATCCAGGGTCAGGCCCCATTCCTTGCTGTTAATTCTCACTTGTTGCTGTACATTAAGAGATGGGTGGTTTTACTAGAAATGCTACATGTAGTAATGATAGCATCTGTGCATAATGCTGAGAATTGTGTGGAAAAAACTGTGGTATACCTCCTGCATGCATTCAAAGGACCATAATACAAAATGTGTTAAGCAAAACTGGGAAGTAGCTGAACAAGTTTTATGCAAAACATGTTCTCTGAATCCAATGAGTTATTCATCTGACTGCATTTGTTCCCTTTTGATTGCTTTTCAGTTTTTAGTCTTATAAATGTTTGGAGGAGGGTTTGTGTCATCCTATTTCTGGTTGACATATATTAGCTGTGTGTGTGTGTTTGGAAGCAAGGGTGATAGGCAGGAAGGGTTTATCAGGGTGTGAAAGCCAACGGTAAATAATAGGGTGATCACTCACCACATAAATAGGAGAGAGGCTCAAGCTGTGTCAGTTTGGCCCATTGCCTGAGGACATTTTACATTGGTTCCATCCGCAGAACAGGAGGCAAATTGTCTGCAATAAGAACTTCCATCCAGTGGCAACCCCTTTATGGAACCATCACTGCATATGGCACATGGAGATGTATGCTCCTGTTGCTGGATGGTAGCCTGCCAGCATGATATCTATGTTGTTAAGAGGGAGCATGGCCTTCAGCCCCATCGCTATTTTCAGAAAGAAGCCAGGAACTAGTAATAGCCCTTGCTAGTCAGGCAACATTAGCAAAGTATTGTTCTATACATTACAGACCTGGGCAAATTGCTCCCCCACACACACAAAGTGAGTTCTCACACCCCAAAAAATACATGAATGATACTTTCTACATAGAGGAGTTGAGTCACGTGGCCCCCTGACCACATGACTTAGCTGGAGAATAGCAGCTCCAGCACCCAACTGGGCATCTAGAACACTTGGAGTGATCTCTGTTAACTGCTTAGGAAATACTTGGGCCCTAACAGGCTCTTATGAAATTATTCATGCAAAAATTACACCCAAGCAATTGATAAGTGTCAGTTAAGACCATCCTTGGACAGAAAGAAGTGTTAAATCGACTAAAGTGGTTGAAACAAGGAAGAATCATTAACAAACATTTGCTGAACTGTTCTTAGTACGTTTATTATTTGTATTACTGTAGCACCAAGAAGTCCCAGACATGCTTTTGTCCCAAAGAGTTTACAATCTAAGTATGACATGAGACAACTGGTGGAGCTAGACAGATAAAGTGGCGAGGAAAAGGAAACAATGGGACAATTTTGGTCAGCATGATAGGCTGTGGTCGTAACACAATAGCAGCCTAACTGCTGTCAAGATTTTTTTAGGCATCATGGATAAGGAGAAATAAATTTGCTTCATTTGCAAGAGATTAATCCTGCATGAATAAAGTTAAGGTAACACCATGGGTACAACACTTTCATAGAGAGTTTGTGTTATTGTTTTCAATAACTGTATGTAATATCTACTAAGTATGTTTGTTATAGTGCCCTTTAGCTGACTAGTTACTACCTCTCAAAATGGGGGTGGAAAATACTCTCATGCCAGGGTCTGCAAATAGCCTATAAAAGCAGTGGGCTTGGGGCAGCGGGGAACCTCCTGCACATTCGACATTCACAGTAGAACATTTTTCTTGTCAAACATCTTATGGTTTGCAGTCAAACGCCGAATTGGCTTATTTTTCACTCACTGTGTGATGTACATTGTTTGCTAAAGCTCTGAACTGAGTACGCTATTTCCACTGACAACTCAATGTTTTACAGATTCGGTGATGGGGGTTGGGGTGGGGAGATGGTTTTTGTGATGATTTGTGGGATCTGTCTATGTGCAACATATGAATTCAGGTTGCTTTTATGAAGTTGCTGTATTCTTTGAGTGTCTCAGTGGAGGTGGTGTCAAAAAAACCTAACTTGTTTCAAGACTGAGACTGATACCTTTATGGAGGGGGTGGTATGATGAGGTTGTCTACAATGGTTCATAGTCCATCCATAGCTGCTATTAGAAAATAACTCCAGTGGCTGGAGATGGGACACACGATGGGGAGGACTATGAGTTACTACAGAAAATTATTTCCCGGGTGTCTGGCTGGTGGGTCGTGCCCACATTCTGGGTCTAAGTGATCGCCTTATATGGGATTGGGAAGGAATTTTCCCCCAGATCAGATTGGCAGAGACACTGGGCATTTTTCACCTTCCTGTGCAGCATGGGGCACAGGCCGCTTGCTGGTTTGAACTAGAGTAAAGGGTGAATTCTCTTGTGAAGTCTTTAATCCAAGATTTTAGGACTTCAGTAACTCAACCAGAGGTTATGGGCCTATTGCCGGAGTGGGTGGGTGAGATTCTGTGGCCTGTGATGTGCAGATAGTCAGACTAGATGATCATGATGATCCCTCTGGCCTTAA
The DNA here is from genome assembly GCF_002925995.2 of Terrapene triunguis. Classification (NCBI taxonomy): domain Eukaryota; kingdom Metazoa; phylum Chordata; order Testudines; family Emydidae; genus Terrapene; species Terrapene triunguis. The sequence goes on along the minus strand of NW_020664482.1, from coordinate 34,175,333 downwards.
AGTCTATGAATCAGCCATATGCTATCAATAGTGTTGTCACATCACCAGGGCCAGCTCCAGGGTTTTCGCCACCCCAAGCAGCGGGGAAAAAAAAAAAAGCCGCAATTGCGATCGGTGGCACTTCGGTGGCAGCTCTACCACGCCGATTTCTTCTTCGGCAGCACTTCGGCGGCAGGTCCTTCCCTCTGAGAGTCACCGAGGGACACGCCGCCGAATTGCCGCCGAAGAGCCGGACGTGCCTCCCCTTCCCCTTGGCCGCCCCAAGCACCTGCTTGCTTCGCTAGTGCCTGGAGCCGGCCCTGCACGTCACCCTCAGACTAGGAGCAACATTAATGTGAATAGCTCCCATTCCAATGGGAGTACTGGAAGATAATGGAATGTGGCCGCATTCCAGGTGAAACCAGTTTTCCCCAACATCTCTGCAGTGGGTTGGCATATGAAGCAGTGGAATTTCCTCACAAAGGGGAAACCAAGAAACTAGGTCTTGGTGCTAGCCTTTAAAACCACAGTGGCTGAGATAAAAGAAAGGAGAGGGGCATGGTTTTGTAGCAGAGTGGTGGCTCATGACTGAGGGACTAGCTGAGGGACAAAGAAGATGGCTGTGGGAAGCAAGTGTTGATCTGCTCATCAGGAATAAGAGAGTTTATTGAAATCCGTTATGGGTGGAGAGTACCCAAGCATAAAACTGAGGTTCTAGTAACCAAGAGTAGTCTACAGCTGTCTGGAACACACAGCATTTTCATAGTCCCAACAGGTAACAGGTTTTCAATGTTACATACTGGGTGGAGTGGGAGGGCAGAGAGAGGAGAATTTGGGCACTTTACAAGCACATCGATTGGGGGGAAAAGAACCTGTGGGTTACTGTGCTTGAGCAACTTCCAGCAGAACTATCAGAGTTAGGATCAGGATGTGGGGACTCAGGAGGCTCCTCCAGTTGAGGGTAGTGAACCAGTCGTCAAGAAAAAATTGGCCAGGAAAGAGAGAGAAATAGAGAGAGAGAGAGAGAAAATTGGGGATTTAGTAGCAATGACAGAATAGTCAACTAGATGGAAATTGCAAGTACTTGTGATGACTTGGATCTAAGTCTTTATTTAGATGATACTGACAGTTGCGACTTGGAATGTACATTCCATCCTGTGTGCACCAGAGGCAGATAATCTTTCAGTTTTTAGTGGGGCCGTATCTGGGTTATGTGGGGATCCAAGAAACATTATGAGCTCAGAAGGATTGGAGGAGGAGCCCATCTTTTTGGTCCACGGGGCCTGATACTTATGATGGAGTAGGGATACTGTCTTATACTTATGCAATATCAGTGCAGAGGGTGGTAGAACTGCAGCTGGAAAGGGAGTTATTAGCTGATTTCTGTTGTTTGGGTGTCAAATATTGTTGTCACCATCTACAGCCCGTGTGTCAGAAGCTGAGGAAAGATTTTTTTATTGAGGTTGCTTCTTTTTTTAATGATGTCTTGACAGTTGTTTTTTGAGGGGAGGGGTAATTTATGTAGCTGCTGTGATTGACATAGTGTAGCAACCTAAAGGATTACGAATTGATGAAACTTACTACAAGCAATGTATGATGCTGTTGGGGTTAAGGATGTTTTTGGGCATCCTCATTTCAGAAAGAAGGCAACATTTACATTTTTAGAAAGTTATTGGGCAGTCAGTTGAACAGGGTACATGTGACAGCTACCTCAATAATCGGACAAGGGGCAGAGCAGCCTGAGGCATTTTCGGACCACTGCTTGGTCTGAACTGAACTCAGGAAGTATGGTACAGAGACCTTTGTCTGCGGTTATTGGAAACCAAATACTTAGTAATTCAGTTGCAATTAAAAAGGTTGAAGGCATCTTTATGGAACGAGAAACGTCTTAGGAGTTTTATGCATCCCAGATGGCATGATGGGGATTGATCAAGCCAAGACTGGCAATCTCTGTACATCCCTTTTGTCTGTATACAACTGTCTGTATACAGTTGTCTGTATACAACTGATTACAAATGTTATTTAGCATTGCAAAACCATTTGAGAGATCTTCATTATCAACTGCAAGCCTGGGGATGCATAGACATAAGGATCCTAGAAGAAGTTAAGAGGGAAATGGTTCAGTGTTGAAGGAGATGCTGGAATCAGTTAAAATTGCAAAGGCCATTATGACAATAGGTTGTGCAACTCCCTCTGATCTATTTGCAAAATCTAAGGAAAAGCGACTACAGTGGGATATGGTGGGATCAGGAAACGCTAGTACTGGGCAGGTCTGTAGGGACCTGTCAGCTTGTTGAGGATATTTCCTAAATATTACAGTGAGCTAAATCTTCCCTCCTTTCCAGCACCATTTTTTGAATAGTATTGCAGGTTTTCTAGCATTAGCAGAGGAGGCATGGGACTCGCTTGTGAGGCCAATTGAGGAAATGGAGGTTTGTGCAACTGTATTGTCCCTGAAAAGATAACTGCCAGGGACAGACAGTTTAAGTGTGGAATTTTATCAGAGGTAGATGGATCCCTTATCTGTGGTGCTGTCTTGTGCTTTCAATGATGCCTTGCCTCCTGCCAAGTTAAGGAGATGCAGTGAAAGAGATGGACACTGAATTTGGCAGAAAAGATGAAGTTGGTTAAAACATTGCTGTCTCCTCGTTGTATTTATGTGATATATATGTTTATCCTCCCCCTTGAAAATTGTTGGTTGAAGTGAAAGGGTGATTTTTTTTTCAGATGCTCTGGGGCAATAAACATAACGTAGTGAAAAGAAGTGTAGCCTCAGCCAGTTAAAGAAGGGGGTTTGGGAATGATATGCCCTGAAGGCTTCTTGATGGTGTTTTTATTTTTTTAAATTTTCATAGGGCTTGTGCAGCTGCAGATAGGGGATAGCCACTTAATCTCCTATACTACTGAGAAATGTCACAGGGGAAGAAACAGGGTAACTACTTGGGCAGGGAGGGAAATGGGGTGCAGACCATAAAAAGGGTTTTTTTTTTCCTGCAACAGCCCCACAGGCTTCCTGTTACACAACTTGCTCCAAGATGTATTTCCCCAGCATTCGAGCACAGTGGTTTGCAGTTTAGAAAATTGCTATGAAAGGGTGCTTAAGAAATATTTCTCAGAATGCCATTTAGTGGTACTGAATTGCCCAGAAAATTGTCTCAATGGGGCACTGTTGTACCTCTGAAATACTAGCATTCCCTTCTAATACAGGGATATAAGGTGATGGGTATTCAATGGTAAATTGTAGGTTAGAGGTAACCTATGACTAGGAAGCGCATAGTAGAATAATGCTGCTGCTTGGAAGCCTGTGTGGATCAGGTGAGAGAATGGAACACTTTTTATATTCTGCTCGTTTAACTCTGCATCTGGGATCTGGTGATCTCAAAACTGAGAGTCCCACTGTTGCATGGCCATGACTTTTGGACTGCTGGAGCTTTTCAGAGACCAGAGGATTCTGCATCTACCTCGATAAGGAAGGTCAGACATTTGCTGCATATTTTCTTTGAGACTCTGGCTGTTAATACAGTGGCTTTATACTACCTATGGCAGACGGCAGAACTGCTCACCTGAAAATCTAGTTCATGCTATTTGTGCAGTTGTTTAGTTGCTGGTAATGGAGAAAAAATGAATGAGTTTAGGTGAATGGTGGGTGTCATAGGGACCTATAATACCGGATTCACCTTCTAGTTTTCAGAACAAAGACTCTGGGATGGGGAGAGTTTGGGTTGTTTCTTTCTGCATCTTGCCCTGATTGTGACAGAAATTTTTGGTTTTTGCTTTGAAGTTTTTATTTAAAGATGACCAGAGAGATTAGGGAGAGAAGTCATGAGAGGGAGTCCCTGGACACTCTAGACACTTCAGTGCCCGCAGTTTGCCGCTCCAGGCCAATGGGAGCTGCAGGAAGCGGCGTGGGCCGAGGGACGTGCTGGCCGTCCTTCCTGGAGCTCCCATTGGCCTGGAGCAGTGAACCGCAGCCAATGGGAGCCGTGATCGGCCGAACCTGCAGACACGGCAGGTAAACAAACAGGGAACTCAAATGGCATTGGGAATGCACAACCAGAGATGTCTGTGCAGTTTCTGCTGGGCAAAAAGACAGGAGCGAAGGTGCACCTTGTTAAAAGGACTCCAACACTGCAGCCTAGTGAGTGACCAGCAGGGGGACCTTCATCAGGGCTGTGGCAGTTTGTGTGAATGCAGAATTCTTACACAGCAATTAGACTTCTCAAAAAGCAGTAGCTATGTGCCTGTCAGGAGGTAGGAGGGTTTTTTGTGCTATCTATAGACTCATTCTTCTTCGAGAGATGTCCCTGTGGGTGCTCCACTCCAGGTGTTGGTGCGTCCCTGCGCCTTCGCTCGGAGATTTTTCGTAGCAGTACTCGTACTGGCCACGCATGCGCAGAGGCTGCCCCCCGCTGTGAGTCTAGGATAATAGTACGCATGCGTGGCCAATCTCCTCAGTTCCTTCTCTACCGTCCCCGGCCTGAGACGGAGCTCAGCAGACTCGTTAGGGAATCCCTCACTTTCTTACAATTACCTGTTATAGTAGTTTGTTTGTTGTCAGTTCTTGTTAGTCTAGTTTATTAGTTCTTTATCTGTAAAAAAAAAAAAAAAAAAAAAATTCTCTCAGCCGCAGCCGCTTCTACCATGCCTGGCTCCACAGGCTTTAAGCACTGCTCTACGTGCAAGGATGCTATCCCGCTCTCTGATGGCCATTCTCTTTGTATAAAATGCCTGGGGGAAACACACATTCCCCAAAAATGTGCCCACTGTACCAAACTCAGTTCCAGGGCACGAAAGGACAGGGAGCTCAAACTGAAACTGCTCCTCCTGCAGAAGTCTATCGGGTCAGTTTCAGACCCAGGCGCCGACTCCTGCTCTACTGCCCGACACAGCCCCCCTGCTTCAAAAAACCTGAAGAAAACTTCAAAGAAGGGGCAGCCCTCTCCAACAAGGAAGTTGGTGAGGCACAAAAGTGCCTCAGGCAGGTCAACAGTTTCCCTGCCTGTGTTTCCTCGCCTCAGCACTTTTGAAGAGCCGGGCTCCTCAGGCACCGCACGAAAGCCGCCTCAGGTTGCGGCGGTGGCGCGAGGCTCCGGTGCCGAGGCTACAGGCTTTCAGTTGCCTGCCTCGTTTATGGCACCATTCGGCACCGAGATGGACGCGGTGCCGACATTTCCTGCCCTGGCTGACCCTCAGCGGGCTGATGTTGCCCCCCCCGACACCTACCACAGCACCGGCAACCTGGCCACGGACTGACAGGGAGATCAAAGGCAAAACCCCTGCTCAGAGGAATGTTCCCTCAGGGCAACTTCCTCCTCCACAGTTTTCACCTCATGCAGGAGCCTCACCTCTTCAATTTACTCAGACAGCAGATCTATCGGTGTCACCTATTCTGCAGTCTCCCCTGATGACTGCCTGTTTTTCTCCAATGCATGACTCAGGATCAGAACAACCTTCCTCCGGTGAGGAGGAAACTGATCCACAGGCAGTTTTTTCTCCTGATCAAGACTCCCACACCCCAATTAACAGGGGTTGCAAACAAATCACCTCAGCCTGTTATCAGGATCCTGCCCCATGGGGAGTGAACCCTTGGATGGCACCACCTATGCCCTACCCACCACCATGGCAATGTTGGGCACCATGGGTATCGTACCCCCGAGAACGCATGCGCTACAGCACTTCGACCAGGCGCAACGCCGGTTTAGCACCGCCACGTGACGGATCTGCCGGTGACATAAGATACCAGGCAGCACCGTCACACTCCCAGGAGCAACTGAGTCCTGCTCCTATTCCAGCAGAGCCCGACGTAACGCCTGAGGAAGCCTTACTTCCCCTTCCTCCAACACCGTCGGATGACTATGCAAAATTCCAAGACCTCTTTAAAAGAGCTGCCGGTGACTTAAAAATTAACTTGGAGGAAGTCACTGAACAACAGCATGAGCTAACAGACATCCTGCAGCCCTCTTCTTCCTCTAGAGTGGCATTGCCAATCAACGTAGCCCTTTTAGAACCCGCTAAATCCATCTGGCAGAATCCAGCCACAAGCCTACCTACCTGTAAACAAGCGGACAGGAAGTACTTCATCCCTTCAAAGGGCTCTGAATTCCTTTTTACCCATCCGGCGCCAAACTCATTGGTAGTGGACGCAGTGAACCAGAGGGCCAAACAACAGTACGCCTGCTCCACCCCAGCCAACAAAGACAGTAAACGCCTGGACCTCTTCGGCCGTAAAGTATATGCATCCTCGACGCTACATTTTCGCATAGCTAATTATACCGCAGTCCTTGCAAAATATGACCACAAAAACTATAGTAAGTTCATGGATTTTATTGATCACATCCCAGAGCAGAAGAAACAACAATTCACAGCTCTGGTTTCTGAGGGACAAACCATATCACGCACCGCTCTCCAAGCGGCCCTCGATGTAGCTAACACTGCAGCAAGGTCGACCGCCACAGCAGTGGTCATGCGACGGGGTTCATGGCTCTCTTCCTCCTTCTTCCCTCGAGAGGTCCAGAGCACCATTGAAGATCTTCCCTTCGACAGGGAAAAACTTTTTGCCTCCACCACAAACGACATGCTTCATTCGATGAAGGATGCAAGAGCAACCCTCCGGTCCCTAGGCCTCCAGCCACCTGCGACCAGAAGACGACAATTTAGATACCAACCTTATCAACGTCCACGCTACCCCGCATTTACACAATATTCCTATAGACCGCAGGAACAACAGCAGCCGCAGCAACGCCAAAGACCAAGATTCCAACGTCGTCGTCCTAACTCTACAGGGGCGCTGCAACCCCCTCCAACTAATAGGCATATTTGAAGCATTGGTCGAGGGTTTAGAAAACAGCGTTCCCACTTCAGCCGGCACACCTATCTTTGGACACCGCCTACGACCATTCTCTCATCAATGGCAAAAAATTACATCCGACAAATGGGTCATAGAGGTAGTTACAATTGGATACGCCATCCCCTTCCTCTCCCTCCCTCCCACCCACCCACCCTCCCCGTCCCTCTTCAGGGACTCATCTCACGAGCAACTACTCTTCCAAGAAGTGCAGCATCTCCTTCAACTGGGAGCAGTAGAAACTGTGCCAGAATGACACAGAGGGAAAGGGTTTTATTCCCATTATTTCTTAACAGAGAAGAAAAATGGGGGATGGCGACCAATCCTCGACCTCAGGCGGCTCAACAAATTTGTCAAAAAGCAAAAGTTCAAGATGGTCACTCTCACCACTATAATCCCAGCGCTGGAGCAGGGCGACTGGTTTTCAGCCCTCGACCTACAGGACGCCTATTTTCATGTGACTATACACCCGTCCCACAGACGATTCCTATGCTTTACTCTCGGCTCCACACATTTCCAATACCGGGTTCTCCCCTTCGGACTGTCCACGGCCCCCCGTGTTTTTTCCAAGATCCTAGCCGTAGTTACAGCCTACCTCAGAAAACAAGGGGTCGTAATATTTCCTTACCTAGACGATTGCCTCCTCAAAGCTTCAACGTTCGACGAAGCTCTCCGATCCATACGACTTACCATCGATTGTTTCCTATCTTTAGGCCTGCAAGTAAACAAAAACAAATCCACATTATACCCCACCCAACATCTGGAGTTCATAGGGGCATACCTAGACTCCCGGACGGGGTTGGCATCTCTCCCACCAGCCCGCTTCAATTCTATAAGTCAACTGGCCACAACGATTCGCAACAGTCCCCAGGTGACTGTCCGGGACTGCCTACAAATACTAGGTCACATGGCCTCGTGCACCTCCGTCGTCCAAAATGCATGTCTACACATGAGGTGCTTCCAAGCGTGGTTGGCCACGGTGTACAGACCGAATGTGCACCCTTTAAACAAGACTCTCTCCATACCTATCCGAGTCAAAGATTCTCTACGGTGGTGGACAATTCACTCCAACCTCTGCTCTGGAGTCCCCTTTCTTCAGCAGGCTCCATCCCTCATACTGACGACCGATGCATCTCTGACAGGATGGGGTGCACACATGTCTCACCACACAGCCCAGGGGCTTTGGTCTTCAACCGAGTCCTCTCTCCATATAAACGTCCTAGAACTTCGAGCCATTCGCAATGCGTGCCGTCAATTCCTGCCACTGATCAAGAACCAACACATACGCATAATGACAGACAATATTGCATGCATGTTCTACATGAACAGGCAAGGGGGAGCTCGATCCCACTCTCTGTGCACAGAGGCTCTGAAGCTCTGGAACTGGTGCATTGCGAACAACATCTGGGTATCAGCGGCCTATCTTCCCGGAGTGATGAATACCACAGCGGACGAACTAAGCAGACATTTCCCGTGGGATCACGAATGGGAATTAAACAAGCACACCATTCACAACATATTCCGCATTTGGGGCTACCCAGAAATAGACCTCTTTGCAACTGCAAAAAACAAGAAATGTCCCAATTTTTGCTCCAGAGCAGGGCTAGGCAAACATTCCTTGGGAGACGCATTCATGATCCCATGGAACCAAAACTTACTCTATGCGTTTCCCCCGATACCGGTTCTGAACAGGGTCCTGATAAAAATACGAACAGATGGGGCCAAGGTGATCCTAATTGCCCCATCATGGCCCAGACAGCCCTGGTTTCCGTTTCTCATCAAAATGTCGATTCGACCACCAATCCCCTTGCCTCTCATTCCGAACCTCCTATCACAACAACACGGCCGTTTTCTCCACCCCAACCTACCCATGCTCCATCTCAAAGCATGGTTCCTCCATGGTTCTCCCAAAACGAACTAGATTGCTCTGAACAAGTTCAAAGAGTGCTCCTACATAGCAGAACACAATCTACTCGCACCACCTATCTATGTAAGTGGAAACGATTCACACACTGGTGTTCAACTAAACAACTTAGTCCCACGTCAGCATCTCTTCCGCTCATACTTGAAAACCTATTGGACCTTAAGCAATCGGCCTTTCTTCCAGTTCCATCAGGGTCCATTTAGCTGCTATTACAACTTTTCATGACAAAATCGATGATACTTCTGTGTTTGCTCATCCGATCACCAAGCGCTTCCTTAAGGGATTACAAACCCTATACCCAGACATAAAACCACCCACCACTCCGTGGGACCTTCATCTAGTTCTATCTTGCCTAACTCAGCAACCATTTGAACCCCTAGCCACGTGCTCCCTTTTACACCTTTCGATGAAAACAGCATTTTTAGTGGCAATTACCTCCGCCAGGCGGGCAGGAGAAATAGCAGCTCTTATGGCAGACCCACCATATACGCTATTTTTCAAAGACAAGGTTACCCTCAGGTTACACCCCAATTTTCTTCCTAAGGTACACTCGTCATTCCACATTAATGAGCCGATACACTTACCAACCTTTTTCCCGAAGCCACATGTGAACTCATTCGAAGCCTCAATGCATACACTAGACGTACGTAGGGCCTTGTCCTTCTATTTGGATAGAACCAAACCTTTTAGAAATTCTTCTAGACTTTTTGTCTCCATCGCGGAGCGTTCCAAAGGTACGCCTATTTCTACCCAGAGACTTTTGAACTGGATTTCCCAGTGCATCCGGTTGTGCTATCAGATAAAGAAAGCTACACCTCCAGACGGCATCAGAACACACTCCACTAGATCTATGGCTGCCTCTGTAGCATTCTTACGCAAAGTTCCCCTGACTGATATCTGTAAAGCAGCCACCTGGTCCTCTGAGCACACATTTGTTAAACACTATGCCCTTACTCGAGGCCCTCTATCTGATATACGTTTGGGCAGGGCTGTACTATCAACGGCGTTCCTATCAGATCCGAAGTCCCTACCTCCTTAAGATATACGGCTTTTAAGTCACCTGGAGTGGAGCACCCACAGGGACATCTCTCGAAGAAGAAGAGGAGGTTACTCACCCTGTGCAGTAACTGACGTTCTTCGAGATGAGTGTCCCTGTGGGTGCTCCACTACCCACCCTCCTCCCCTCTACTTCGGAGTTGGGGTAGCCTCCGTTGTAGAGAAGGAACTGAGGAGATTGGCCACGCATGCGTACTATTATCCTAGACTCACAGCGGGGGCAGCCTCTGCGCATGCGTGGCCAGTACGAGTACTGCTACGAAAAATCTCCGAGCGAAGGCGCAGGGACGCACCAACACCTGGAGTGGAGCACCCACAGGGACACTCATCTCGAAGAACGTCAGTTACTGCACAGGGTGAGTAACCTCCTCTTTTCTCCAAATCTAAAATGAAATCACAGGCAGTTGTGGTTATTCAAGCGATTGCTAGATTTCAAAGTCCAGACTGCTAGTGTTCTTGTATCATTTCATCTCTGTGGTGTCAGTTGGGGAGGCAATGTGGCTCACAGTATAAGGGCATAGTCTGGGATTTGGGTGAACTGACCTAGTTCTGCCACTGACCTGTTGTGTGACCTTGGGCAAGTCACTTTACTGCAGCCTTTTATTTTCTATATGTACACAGTAAGAGACAGTCCCTATTCAAAAAAGAGCTTACAAGTACCGCAAGTGGCACCGCGGGGCCTCTATTTCAGTTGGTCTCTAGATGCTACCATAATATAATGATATTATGAAGAAAATACTTTTATATCTGTTAGCTGAACAGAGCAAAACAGAGTGAAACTCACCTGAAGGTTCCATTTCCTGCTGTCTATGGCTGTGATAAGAATACCACAGTTAGATTTTCATCCAAATAGAAGTTTCTTCTACCCCACCTGGCCAACATAAAAGGTTTGTTATTTTTTCCTGGTAAAGTGGAGACATGTTGCTATATGAATTATTCTACACATTTCTGTAACTTCTGTACCTGAGAAATGCTGTTCATCTTTAATGGGTGTGATTCTTTTGTCATGGAAATGTTCACTAACTAGGAAATTCAAAACGCTGATGTGACATTACAGTATTTATTCACAGATATTTGTAGTCATCATGAAAAGCTGCTGTTCTGAGATACCTCAAAACTTATCTCACTGTGTCTTCAATTAACATCTTGGAATAAGCAGAATCTGTGAAGAGTGATTAAAAATATAAGTACACCATATATGCAAATATAATATGAAAATGGTGGGTTTTTTAACAAAATCTTGTATCATTCTTAGACATGAAAATGTTGTGGCCACTAGTCCATACACCTTTTAGTGTCTGACAGTTTACTTTGTTAGTTAAGCAGCTGCTACATCATGTGTAGCAACTGTGTATTAACCTTTTTAGTATTCATTATATATTATAAATTTGTTATAGTGATGTGAAGTCCCTCTTTGTATATGGTGCGATTCTTCATATCATTGCACGATCTTCATAATAATCCTCATTTTATATATATATATATATATATATATATATATACACACACACATACACCATTTATCCAGGCAAGGACAATGTTTTCACTGATGCCAACACAGCAATGAGAAATTCTGTTCTTTTCTAGTTGCTGTCCATTTTCCTTTATGAAAAGAAAGGGGAATTAATTCCCATTGCTTGTTATGTTTCTTGCCCTAACTTAAATTAAAACATTTAATGTTCAAGGTTTGGGGGAGCTGTTTGAGTGCATAAGGTGTGCGTCTCTAGCAAGTTTCTGCTCTAAAAGTACTTGTATTACAATTAGGGCTGTCAATTAATCGCAGTTAACTCACACGATAAACTAAAAAAAAATTAATAAATTTCAATTGGTATTCTATTGTTTAACAGTATGATTAAAATTGTGATTAATCACGATTAAATACTTGGATATTTTCTACATTTTAATATATATTGTATTCTGTGTTGTAATTGAAATTAAAATGTATATTATTTTTGATTATAAATATTTGCACCGTAAAAATGATAAACAAAAGAAATAGTGTTTTTCAGTTTACCTCATACAAGTACTGTAATGCAATCTCTTAGTCGTGAAAGTGCAACATACAAATGTAGAATTTTTGTTGTTGCATAACTGCACTCAAAAACAAAACAATGTAAAACTTCGGAGCCTACAAGTCCACTCAGTCCTACTTCTTGGTCAGCCAATCGCTGAGATAAACAAGTTTGTTTACATTTACATGAGATAATGCTGCCCTCTTCTTATTTACAATGTCACCAGAAAGTGAGAACAGGCATTTGCTTGGCACTTTTGTAGCTGGCCTTGCAAGGTATTTACATGCCAGTTATGCTGAACATTTGTATACCCCTTCATGCTTCAGCCATCATTCCAGAGGACATGCTTCCATGCTGATGACACTCGTTTAAAAAAAAAAAAAAAGGGTTAATTAAATTTGTGACAGAATTCTCCCCCAAGGAGTTCAATGTCCCTTCGCTCTGTTTTACCCACATTCTGCCATATATTTCCTGTTATAGCAGTCTTGGATGATGGCCTAGCACATGTTCATTTTAAGAACACTTCACTGCAGATTTCACAAAACACAAAAGTACCAATGTGAGATTTCTAAAGATAGTGTGATGGGGCGCATCTCCCACCGAGGTAAGCTCGGCGTGTTTCGGAGGGACTCCCCTCTGAGCTGGTAGCTGGTTGTTCCACCATTTCTAGGGCCCTAGGTCGGGGCCCGGTGGAGTCGAATGGGCCTGGGCTCCCCTACCTGGGCTGCCGGCCCTCTTACCAGCATCTCCCCATAGACTCTGGCCATTGGGCCACTCTACCCTGACAGAATTTCATAGACTCCGGCCGCTAGGCTGCACTACCCCGAGTGAGAGGGGATATTTGTATGGATTCTGACTATTGGGCTGCACTGCCCTGACAGTAGGAGCATGTTTTTTGAGCTCCGGCCACTAGGCCATGATACCACAACTGAGAGGGATTGGGCCACTCTACCCCGCAGCTAAGCCCAGATGTGCGGACTTGAGTTGGGGAAAATAGGCACGTAAGGTTCGTGCACCTGCGCCTATTCCCCGAGGAAGGCGGGCGCACTGCATCATGTCACAGATAGCTACAGCACTCAATCCAAGGTTTAAGAATCTGAAGTGCCTTCCAAAATCTGAGAGGGACAAGGTGTGGAGCGTGTTTTCAGAAGTCTTAAAGGAGCAACACTCCAATACAGAAACTACAGAACCCAAACCACCAAAAAAGAAAATCAACCTTCTGCTGGTGGCATCTGACTCAGATAATGAATCTGCATTGGTCTGCACTGGTTTGGATTGTTATCGAGCAGAACCCATCATCAGTATGGATGCATGTCCCCTGAGATGGTGGTATGAATCATGAAGGGACATCTGGCACGTAAAAATCTTGCGACACCAGCTACAACAGTGCCATGAGAATGTCTGTTCTCACTTTCAGGTGACATTGTAAACAAGAAGAGGGCAACATTATCTCCTGCAAATGTAAACAAACTTGTTTGTCTGAGCGATTTGCTGAACAAGAAGTAGGACTGAGTGGACTTGCAAGCTCTAAAATTTTACATTGATTTATTTTTTAATGTGGTTTTTTGTACATAATTCTACATTTGTAAGTTCAACTTTCATGATAGAGATTGCACTACAGTACTTATATTAGGTGAATTGAAAAATACAATTTCTTTTGTTTTTTTACAGCGCAAATACTTGTAATAAAAATAAATATAAATTGAGCACTATACACTTTGTATTCTGTGTTGTAATTGAAATCTATATATGAAAATGTAGAAAACATCCAAAAATATTTAAATAAATGCTGTTCTATTATTAACAGTGCGATTAATCGTTCAATTAATCACGATTAATTTTTTAATCGCTTGACAGCCCTAATTACAACTGAACATGGTAAATGTGTTGCTGTCATGTTCAGTGCTAGTTAGAATGTAAAGTAGAATTTTCTTCACCTACAGTTTGAGTTCAGCTGTGAAGGCTTTAGCCCTCACTATATAAACTTATATTCTGACCTAGAGCTGGTAAATCTTCTTTTGCATTGCGGGGAATCCATATTGCCCACATATGGACCCATAATCATTATTTCCACCAGTGGTACCATTGTTTGCCATGCATTCTTCAGCACAGGGTGAGCAAATGATTGTACCTTTGGGCAAACAAATGACTCCCCCATCTCCCTCCCCCCCCAAAAAAAAATCACTATAGGAACTTACTTGGGTAAGTACTGGCTTTGTTGTATGTATTAGTTGAGGGCACTTCACTTTCAACCAATCAGTGCAGAAATGCCACTCTCAATAGTTTTCTATTTAATTTTACCCCTTTACAAAGGAATACCACACAGGTCTTAAACTTACCACGTTAAAAAAGGAAATGAGAAACAATTTGTTAGATCTTCTTGTTTGTTATTATTTATTTGTATTGCTTTAGCATCTCACGGACCAGGACCCCATGGAACTGTACAAACACAGAACAAAAAGACGGACCCTGCCCTGAGGTGGTTACAATTTAAATAGGCAAGACATGCCCATTTCCCCACTCTGTGTCTAACACACAAGCAGAGTGAAGAGTATGATGGTAGCAAGCATCATGTTGGTGCCACGTTTGTTTGATTATGGGTATAGTTAGGAGTGGATAAGCTGAAGGGAAGTGGGGTGAGGGGGACAGAGAAGGGGAGCAGAAGATAAAAGAGGAGTCGTACTGAGATAAAGAGACTGTGAGGGAGAGCGGACAATTGGCGCAAACAGCCAATTAGCAAGGGGCAAAGGGGCACAAGCAGCCAAAGTAGAGACTACCAGCAAGTACTCCATATGGTAGGCCAAGAGAAACACTGTCTGGGTCCTAGTGCTGTTAAAGTGCATTGTTGGGGTGTCTTCTATACACTGTTCTTGGTCCAAAGGTTGGCTCCAGCTGGGCCCCATTGTTCCCCCTTACCCTCCTGAGTGCTGCAGTTCCTGCATTGGTTACTTCTGACTCTACTGGCTACAGCCTCACTGTTAGTCTATTGTTAAAGAAAAAGAAAACTAAGCAGTCCATCATGCTCTTCTGTTTTAGGCAGCCAGTATCATTTGCGTGATGGTCTGGATTTGATACCCATTGCAATCCATCATTTGAACAGCGCATTTTACAATGGGAGCACTAGCCCAGCTGCTGTGGCAATTTGCCTCCAAAGATAAATACCATTCTTTGAAATGCTAAGCAATATTCCCACTAAGCGAATTTTCTGGATCACCAGAACTGTGTCCGGAAACAATTTCAGAGCCACTTCATAGTGGCAATACAGATGTCATTATTCTCCGGTTCCCTAACTATAGGGGAAGGATGAACATTTATTCATGCTTGTTCTATTGCTTCTGTTATTGAAGGACTCATCTTCCAAGTGCAGTGCGAGCTAAATTCCCTACAATCCTTTTGCTTGTATCCTCATTGCAAAAATGACCTTAATCAGGTGACTACTTACAATTAAACTCTAATCCAGCAGTTACAACACTACAAGGTCTTTCCACTCTACTGGCCTTCCCGTATAATACCTTAGTTGCAGGTGGTGGCTCTTAATAGCACTGCATATTCCCAACATGTTTTCAGCCAGTCACACTGCTTCCTCTTGGCAGCTATTCAAGGTGTCAGCTTTATTTTGATTCCTCTTTTCTGTGCTTTACGAGTTCATGAAGATTGTAGATATGCTCTACAAATACTTAAATCTTTTTGAATAGGTATAAATTAATAACAAATATTGGAAAGTCACAATAATCAATTAAAGGGAATAAATTTCAAACATAGTAAATAGAAAATATTATCACTAAGTCACAGACACAGCTCTAGTAATCATGTTCTTTAGAGCAAATTCCTGCTTAATTGCCATGCACGCATAGATATAAATATGGAAACTTGATCATTAGATTTATTTCTAATTTCTATTGCAGCATCTTAGGCTGGAATAAATTATTTCGTTGTTATTAGAGATGCAGAAGAAGCATGAGTTACCACTAAAAATAATGGAATCCACTTAGAATAAAGGAATTGTATATTTCCTCATATCGGCTGTTTTTTGTTTAAAGCGTGCTTTTTTTTGTCCTGAAAAGTGACTATATATCAGGGGTTGGCAACTTTTCAGAAGTGGTGTGCCGAGTCTTCATTTGTTCACTCTAATTTAAGGTTTTGCGTGCCAGTAATACATTTTAATGTTTTTAGGTCTCTTTCTATAAGTCTATAATATATAACTAAACTATTTTTGTATGTAAAGTAAATAAGGTTTTTAAAATATTTAAGAAACTTCATTTAAAATTAAATTAAAATGCAGAGCCCCCCGGACTGGTGGCCAGGACCCAGGCCATGTGAGTGCCACTGAAAATCAGCTTGCATGCCGCCTTTGGCATGCGTGCCATAGGTCGCCCCTGCTATATATAATGATGGCATTGTTGCATTCTAGATCTTTTGTTTAAAAGACTCTTATAAATAGTGTTCAGTTTACAAGTAGACAGCTTTTTTTCTCACTAACTGCCCAACTCAAAACTCGTGTTGGAGAGGAAAGCAGGGTGCTAGCTTTGTTGCACATCATCACGAAGTTTCTTCAAGCCAATGGTGCTCTCAGTGAGAGATGTAACAACTCCATTGTCTATACTGTAATTGCACAAGTATATCTGATATGAACTTAACACAAACATTTGTTTGGGGACAAGAGGAATCCACCTCCTTGATTAACTTTGTATCCTCTCTAGTGGTAACAAGAGGACAAAAATTTATTTTAAGTGAGAACGTATTTGCTTCACTAAAATTAGCACTTATGACAAAAGTTGAAGGGTGTTTTTTTTTTTTTTTTTTTTTTTTAAAGAAAGAAAATGCTAATTTTATGTAGGTGTTTTGCTATGTAAAATGGCACTTTTGCCAAGCCTCAACCTTGCATGTGGTTATGTTTCTGATTAAATTTCTCTGTTTCCTGATGTCTAAAGTCTGGTAGTTTCATCCTCATATGGTCAGAAATGGCTGAAGGTCAAATTGTTGAGTAGGGTACTGTAAAGCTTTATATCCAGATTTACTATAGGCATTGTCACAGTTTCAGGGTTGATTGTACCTTTGACCGCCCCTTGCCCCCAGTCTTCCTCAAAGGTACCCACTTAAGGTTTTAGACACCCAGCCGACACCTCTATTGGGTGAGACCTGCATCCCTCCCCGTCCTGACCAAGGTTTGGACTTGCAGTCCCTCTGCACCTCAGTGGGATTCCCCCGGCAGGATCCAGCACCTCGGGTAACCTTTCTCCAGGGGCTACACCAGTTATCAGTGAGCCTCTACAAAGCAAAATAGACTTATTGTCTGTCTAAAAACATTACAGAAAAAACATAAATTCCTACGTGCATGTGTCACGGAGTGTGGGGGGACTCAGGGCCCTGCACCCCCGGCTTCCTGCGATTCATCATGACTCTCAGCCATCCAGTAAAGCAGAAGGTTTATTTAGATGACAGGAATACAGTCCAAGACAGGTCTTGCAGGCGCAGACAACAGGACCCCCCCCCCCAGTTAGGTCCATCTTGGGGTCCCCGGGCACCCTAGCCCCCCTGGGAGGTCAGAGCCCTGTCTGCCTCCCAGCCATGGTCACTAGCCAGCTTCTCCAACTCTGCCTTCAGCGACCCCTCCCACAGCCTTTGTTCAGTTTCCCGGGCAAAGATGTCACCTCGCCTCTCCCCCTTCCTGGGTTCTCATGTTACATGCTCAGGTATTCTCCTTCGGTCAGTCTCCCATCCCCCGATGCAGACCATCCTAGCCACACTCCCCTGTCAGCATTCACAGACCACTTTAAGAATAGTCCCAGTTCGTCACAGCATGCTAAAGCTCACCAGAGGTCACCCAAAAGTCTTATGGAGCCCTCACATGACAAAGTCCTTCCAACCCTTTCGTAAGGGTTGGGGCCTCCTTGGACAGAAGGTGCTGCTGTCTGTCTGTTGGATCAGAAAGAAGGCCCCAAGTCAATTTAAACCCAGCCTTTTTATATTAAAAGCCCTTTCTTTGTCTGTTGGTTTCTGGTTGCACTGGTATATGCAAGCCTTCCCTGGGGATGGTAACACCATTTTTAGTTGCTGCTGGAGCTGTGGCCTGGTAACCCTCCATGGAGTTGCATACAATCCCTGGCCCTTGGTATTACATAAATTATTCATACACTTAACACAAATCGCTCACTGCAGAAAATGGTACTTTTTGCTTCGGACTATCTTGTCTCTGATATTTTAAAATAAAATGGCAACCTCCCTCCCCTCCC
This sequence comes from Terrapene triunguis, assembly GCF_002925995.2. Lineage (NCBI taxonomy): Eukaryota > Metazoa > Chordata > Testudines > Emydidae > Terrapene > Terrapene triunguis. The sequence goes on along the minus strand of NW_020664482.1, from coordinate 34,157,285 downwards.
CCACCTCCATGAGATTTTCTAATCATTTAATTTAGAATCTTAAACACAGTGAAACTGTCATGCTGACTTTGTTGCATTAGGATAGAAATATAGTCTGTTATAGCAGGTGTCCCCAGATGGCACAGTTGTATATCATCTTCCAAGTTATTTTTCTTAACACAGAAGCAAGTTGTTAAGGTGGGAAGAAATAGTTTTTCGGTTTGGTTATGAATTACTGTATAGAGGAAACTGTTGCAAACAGCTTGAAAGGTCTCTCCCTGACAGACTCAATTCTTGGTACAATTCCTAGTAACTGGACATTGGGGTGTAAGCTGAAATTTTGGAAGATGGAGTTGCTTGTGGGTACTTTGATAGAACTGTTTCCGGACTTGTGTATGTGAATAAAACAAGCTATACTGAGAATATATGCAGATTCCACATAGGTGATTTCTGCTGCTTTGGGAAGCTGACCTGCAAGATGCTGCAGTTCTGCTACCATCGACAGAAGGGTGATGTTGGTTTAAGAAATGGAACACTCTTGTTAGAAGAAGGGGTAACAAATCTAAGTTTTCCTTATGGACACAGAAGCTCCCTTTCACATTGTGCAAATGGAAAACCAGCTGGTGTGGCATGGGGGGGAGGTGGATAAGGCACCTTGTGTACATCTAGAAGTCCTTCTGTGCATACTTAGAATCATATAGAGATGGTCAATGATTGACAATAAACTGTAAGGTTATGTCTCTTTGTTGTTTGCCCACGCCCTTCCAACAAACTCCAAACAGCATAAGAGAAGTGGGGATATTTTAGTGTGAGGATGTGTACTATTCTTTTAAGACTGTAGCAGGAAGCAAACAGTACAGTGGGAGCATCGTGTTGATGTGTCTGTTTTGGGTGCAGATTACAGAATATGGAGCTTTTTCATGGAGTTTCTGGTTGGAGTGTTCAACCTATATAGCTGCTATTTTCCAGGTTTTCTCATTCTTCATTGATTTAGCTTTGCCCAGGATATTTGGTAATGCTGCTTCTACTGAGCTAGTTTGAAAGAGAATGTGGGTGATGTGGCTATTATAAGATAGTTGCTAAATCACCATTGGTACAAAAGAAATGCCTTCAATCGCGTTGCAAAGCAGGGACACCATTTAAAAGACTCTACATTCTGTTTTCTTTTACCTGTTTTGATTAGTTCTTTAAAGTACCATCATAGATATCTCTCTCTGTACTGCAACGCTTTATTTCCAGTTCCATTTATACTTCAGTGATAAAAACTCAATTCTTTTGCTGCTACCAAAGGGAAAGCACTTAAAAGTTGTAGAAATACTTTCTTAAGTACTAACAAAGATGTTCTGGTACACTTGCATTTTTAGCATGACTCAAAAGGGGAATTGTATCAATGTGAACTTTATTCAACAGGTCAGGTAATAATCCACTTGTTACACTGTAAAATGAGTGGCTTTATCAGCTTGGTTTCCTACAGAATCGTATTTGTGCTGAAGTTTTCACATGAAAGCTAAACTTTGACCTCTGGGTTTCATAAAGATTAGTAGTAATATTTCCAGAATACTGCAAGAATAGCTGTCTGTCATAAAGCCTTGGAAGGCAGAGATGGAAAAGTCCTAACAAGCCCCTACTTCACACTCTGCCTGTATAAGAGAGTTCTTTGCAGTATTTTTTTTTTTTGCTTTATTCCATCGGATAGTTCATAAATGTCTCAAGTGATGAAGCTTAGATTTACACACACATGACAAATTCTTTAAATGTCTGATAGATAAACCAATGTGGTGGAAGAAGTATAGAACTGTTAAAAGGGTGTGATACTTGGAAGTTTAAACACACACCAAAAAAACAAGTATAAACTGATGGTATCAACATGATTAATATTGATGAGTGTGCTTCTTGCTCATTGTCTCAGTGAATAGTTAAATAAATGAGATTATGAATCCGTATATTTCAGTTATAGTGCCTGAATTTTTTTCAAATATGTTTAAAAGACATATGTTAAGTACATATACAATTATATTAAAAAAATCTCATGTTTTTTCTATAGTATAGAAATACACGTCATATTAAACTTAAGAATCTTCTACTATAGGCACGGGGGAAATTTAAATCTTGAGGGTAATAAGTATGGTTATTTATCATGTTTTTAAAAAGAGAATCCAATTGCATATAACCATGTAAAAAGCTTTTCAGTTCTAGATCACTGGTTCAAATCTAGCCAAGTTAATGACTGTTCAGTAAGTCTGTGTCAAAAGACTCAAAGGTCTTAGGGATGAGGACATCTGACGACCAGGAATTTCACCAAGAATAGCTAGATTGTTCATTAGCCACAAGCCCTCAGAAGGGGCAGAGCTTCAGAGAGACAGGACACTGGTTGCTGGTTACTTCAGGCAGCAGGCAGTGCTCCACCCCTACTCCCAACCCCATTCACCAGCATGATGAAGAAACATTATGCTGCCCTGGCAACAAGCAATGAAGAATCACCCCTAGTGGTGGAGGAGGAGAAGCCATGTACCACCAAGGCTGGATGGATATCAGCCACAACTCTCAGGAGGAACCGTAAGGTAGTGGTGGTTGGTGCCCCTCTTCCACGGTGGACAGAGACACCCATCTGTCAGCCTGACATGGCATCTTGGGAGGTATGCTATCTGCCAGAGGACCATACCTGAGACGTCACAGAGGGATTGTCTAGGATCATCCAGCCCTCTGAGTACTACTCCGTGCTATTCATCCATGTAGGCACTAATAATACTGTGACATGACTCAGAGCAGATCAGAAGTGACTATAGAGCTCTGGGAGTAAGGGAGAAGGATCTGAGGGCACAGGTGGTGTTCTCTTCAATCCATACAGTCAAGGGTAGGGGCCCAAGCAGAGACAGATACATCCTGGCAGCAAATGTCTGGCTGTGAGGATGGTATCACCAGGAGGGCTTCAGCTTCCTTGACCACGAGATGCTGTTCTGGGAAGAAAGACTGCTAAGCAGAGATGGGGTCCGCTTAATGAGCAAAGGGAAGAGCTAACCTACTGAGGAGGGCTTTAAACTAGGTTTGATGGGAGCAGGAGACAAAAGCCCACAGGTAAGTCAAAAACAAAGAGACGTGGGAGAAGGGTAACAATCTGTGGCCAGCATGGGCCGTTAGCTGGGATAAGTGAGAGACAAGAGAGAACGTGGGGGAGAATCAAATCAGTATCTTAAATGTCTGCATACTAATGGGAGAATTATGTGAAATAAGCGGAAAGAACTAGAAATGCTAGTCAATAAACACAATTATGACATAGTTAGCATCACAGAGACTTGGTGGGAATAATACACATGACTGGAATATTGGTATAGAAGGATACAACTTGCTCAGGAAGGACAGGCTGGGAAAAAAGAGAGGAGGTGTTGCCTTATATATCAAAAATTATACACTTGGACCGAGGTTGAGATGTAAATAGTAGACAGACTTGTTGAAAGTCTCTCTGGATAAAAGGGGTAAAAAACAAGGGTGATGTCATGGTAGGGGTCTACTACAGACCACCTAACCAGGGGAGGTGGATGATGCTTTTTATAAACAACTAACAAAATCATCCAAAGCACAGGACTTGGTGGTGATAGGGACTTTGTAGGGATATTAAAGAAGGTACTAACAGTGATTCCCCCAAGTGACAGTGACCCCCTCATAATTTGTCCCCCACACTTTAAAATCCAACAGTTTCACCAAGTACAAAAATCTCTTGGGTCTTCTGTTAAAACTTGTAAGCTACTGTCTGTAGAAACCATTGATTATATCTATCCTGTGAAAGATACTTTACTACTATGTAAAACTTACAAACAAGTTAACTGACTTTGTTCTTGAAGTAATTGATACAATGTAAACAAACACTGTAAGCTGTTAAGTGACTTTCACTTCATTCAATGGCTCCTAGGACAGACCCCCCCACCCTCTGTAATTAAAGGGCCGGGAGTCTCAAATAAATTAGCACACACCCCAAAAGTGGTGGAGACAGTAAATTAAAATATGGTTAAGGTATGGAATGTATGCTGATGAATGCTTGATATACATGAATGGTTAGGGAGGTGCCAGCCTAGAAAGGAAGTATCCATCGGCCGAAGAATGTGTCAAGTGGATCACCAGAAAACCCCCGGAGGGTAAACTGGGATCCACCTCATCACCTGAAAGGATGAGAAACACAAACTTTGGACAGTGTGGAGCCACCAGGAATGTGCCACTTTGGACAGGAATGTGTGCCATCTGCTGATTGAGTCAGCAACAGCAGGATGAAACAGCTCCCATAGACTAACATAGGAATTAAATCCTATAAGAATGAACTCTCAAGACTGAGGACTTTGAGTCTCTCTGGTTCTGCTGCCAACCTCCAGGAGCATCAGATGCATCTGACATAGACTCTGCTCCATCCTCATGACCAGGCTACCTGCCCAGTAACTTGGCATGAGCAACTTCTAGGCTGGTAACTATAACACCTATACAGAACTTGAATGAATGATTGTGTAAATGAATCTATCTATCTATCTATCTATATATATGTGTGTGTATAAGGAATAAGTAGTGATAGGAATAAGTAGTCAAACAACGTTGTTTACTTTTATCTTTTGCTTTATCATTATATTTACAATAAATGTGGCATCTTTGCCTTATCCCTCTTAATAAGATCCTGCTGGTTTTTATTCTATTGGTATAACAACTTCAACTACCCAGACATCTGTTGAGAAAATAACACAGCTGGGCACAGATTATTCAACAAGTTTTTGGAATGTTTTGGAGACAATTTTTTATTTCTGAAGTTGGAGAAAGCCACTGGGTGAGAGACTGTTCTAGATTTGATTTTGACAAATAGGGAGGAACTGATGGAGAATTTGAAAGTGAAAGACAGCTTGGGTGAAAGTGATCATGAATTAGTCAGAAGGAAAACAACCCAATAAAGAATATTGATTTCAAGAAGGCAAACTTTAGCAAACTCAGGGAATTGATAGGTAAGATCTCATGGGAAGCAAGTCTAAGGGGAAAAACAGTTCAAGAGAGTGGGCAGTTTTTCAAAGAGACATTATTAAAAGCATAAGACAAAGCTATCCCACAGAGTAAGGAAGATAGGAAGTATGGCAAGAGGCTTAACCAGGATATCTTCAATGATCTGAAACTCAAAAAAAAAAAAAAAAATCTACGAAAAGTGGAAGCTAGGTCCAGTTACAGAGGATGAATATAAACAAAGAACACAAGTATGTAGGAATCTAGGTGTCATAGTGATCGCAAGCTAAATATGAGTCAACAATGTAACACTGTTGGAAACAAAGCAAACATCGTGCTAAGATATATTAGCAAGAGTGTTGTAAGCAAGAACCAAGAAGTAATTCTTCCAATCTACTCTGCACTGATTAGGCCTCAACTGGAGTATTGTGTCCAGTTCTGAGTACTACATTTCAAGAAAGATGTGGACTAATGGGAGAAAGTCCAGAGAAGAGCAACAAACATGATTAACAGTCTAGAAAACATGACCTATGTGGGTAGACTGAAAAAATTACGTTTGTTTAGTCTGGAGAAGAGAAGACTGAGAGGGGACATAACACTTTTCAAGTACGTAAAAGGTTGTTATAAGGAGGAGGGAGAAAAAATGTTCTTTGTAACCTCTCAGGATAGTAGAAGAAGCAATGGGCTTAAATTGCAACAAGGGCGGTTTAGGCTGGACATTAGGAAAAACTTGCTAACTATCAGAGTGGTAAAGCACTAGAATTGCCTAGGGAGGCTGTGGAATTTCCACCATTGGAGGTTTTTAAGAGCAGTTTAGACAAATACCTGTCAGGGATGGTCTAGATAATACTTAGTCATGCCATGAGTGCAAGGGACTGGACTATATGACCTCTCAAGCTCCCTTCCAGTCCTACAATTCTATGATTCACGATAGGGTTTAGAGCAGGGGTCGGCAACCTATGGCACGCGTGCCGATTTTTAATGGCACGCTGTAGCCTGCCGGGACTCCAGCGTGCCATTAAAAATCCTGCCCAGCCCGGTCCGCTCTCCTCTGCCCTCCACTCCCCCCGTGGGGGCAGGGAGCAGAAGCATAGCCGTGTGCACAGGGTGGGCAAATGGCCCCACTCTCCTGGCACAGCAAGCCGCGGGGTCCACGCTCCTGGGCCGGAGCGCCGGGCCAAGAGCAGCAAGCTGCCAGTCCCTCGCTCCCCTCCCCTGGAGCCCTGCCGCCGCACATGCAGCGCTCTGAGGGGCGGGGCTGTGCGCTCCCGCGGGACAGCGTATCTGGCTTTGCGCGGAGCCTGGTAAGGGGTCCGGGGCTGGGAGGGGGGGGGAGGGTTTGGATAAGGGGTGGGGGCAGTCAGGGGACAGGGAGCAGGGTGGGTTGGATGGGGGGTGGGGTCCTGGGGGTGGTGGTTGGGGCGGGGGGTCTCTGGAGGGGGCAGTCAGGGAGCAGGGGGGGTTGCATGGGGCATGGGAGTCCCAGGGTCTGTCAGGGGATGGGGGGTGGATAGGGATCAGGGGACAGGGAGCAAGGAGGGTCCTGGGGGGGGCAGTTAGGGTGGGGGGTCTCTGGAGGGGGTGGTCAGGGGACAAGGAGCTGGGGGGGTTGTATGAGTCGGGAGTTCTGGGGGTCCTGTCAGGGGGCGGGGAATGGTTGGATAGGCATGGGAGTCCCGGGGGTCTGGCTGGTGGATAGGCATGGGAGTCCTGGGAGTCTGGGGGTGTGAATAAGGGTCGGGGCAGTCAGGGAACAGGTAGGGGGTAGGGTCCAGTCAGGGGACAAGGAACAGGGAGGCTTAGATAGGGGGTGGTGTCCTGGGGGGCAGTTGGGGGCAGGGGTCCCAGGAGGGGGTTGTCAGGGGACAAGGAGCAGGGGGGTTGGGAGTTCTTAGGGGGGCAGTCACCCAGCCCTCTCCCCTGACCCCTGCCCCCCCCCCACACACACACCCTGCCCTCTGCCCTGAGCCCCGCACACCCCCCAGGCCCCTGCCCTGAGCACTGTACCTCCCTCATACACACCCAGCCCTCTGCTTGACTCCTTCATCCCACCCCCACAACCCTAGCCCCGCACCCCCCACATATACCCAGCCCCCCCTCTGCCCTGACACCTGCACCTCCCCACATCCCCAGCCCCCCCACACCTGATGCACCTGCCACATCCCCACCCCCACCCGGAGCACCAAACGGGAGGTCCTGCACCCCCCCCCCACATTCCCATCTGCACCCCTCACATCAAATGTGAGCTGCCCAGGTAAGTGCCCCAGACCCGAACCTCTTGCCCCAACCCTGAGCCCCCTCCCTCATTTTAGCTCCTGGCCTGACCCTTCACCCCCAGCCCTGTGCTCAGTGCACTCCCACCCTCAGCTCAGTGCAGAGAGAGGAAGAGAATGGCCAGAACCAGGGAGAAGGTAGGTACCCACTGTATGTGGGGAGGGCCAGGACCCCAGACTGGCAGCGGGCTGAGCAGATCCGGCAGCCGGGATCCCAGCTGGCAGGAGCCGGCGGATGGAACCCCTGAGCGGCAGTGAGCTGAGCCGCACAGCCCACTGCCGGTCTGGGGTCCCGGCCGCCGGCCCCGCACAGCCCGCTGCTGGTCTGAGGTTCTGGCCAGGGCCGGCCCCAGGGTTTTGGCCACCCCAAAAAGCAAAAAAAAAAAAAAAAAGTCGCGATCGCAATCGCGATGTGCGGCGGCAATTCGGCAGGAGGTCCTTCTCTCCCAGACGGAGTGAGGGACCGTCCGCCGAATTGCCGCCGAATACCTGGACGTGCTGCCCCTCTCCGGAGCCACCGCCCCAAGCACCTGCTTGAGAAGCTGGTGCCTGGAGCCGGCCCTGGTTCTGGCTGCCGGACCCTTGCCAGCCGGGGTCCCGGCCGCAGGCCTTGCTCAGCCCGCTGCCAGCCTAGGTGAACAGAACCCCAGACCAGCAGCGGGCTGAGCGGGCCAGCGGCGTAAGATCAACATTTTAATTTCATTTTAAATGAAGCTTCTTAAACATTTTGAAAACCTTGTTTATTTTACAATACAACACTAGTTTAGTTATATAATATATAGACTTATAGAGAGAGACCTTCTAAAAACATTAAAATGTATTACCAGCACGCGAAACCTTAAATTAGAGTGAATAAATGAAGACTCGGCACACCACTTCTGAAAGGTTCCCGACCCCTGATTTAGAGGGTAATATGAATCCTGTTATGTAAAGTTTTTGTGAAGGATGAGGTGGAAGTGAGAGGCTTATTAAACCTTAACCTTGAAATGTTTAACTGGGTTGAAGGACAGATGCTTGAACGTGTAGTTTTACTCTTTCGCACATTCATTCAAATCCATATCTAATTTTTGGACCTGCCTTTCCAAGCAGACTATTTTTTGTTAACATTGATTTTGAGTAGCCTCAAATTAGGAGGAATTAAACAGCTAACAATGAATTCTGTAAGCTCACAATGTCATCACATCCACTGCAAAAACATCTTACTCTAGTTTAGAAACCAAGATAACCAATGATCACCCTTTAGAAAAGGTGTTTGTATGGAGGCTCAGCTTTTGCAGCCCCTAGCATAATTCTAGCAAATGTATGCAAAGCAGTACAGAAAGAGCACTGTAATAGCAAATTCATCATGGTGCTCATGGAATTTCACAACACTACAGAAGTTGCCAAGAAAACTAAGTAAAGTTAATATTCTTTTTAAGCCACAAGTCTGTTTAGACACCTTTTACATTCAAACTTCAAAAATCCACTTACTCTAATTTTTTTAAAATCATTGTAACACATATGAAAGAATTACTCATTTTCCATATATCACATTTCTCATCCCTAAGGAATCTCTAATAATCATTGTAGCAAAACAATAATACAAATACTCAAGCTACATATGACAGTCAACATCATTATATTGTTTTAGTGACAGAAATAAGCTGCTTGCAAAAGACCTAAGAATTAAACTGATTAATCAAATGAGTGTAAAACTTTCAGCATGCAGAAGGCCTTCTGCATTGCTTCTTTTTAGTTTTAAAATGCATAATGGTTGGGTAACTTCACTTTACCTCCTTTAAAAATGTATTTAAGTGGTTGGTACCTTCATGAATTTCTTTAATCTAGTGATTTCTTTCTCTCTCCTTTTTAGAGAGTAAACCACAGTCACTTCAGGACCATTTTTGTAAAATAGAGTGAGCTCTGTAAGCAGATTACATAGTACATGCTGTCTCCATAATCTTTTACCATTCCTTCCAGCACTATCAGAGTCGTCTGTCTTATGCTCTAATTATATTATAGCACACTTTTTTTCCCCACACAAACATCCTTTGCCTTGGACAAGATGTACTATTTGCTGTCACAGAAAGGTTTAGTGAACTGAATTATTAATTATAAGCTCAATGCCAGTATTATCAAACTCAGGTTTAGGTTCTTAATGAAAACAACTTTAAAAATAAGTTTAGTCCTGCTTACTTTCTTGATTAAAAAAAGTTGCTGGCCTTCTGGAAACTTGAATATTTGCCTTAAGTGCAACAACTATCCATTATGCAAACCTGGTGATAACAAAAGTATTTTGGAAACCCCGAGTGGCTGGTTTGCTTACCTTAGGAGGTTAGGCTCAGATGTAAAAAACAAGAAAATTATTTCAGCCATATCTACTGCAGCTATGATAAAGGAACGCAATAGCAGTTTTAAAGTTAATAAATAAAGGGAATTCAGTGCTCATGAACACTGCCAGATGGGCCATACTAGAAACTGAAGTGTTGTGTTTATCTACAAAGCAGGTAGTGGGGACATGGATTTCCACACACTGTTAAAACCTTCCCCCACGTGACTGTAATAAGGCTAACATTTAACATGATCTGGAGAGACTACCTCTGGGACAGCAAGAGGATAATGATAATACAGTCCATGACCTAGGTCCTGAAATGGCCAGCAGTGGTCAAAGCCAAATGTGGTAGCCATTCGATATATATATATATATATATATATATATATGGAGATATACCTATCTCCTAGAGCTGGAAGGGACCCTGAAAGGTCATTGAGTCCAGCCCCCTGCCTTCACTAGCAGGACCAAGTACTGATTTTCTGCCCCAGATCCCTAAGTGGCCCCCTCAAGGATTGAATTCACAACCCTCGGTTTAGCAGGCCAATGCTCATGGACACCTATCCCTTAGGAATTGGGCTGAGACCACCACTGATTTCTGACAGCTGTCTCATCTTAACAAGTCATCACTTCTGAACTGGACAATATTCATATTAGCAACTTTGAGGTGAAATGCTGATTTTAAGTTTACCAACACCCTGAGTTACATAGGTTTCACTAATCCTACCTTTTATTTTTTAAATGAAAAATCAAGCTACACTAATACAGGATGGCTTGTACTTTTACTATGTCTCTTTGGGCAGTATTATTTACTTCTTGACATGTTCGATATCAAGGATCCAAAAATCAAGAAAAATTCACTAACTTGAGAAATAATTGTAATAACTTATCTGGGGGATTTACACAAGGCCACATTCAGCGTATCTTGATATTTTCCACCTTGGAATGGACAGTTTTGGAATGACCTCACATGAAACATCTCTTCCTAATCCCAGGCATTGGTTGCCTTATGCCCTGAAGCATGAGGGTTTATTTACCTTTATATATTTTTTATCCTAGCTAATGTAACTGAATGTTCTTATTCATATAAAGTCTATTCCTTCTTGTTCTAAGTTCTATTAAGCTCTTGGCTTGAATAGTTCATGTCAGTGAGGTGCACAGATGGATCACAAGTAGTGTATATCTCATTTTTTAAACTTCTTGCTTTTCAGTGTCACTGGAATGTCCCTTTTCATGTTATGAGGGCAAATCAGAATACTTTGTCTTCATCACTCATTTTCTTTAAATATGCCATGTCCTCACCTATGTTTCCTCTCCAAAATACCTTCCATTGTGGGGTTTCATTCACCTTCCTTCGAGTCTAAGCATCTGGTAGTAGCCCAGAGGACAAAGAAAATCAGTCTTTGGGATTATGGAACATTTATGGTGGACTCTCAGAGCACAAGTCAAGTGGATCTGTGTTTACGCTGCAAAGCAATATGGCTTGAACCCTGGGTCCTGGCTTGATTCAGGCTTGGACCCTCCATCTCCATGTGGTCCTGGGACCCTGAGTCTGAGACCTGAATTAGCACAATTTGTGTGTAGATGGAAGGGGGGTTAGGTTTGAGCCTGATATTGAACTTTGCAGGTAGCCATACCACTAAATGCTCATCAACCACAAAAGCCTTTCAAGCACCTAAATAAAACTCAGCTTTTCAAATGTGTTAATCACCCAGCAATTTCCCTTGTGACACCTATGGCTAGATTTAAAAAACAAACAAACAAAAAAACTTCCTGAGGTACCTAGATAAGAACTGAGCTCTTTGGAAAATCTGTCCCCAGGGTCTCTGCTTCCAAATATGGACATCTTTAATAAGCAGTCTAACTGCTACATTTGGACAGTCAAATAAGCATTTACTCAGAGAAAACAATTAATGGTCTAAGTGCTTTTTAAAGTATCAAGTGGCAGAATATGGATTTCCCACCAAGACTCTCATGTTTCAGAATCTGAGTCCTGGATCATTGGAACAAATATGGGGGTTCCTTTTTACTCTTTATATATTGTAATTCAACAGCTTGCATTCTTTATCTGGTTAGCAATATAGTAAGTTTGTTTATGTGGGGATAGGGGATTTCTACTGCACAGTTATTTTTTATTTCTTATTTTTGTTAAATACTGTATATCCTGTATTTTTATGAAGATTTTGGGGTTCATGCTCAAAGCCACATGCTTGAAAATATGTTGGACTGGGAAAGTAACTCTAGAGCAGTATGCGTTTCCACAGTGGTATTCTGAATCACTCTGTTTTCTTCAGAAATGCTATTGGTGAAGGCACTGGTGCTGTGTTGATTCTGATAAATGCATGTTGCACATGAATGAACATGAAGTTCATCTAGTTAGGAATGGAGCTATTTCAGTCAATTACAATAGTATCTGTGGTACCCCTGAATTTTCAAACTGATATTTCAACACCCTAGCCTATTTCAGTGAACAGATGTAGGATGCTGATTGTGACACTGGCAGCCAGATGCCAGCTATTGCCCAGGCTGAAGGCATTAGCTAAGAACTGACAACCTCATAGCCATGAGCAGACCAGGTCACCTGTATGTTAGTTTTGCTCAAAATAGGTATTAATCTTATAAGAATGTATTTAATGTTTTGACTCTATGAAATGCTTGTATGTTGCTGCAAGTCTTAATCTCACTGATAATATCTATATCCCCTGTTATAAGATAATAATTAATTGTTTGCTCTGAAACTGTAAATCCCCCACTGTCTGGAGAGAACAATACCAAGTGTGAAATACTAGTTGGCTACAGGAGGTGTTCTCTCCTGCCTAACAATAGAAGGCCCATAGACACCAGACAGGCTGTTATGCAAAATCAGAGGTCAAAAGACTTTGCTGTTTGCTCCACCCACACTCATGAAGAGGAGAAATGCTCCTAAACTCATCCCGTCATCTTGAATTCTGGGGAAAGGGAATGAAAATCCCTGACAACAAGAAACATCATCTTTTGAATGTTTGAACTTTTAAGGGCCAGAGATTCTAAACAGAAGCCAGAGATTGTCAGGGTCTGCCCTGAAAGACGTTTTGATCAGACAGATCACTACAGCTCGTTTCACTCTTAGGATTTAGATGGTAACTCATTTGTGTAATATGTTTACTTGCTTTAACCTAGTTAATAAATCTTTAGATAGATTATTACATGATTGACTACAGGTGTTGTCTTCAGTATAGGATCTAGAGTACCAATTGATCTGGAGTAAGTGACAGGTCTCTTGAGACTGGAAGCAACCTAAATATGGTGTGATTTTTGGTATAAGTGAGCATTATCACTAAGTCCAGTTTGTCTGGTGAGTCTGAGGGGAGTGTCTGTGACTCCCTGATGAGACTGTTATAGTGATCCAGGAGTTCACATTTGTAACTGGCTCGGTGAAATCTAATTATAGAGCAGGGATCGGCACTCTTTGTCATGCGGCCCACCTGGGTAAGTCCCTGGCGGGCGGGGCCAGTTTGTTTACTTGCCACATCCGCAGGTTCAGCCAATCACAGCTCCCACTGGCTATGGTTCACCGTCCCAGGCCAATGGGGGCTGCGGAAGCGCCACAGACCAAGAGTCAAAGTTTGCTGATCCCTGTTTTAGAACATAGCACCTGTTTAGGGTGTCTGCCCTGTTTTTTTGACAGTCTGTTCTGAGGCAGGCACTCTGTCATGAGCCACTCCAGACAGCATGACAGTGATGATAAAGAGAGATTACCTAGATAGACCGAACAACCAGTATTCTCTTTAATCTCAGATGTGAGAGCAAGGTAGGTAGATCTTGTCATATAGACATATGTCATTTGTAAAAATAAGTGCATACGTTCTCTCCTTGGTTTAGTACTATTAAAAATTAAGTTAATTGCTGGCTGCAGAGTTGTTCTTCCCAAATCCCAGATCATATTCCCCTGCCCTTTGTATGGGCTGCCCATTGTTTTACTGTTTCTAATTAATTTTAAGGTTTTGTTTCAAATTACTTTTTATTTAATTTTCGGGGGGGATGTTTTTTGTTTTCAGTAGAGGGATCAGTATGTAAGTATGCAAGGCTTTGACAGGCAGCTTGAACTAAAAGCACCAGAGAAGGAGTCAGTTTAGGCATTTAAAGAGGCTTTTTACCTTGCACGTATATAATGCATCACTACATATTGTGCTGTGCAAGATCAAACCCAAAGGGGTAAAGAGCCCATTTGGAGAAGAAAAACAAATGTGCAAAGCACCTTCTCAATCTCCACAGTTATGGTAGACACAGCCATGTATCTCTTTGCCCACCCTTTTATTTTCCAGAAAGTAGAATGCACTCTGTGCGCTCAGCTGGGGCTACACTACTTTTTTTTTCCTGCTAAAATTGCTCACCATTGTCACCTCCTCATGCAACTCCTTTAATGGTAGCTGTGATGCTGTATTGAATATGTGGAACACTTTGATATTGTTGATACCAATATTATAAAATTGAAAGGAATCTGACCAGATATGCCATATAAGATATCTCTGAAAATGTTATGATTTACCAAGTATGATGATCTTGTTTATATGTTTGTATCACATTTGTATTGTGAGTTATAGTTATGTATGGTATGTCTGTATTTCAAAACTTGTGCTGTGTTTCTGGGTGACACCCCCAGACAGATTGGCATCAGCATTGCCTAGCCTGTTTGATGGCGCACCCAGGGTCATCACCTGTACAATGAACCCATTGAAAGGAACTAGGGGATACAGCTTATGAGTCAGCAAGGCATGTGGTATGAGAACTCCAAGGCTTTTCCATGCCATGTACTGGGCAGCTTGTGTTTTGCGACAAAGGAAGTACAAGCCACGTGGCAAAAGAATATAAAAGGCAGCTGCATCATCTCCATTTGGGGTTCATTCACACTTCTTACCTCTGGAGTAACTTTTTTGCAAACTGAAGCTCTGAACAAAGGACTGAATGACCCATCCAAGCTGTGGATGTATTCCAGGGGGATTTTCAAGCCAGTAAACTCACCAATATTGCTGATATATGGACTTTGAAGTCTCTGTATATATCTGAGTGCTCTATCATTTAACAAGTCTCTTCTTGTTCTTTTTTCTTTATAATAAACCATTAGTTTTAGACACTAAAGGATTTGCTGGCAGCATGGTATTTTGGGTAAGATCCAAACTAATATTGACCTGG
>NW_020664482.1:34059234-34142185 GCF_002925995.2 Terrapene triunguis | reverse complement strand
GGCTGCTACTCTGAAACCTGTCATTTTGTATAGTGAGCAGAGTTTTTAAGTAACTTCTCACTGTACTGGACCTATGGGCTGATTGGGAGCCAGAGCACTGGAATACAATAAAGGATGCTTTGTGATTTCTTTTTTCAGCTTCTTGATAACCAGTGACTCGTTGGTGAGTTTAACTTCAGTGTTACTCCCAAACTGGTGGTTATCTGCTCTCCCTTTTGCAGCCTGCCCTGCCCTTGGCATTTTCAGTGAGGTCTGCCTCAGGCACCCCCAGGTTACAGTAGTAATGGACAGAGTACTAACATAGAGATTTGGGTGGCTGCTGGCAGTAACCTTCCTGTTGTCTAATCTTACTCAGACCATCTGTAAGCACATTGTGTGCTCAATGCTACCACAATAATGTGCTCAATGTTGCTACTGCAGGCAGAGTGAACCAGGAAATAGCAAAAATAGCCTTCTCTACCTGATGAAAACTTTCTTACAGTGGTAAGTTTCTAATTGTGTGTAAAATAGTTCACCAGTCCATCTGGTTCTTAAGAGTACTGGGTTTTCAGCAGACTTAAGAACAAGTTCAGTCTATACCAGAGGTGGGCAACCTGCGGGCTGCATGTGGCCAGGCCCGCACCACTTCTTGCAGGTCCCATTGGGTGGGAATGGCAAACTGCAGCCACTGGGAGCTGTGGGTGGCCATGCAAATGTAAACAAACAGTCTGACGGCCCATCAGCGGATTACCCTGACAGGCCACAGGTTTCCCACCACTGGTCTATACCATTTCCATCTGAAATAGTTAGTGCCAATGTTAATGTGTAAAAACTGAAGTGATTCCACCAGTCATCTGCTATTATCCCACAAGGGCATCACTGGCCTCTCAAAATCCCCCAGAATCCACTCTTCCTGGAAATTGCACTGGGGATCTCTGGGATAGTTACACATTGCCACTGTTTTAGATTAGTGCTGGCATGCTTTGATGCATGGCTAGAAAGGGTTAAACATCCTTCAAAAGAAATGACTCAAATTCGACCCTTAAAGACACATGGGGAGGTAATGGTTGTGTTTTTTGTGTATTTACATATGTATGAGTAGGGTAGACAATGTAATCAACAGTCCCTGTCTATGCTGTATTTTGATAATTCAGAGATCAAAAGAACATCCTAGCTTTTAAATGAATTGTAAACATGGAATATCTCTGTATTCATCTCTTTGAAATGTATAGCAAATCATCTGTGAATGGTGGAGGAACAAGCCAATTTCCTTATGTTAATTCGTATAGCTAAGTACCGGTGATGGACCTCCTTCAAAGTCATCCTAATTACCTTTTGTTCCTGAAGGAACTCCAACTTGTCAAAGAGAACATAAAATTATATAAAAGATCCTTGGGTCCTGATTCTGTCATCTCAGAGCTACTTAAGCTTCATCTGGGGAAGTTTGAGTTGAAAGACTGAGATCCCAGTTATGGTGTTACTCCCTGAATATGATATTTGGACATTGGACTATAATCTATGAAATATTTCTGAAATAACTCTTTTCAGCTACAAATCTCACCATCTCTGCTATGTATCTGAACCTCAAGAATTAAACTCATGTCTGTATCTATATTGATCTTTTAACCCAGGGGTTGGCAACCTTTCAGAAGTGGTGTGCCGAGTCTTCATTTATTCATTTTAATTTAAGGTTTCGCGTGCCAGTAATACATTTTAACGTTTTTAGAAGGTCTCTTTCTATAAGTCTATAATATATAACTAAACTATTGTTGTATGTAAAGTAAATAAGGTTTTTAAAATGTTTAAGAAGCTTCATTTAAAATTAAATTAAAATGCAGAGCCCCCCGGACCGATGGCCAGGACCCGGGCAGTGAGAGAGCCACTGAAAATCAGCTCGTGTGCCGCCTTCAGCACGCATGCCATAGGTTGCCTACCCCTGTTTTAACCATACTCTCTCTCTTTTGTTTTTTAATACATTTTAGTTTAGTTAATAAGAATTGGTTGAAAGCATGTATTTGGGTAAGATTTGGAATGTTCAATAACTTGGGAGGTAATGTGTCCAATCCTTTGGGATTGGTAAAAACTTTTCTTTTATATGATGAAATGAGATTTTCAGAAATCATCATATTTGACTTAGGTACCCAGATGGAGGCCTGAGGCTGGATCACTTTAAGGCAGTGGTTCCCAAACTGGGGTTTGTGAACCCCTGGGGGTTCGCAAAATGTTATAGGGGGTTCTCAGGGGAAAAAATCCCTAATGGTGAACAGAGCTGTCTCTAGGGACCCTGGGCAGCATGGGGCCAGCAGCCCGGAGCCCCTGGACTTCCAAGAGCTAAGCAGATTAAAGCAAGCATATCTATCACACTGAAGAGGTTTAAACTTCAAGACTCCTTATAAGAAATGGAAAGGGAGGTGGATATTTTTTGTTATTTTTAAAATTAAATGGGCAGCTAGCATTGTTTTTAAAATTATTATGAAGAACAAGTTTAAGCTTTGTTGTAATGTGCGTTGTTTGCCTGGACTGCTCAAGACCTGAATGCTTGTATAGGAGGATCTCTTTGAGTTGGCTTCTTAAATACCTTCATGTTGTTTCACATCTGATACTCCTTGATGAAACATAGGAGCCTTGTCTTATAACAGGCTTATTGAAAGTGATACAAGCTACGAAAGTGAGATCTTGGAAGAGTGTTGCTGTTTTTATAGAATATCAGGGTTGGAAGGGACCTCAAGAGGTCATCTAGTCCAACCCCCTGCTCAAAGCAGGACCAACCCCCAACTAAATCATTCCAGCCAGGGCTTTGTCAAGCCTGACCTTAAAAACCTCTAAGGAAGGAGATTCCACCACCTCCCTAGGTAACCTCCCTCCATTCCAGTAACCCATTCAGAATGTAATAAAAATACTTTAATGATAAATAATAATTAATAATAAATATTGTGTAATAAGCATGTCATAAAAACAAATTTTATATTTCCAATATCACTGCTTTTTATAATTTATACTCAGGTAAAGGAGAAAATCCCTGGAAATATTCATTTTTAGGAGGGGGTTCGTGAGACTTGACATTTTAGTGAAAGGGGTTCACAGGTTGTTAAAGTTTGGGAACCACTGCTTTAAGGGAACTGCTTGAACTTCTAAGTAACCAGTAAAGTAATGAAGAAGCTGTTTTATGTTGGCTTGGTAAATCTAAGTATTGAATTATCCAGCAGCTTTGGGGTTTGTCTGCCCTATTCTTTGCAGTTCACCCTAATTGAGTGACCTCAGCTGGCCCCCACTGAGACCCCAGTCACACATGGATACAGGGCTACCCTGCAACAGTTCTTTTAAAATACAAAAAAAAAGGTAGTGAGAATGCGTAGAGCTCTACATACCCAAACCATTTCATTACAACAGGTTCAATAACAGACAGTTAAATCCTCTTGTGTAGAAGGAGCCTGTGGGACATTTGGAGAGAGAAGAGTAGTGTAGACACAGGCCTTAGTATAAAGAATACTTTACAATATCAGGTACAGACAGCATCACTAGAAGTTTATGGACCATAGATAGAATAAATGTACTTTAGCCTTATAGACAAACTGATGCCATTTGTTTGCATTCTTTGCACCATCTGGCATCCTTGTGAAGAAAATTGCAGTCCCCATTACAGCCCCATTGGACATTTTCTCAGGGAACTAAGAATTACTTCTGGTTGGTGTTTCCTGGTACAAGCGAGTGATATCCTCAGTATTGTTCATGGTGTGTTTCATTCTGTTGTGCAAAGAAAACTTCTGTTGAGTAGAATGCAACATTCTGTGGAGTCCTGTGCAAAATTGGAAGCAGATGCTCTGCTATGAAATGTACCTTCTGGGCTCAGTAGAGTTGGCACACAAGTGATCAGGCTGGCTCTGGCTCTGGTGTCTTTGTTTAGTGGAGTGAAAATTCCCTTTTTTTTAAAAAAGCACAAAGGGGTAAAATTATGCAGGAAAAGTGATGCTGAAACAGGAGCAGTTCTTTTTAAATAAGAATGCAGAAGGCAATTACTATGAATACAGTAGGACCTTGTTCCTGTCTGTCAGTCAAGTGACAATATAATGAAATGATTAGAATAGAGCTGGTCAGGAAACATTTTTCTTGAGGGGTGGGGGATGATTGACGAACTAACACTATTAACTTTTGCCACTGTTTTCCTTGGAAATGTTTTGCATTTTTGTTAATCAGCGTTCCTGGTTAATAAAAGCCAAACATTTCTGATGAATGCATAAACTTTTTAGTGAACGTGGTTTGCTGAAAACAGTTTAATGAACAACTTTCAACCTGCTCTAGACGAGTTTATCTCTTGCTCCCTGGGCTGCCAGGCACTGAGACTTGCTGCACAGGAGTTTTGCTTGCCTACTGGATTGACCCCTTGTGGATGACACTTGGTGCATCACTGATAAGTTTTAGAAATCGAAATTGTATGACCTAGGCCACAGAGGCTTATGAGAGCAGCAAATCAAACTGTACTGAGTGGGTCCCCATAATATATACTCTCCCCCCACCCTATTTTAAAAAATAGAAAGGAGCCACCTTGCCTTCCTTGATCCCTGATCACTTACAAATAGAATACAGGGGCGCTGAAGAAGAATGTCTAGACCTTAAGGGCCAAATGATTATAAATAGACTGTGAACATGCAAATTTTGCTAGAGTCCAGCAAGTAATTCTTCTCTTTACGCTAAGGAGTGAGAACAGAACTGCAAACTTCACGGCTGTTAAATACCCTGCTGCAGGGGAGTTTGGCCCACAGCCATCGTATTCCTCCCATGGCCCTCTCCAATCTTCTCCCATCCCCTTAAATAACTTGTGGTCTAGGGCAAAAGGAGCATATTGCACAGGGCGCTCCATGTACTTTTATTGCTTCAAAACAGTGGACCCACATCTCTTCCTCTGTGTTCAGTCTTTAAACAGCCACCGAAGATGGGAGCAGGATTTCTCCCTTAGCAACCAGTAAACAGTACAAATTCAGGGATCATTTCACTTGCCTCAGGTTTTCATCCATGTCTTTGCTACTCTCTGAGTCAACATGCCTTCCAGCCAAATTATCCTGTATTCTGTTTCTAAGAGCAGTCTACCTCTGCTGTGAAATTCCCTTTGATATCAATTTCTGTGAAAGACTTATACTGGGATGAAACCCAGAATACACATTGGGGACCTGCAGTAGAATCTTCCTATACTAGGTCCCTCTATTCACTGCTATAAACAGATTGGAGAGGAACTGGATGTTCTGTTCCCAGGGGTCTGGAGGGCCAATTGTACTATAAAGTAGCAGAAATATGGTGATCCTGCTTAGAGTTTGATAACCTCCATGGTTATGAGAGCTTTGCTGTGCTTACAGTGCTGAGAGTCTTCATTCTCACTCTTCATTCCCTGGATTGTAGCAGTATTGTTGAGAGACAAGGGCTCAGCATTGTGGCTGCCCCAGCACTCAAAGTGCTCCCTGGCTAGAATGTAAAGCTTTCCTCCCTTGGAGTTTAATTCCATGGCTGTCAACAGAATTTCAGCTACAAACACACCTACACAGAGGCATGGGCGGGTGCTGTCTGGCCCATACACTTCAGCTCTGCAGGCCTCTGGTGCAAGTCACTCACTATTTTACCGAGTTGTTATATTTGAATAAAGATGTACATCTTCCAAAATCATAGAAATGACTGAAAATGCAGGTTTTCTCCGAAGGCTTTGTGAGATCTCGCTAATGTTATTCTGAAGGAAAACACTGCAATCTTTCTTTCGTCTGCCTAAAAGGTAGTTTCACTGCTATTTGGAATGGCTGAACATTTTTTACTTTTTTCTAACATCCAGTGCTTTTCAAGATGTTTTCTGACTTGCACTGAATGAGGTAACCATGACTGTGTTCTCTGTCATTGCTAATGTCCTCATGCTTGCCAGCTGTACTTCTTAAGGCCTTTAACTGAGTGACTTTATTTGCAGCATACATGCAAATGAGCTACCAGGCTCCAGATGTCAAATACTGGGACAATACAAATAGTCAAGTGTTGACATGTGACAACATGCCCCTGCTCTCTCCAGGAGGTCATGCTCAAGTAACTAACACCACATTAGGAATAGTTTTAGAAAGAGATGGGTTCTAAGCAAATATTACCCACATTTAAAGTTGTTTAATTTACATCAATTTCCCCAGCTGAACGATATATAAATATTCATGATTATACCACTGTAGTTTACATTATGCGATGTTTGAGATGAGAGAGAGAGAGATCTGGCATAAATATTTTAACTCTTCTAAATATGCAGTGAATTTGATTCCCCTGTGATATGGTACTCAAAATCCTATGAACAGAAGAAAACTTAATTGTAAAAGTTTTATTAGTAGAGGTAATGACTCGTGCAATCGAAAGATATTTACTACTGGATTATCCAGGAGTGCAATGAAATTGCTACCTATTTCTTGCATTTATTTAGCTTCTGTGCTCTTAAACCCTGGTTAAAATGTGGGAAGGGAAGAAACTGGGTTCTATAAACATTGTCAGTGCCACTGAGTTGCCTGCTTTCCATTCTATCTACTTATATATGGTGATGAGGACCATAGAGAGTCATTACATTCTCACTATGTATGTGTACACTGTAGCAAGCAGAGTCTAAACAAGTAAAGCAGACTGCCAGCCCCTACTTCCTTGGCAGAAATACTTTCTTAGTCTAATGAGCCTGATCCAGCATCCATTCAAGTCAGTTGGGAGCCTTTCCGTTGACTTGAATGAGCACTAGATTCGATCCTGATGCAATATATTCCCCTGTTCAGTATTACCCATGTCACTCTCATCAACTTTAAACTATCTTGGCATGGAACTATTGCTACAGCTGGGTAAGAAACAGTTTTTCCATCCCAGAAAAATTTTTTGAGATGTCAAAAAAAAAAAGAGTTCTTGCCCTAAATCAGAGCAAAAAGTTGAAATGTTCTCAAACCGAAACTCGGGGAGCGAAAAAAGGGTTTTTTTAGTCTACAGTTACTAATGTCTCAAAATGAAAATTCATTTGTCTCGAAAAAATAAAATGTTCCAGTTCAAAAATATTTAAATTAGATGTTTCAGCAACTGTTTCCCCCCCCCCCCCAAAAAAAATGTTTCAGATTGAGAGGTTCATCACCCACACTGCAACAGTTTTGGGATTACTGTCCTGGGTTTCCTGCCTCCCAGTTATATAATTAAGCCCTCCTTGTACCCTGTGATTTTTTTTGTCATGAACCTGCATGAAAACCCAAATGAGTAAGAAAAGTCCACCTTAAAGAATCATCCTATTCTGAGAGAGAGAGGTTTCAACAGAACCTTTCTAGACCTGTGAAAAGTTGGCAAGAAACCCAACTGCTTTTTTGTCTTTTATGCTGAAAACAGACTCCTTCAGATTTTGTGGTGAAAGTTTTTTGCAGACATCTTTTCTTACTGTGAAGGAATTCTCATTTTACAATTTTAAACTGGGTTGTTAATGCTCCAGTACTAATTTCTTCAGTTGATTTATTTGAAAATACAGTAATGGGGATTAAGTGCTGAACTGGGTTGTATGGCTTAGAAATCTATCCCATTCTCTCTGTAAATAGAATTATTGTATAAGAACGTATAGACAACATCAGGGATGGTTAATAATCAGCACCCAGGTACCATGGTGATGGGTATTGGAACTATCTAGCTAGATAAGAAAAACCTGGCAGTATTTGGGCCTCTAAGTAAGTTCACTTTTCATAAATACCTAGCAAAAATAATAGATTTCTTACAGGAAGTTTCCTGTGGTGGGAAGTTATCCCTTACTAAGACACACTATTGCTATATTATAATTACAATGCATAGCTTGTTAATTACATAGTGCGACAAAGACAGTTTGTCGTCATACTTATCATTACTATTAATGTGCTTTTTGAAGGCAGAATATAATATAAAGCTTCAGTCCCTGACTGTTTTTAATCTGATGGCAATTTTTGCACTGTAGAAATAAATCTTGTATTACTATTGTAACAGTAGTTACATGCCTATAGAATCAAACCAGAGATATGGTTTTTGCTTCCCTTTTAAGAGACAATATAATATTTTCTTCTCCTACCTTAATGTTGTGAAAACCTTACCCTGAGCTTTTGGAGAAAAGGAATGTTTCAGTAACTGGATAGTTCGTGACAACTTGCTATACTTTATTAATTATTATTCTTAATGTAGAGGAAATGACATCTCTATGTGTTTTGAATTCAGTTGCCCTAACAAAGCTAATTGCTCCTCAAGAGATGCCAACCTGGAATGTGCTGGGAGTGTGAAATGAACAATTGCTGGCTTTAGTATCTTATTTTCCAGTGAGTTACCATCTTTCATATAATTAGCCCCAATGTTCTTCTTACATTAACAGATCAACTAATAATATGTTACGCCTTAAACGCCGAAAACAAGGAAGAATGTAACAAGGAGCATATTCAAAGGGCACCAGCTCATTACACTAAGAGCACTGATAGATACAACATAGTTAACATTTAGACCTTCACAAAAGCATATTTACATTGCATATACCATTCTAATAATGAATTGTACATTTATGGATTTGTCTTTTACTTAACCTAATAGTCAGTTTGCTGACCTGAGTTCTCTATTTCAATTGTAGTCTTAATCTTTATTTCGAAGTAGAAATTCTGTTTACTCTTTATCTTCAATTATACTGGGGTTTTGTTGCATGGTTTCCAGCAATCTTAATTAAGCTTTCAGTTACATGCTAAGGAGGTGAAAGCACTCTTTTTCCATACACATTCTTATCAGCAGTTGAAATCCAGGCCAGAGCAATTAAAAGATGTTTGGGGTGAATGAAGGCCATGAGTGGGGTGTACAACTGTGCAGAGCTCTGAAGGGGATGACAAGAAGCTTGAAGCAGATCTGGAAGCCAGAGAAGGGATTCAAAGAGAGGGAAAGACTAAGTCTAAGACCTATGAGAGGCAGCTTTTAAAAGCATTGGAAATTTGAATGGTTTGGAGGAGTGCAAAGTGAAAATGCAGTAGTCAGGTGGAAGCTGTAATAGTCAAGCCAAGGTATAATTAAAGCATGGGCAGAGATCATAGCACTGGGGATGGAGAGGAAAAGATGTATTTCCAAGATTCTCTAGAGAGGACCAAAAGGATCTGGTAAGAGCCTTAGTGCAGAAGAGAAAAGTCCCAATAATAATATAACAATCAATTAACACACTGATGGTGAATAATTGACAAGCAATCTGTATTAGGTTTTTCTATTTTATAAATATTTCTTCCCTAAAATATGTACATTTCAAGGACCTGATCCATCAATATTAACCTAGTTTGGGTTTATATCATTGCTGAGAAAATGCTATGTGTGGCTAGACAGGAGCATATTCTGAACAGTGTTCATTACAAAGAAATGTATATTCCAGTATCTTGGTGGAATTATCCCACAGCGGGTTTAAATAAAGATTTAGATAAAAAAGTCTGTCAGAAATGTTAGACAGGGCTGAAAAAGTCTGTCTGTTCATGGTATGCATTTGCCAAGATCCACTGATATGTGCAATTTGCTGTATATAACCTGCACAGCCCCACATCTCTGTTGCTGTTAAGTGGTCTGAGACTTACCTTGTGCTATTTTCTAATCCTCTCTGAAAAGCAATTTAGTCATTGATGTTTGCGTGGTAATGAAGTATTGTACTAAAACCTCTTCCTGACTCAGAAGTATGTTTTAATGACATATTTATTTCTGTAATTTTCTGTAAAATCAAAATTGAAAACATTGCAGACATATTTCATAAAGCAATAGCAGATATCCTCATGCTCAATATACTGTGGGCGTGTGTTACTTTTTAGTCCATTATAATTATTTTATGATGGCAGTAGTGACTTTCTATGAGCAGTGCATTGTTGACTTGTCAAAGCTTCCCCCTTTAGAGATCAGGAAATATTGCATTGGGCCATTGCCATCACAGGCAATCGTTTCCCCATTTTGATGAAAACCAGTTCTGTGTATGGGTGATGTATGCAAAATGACTTTAAAGCTTATTTAACATGAAAATCAAGTGTAACTGAAGCATAAATCTTCCTCTATATTGGTCTTCATGTCCAAAAAGTTTTGAAAATATTGCTTTACAACAATAGAGTGTCTTTCCACTCCAGCCCTTTTATTAACGTGACTTAAACAGGTAAGGATTTCTATACAATTGATTACAGAAAATTAATGTTTCTCAGTTAAGGCAGAAAATAAAGGAAGAAATTAAGAAATGGCTGACAGAAGATAAATTGCTGTCAAGCCTAACTGACAAGCTATTAAATCCTTGGCACTGGTGACTTCAGCGTATCCACTATCGGCAGTAAAACTGAAGCCATGAAAATGTGGCACTGATCAAGAATAAATTTCAGATACATTTAAAAAATCCACTATAAATCTTGAATCTAAATGCCTTTGAAATGGGGGTGTTGTAACTGGGAAGGTCTCACCACTTGAGAGGATGATGGTGATAATATAAATTCTGCGCATCATTATGTACTTCAGATATTTCCAACTAATGCAATGGTGTAAAATTTTCCGTAAAGGCCCAGAAAGTGTTCCCACTGGCAGCTGATTGATATTCCTGGCAAAATTAATAGGGAATATTATTTTTAAAAGTACATTTTGTGTGAATTAAGGATGCTGAATAGACAGCCCTATAGATCAAAGTAATCTCTATTGGTGGAAGAAATAAAACATAGGCTGTATCAGTACAAGCTTCTCATGCTGCTCTAACAGTCGTCACTGACCCTGAATTGCAGAGGAGTTCCTTTCAGAATGAGTCTCCATGTTCTGTAAAGTTCTTCCTAGAGCTGTTTACTGAGAATGCTAATGGAAGTGCTAATTGTGGATGTCATGGTGGTCTGGAGACCTGTTAACTAAACTGAACTGAAACCACCAAATGGCTGGCAGATGGTAAAGACTTCCAGTCAATCCTGGGATGAGTTGGATCACTAAGAACTGGACTAACATTATCTGCCCGTTTTTACATAAGCCATTGACTAGCCATCTGTTCTTAACCTGCCTTTGGTCTTTACAGATCTAGGCTTCAGTGTATCCAGGACATAATGTATCCTTTACCAGTCACTGGAGCTGTCCAGTCCTGTTATATTAATTATGATGGAATAAATGTGCCCAAAGAGTCAAAGGTGTTAACATAACACAGTCACTGTTCAACATTAAACAAGGTTCGGGGGTTGGTATACAGAGACTTCAGACTGCTTAGTACCCTGGCAAACACACCATTAAAAATCCTTCTAATCTTTTACTAAAGATACAGAAAAGAAGTAAAACAGTTAAAGCATTTGAAATGTAAAGTGTTAAATAAGGCTTTCATTTTAACAACATCCTATGTTCCCTTTCCCTTTAGCTGCAGAGAGGTTTTAGAAGGGGGGGAAAGAAAGCCTTGTTTGAAGTCCCTTAGATTGTATCAAAGATGATAATAACTGTGCTTTTTGGGGAAAAAAGAAGTTAGTTGAAAGGGGATGCAGCAGTCATTGCTGCTGTTGTTCAAGTATGATCCTGTTTCCCAGAAGACAAAACAAGACAAACGCACACTAAGAGGGAGAGAAAAGAACAGTGAAGATAAAAAATGCAGCTTCCATCTCTGGTATTGACTTTCACTTGCATCCTCACTGCTGAAAAACACAGGCATGGCATAGTCTTACCAGTCACTCTAAAACCTAGCAAAATGGTACCAGTATCAAGCTATTTAAGTCACTATATTTTAGTTGCCTCTTTGGTCACAGGCTCACAACAGTGTTGCTAAATATACAGTCTTGGCTGGCTAAGACAGACTCCTATTAAACAAGGCAAAAAGAGAAAGAAAAGAAATAAGGTAGGGGGAAAAAGGACACACTCTGTGAGTGTGAGAAACAGACAGTTTCACCTCGCAGGTGGAATTTGGGGTTTAGCTTAAGCTGGTGATGTCATCTGGCCATGTCTGGTCAAGATACCTATCAGGATTAGGATGGAAAAAGAAGGTCCAGGGTCTCAAGAGGGGGGCAGCCATGATGGTGAAACTTACTCCTTCCTCTTCTTTCAGTCAGCCAGTGTAGTGGTAGCTTCTGTTCGTTCATTTGTACTTCCCCCAAAACTTACAATCACTTTTTACAGCTGAGCGCATAACTAAGGTAAATTTGTAGGTTCCCTAGGATGTAACGGAAAGTTGTTGCATTAGAGCATATTACCACTTGGGTATACTTGTAAGGATTTTTAGGGGGCCTATCTGACCAGAAGACTCTGGGGAGCCTTACAGTATACCTCCCACTGGGTCCCCCCTTAAGCCCATCTATCAGAGCTGGAACAAAAGAAACCACCACATGGATGTAAATTCACAACAACACTTTATTTACTAAAGGGAAGGGGATGAATTAAGGACTCAGGAGATTTGGAATAGAAACACACACGTGCGCACACACACTCGATAAGGCAAAGGTGTTCTTCTACCGTCTTCAGGTGCTGCTGATGGTGAGGCTGCAGAATTCGGATTGGCGAGGTCAGCGATGGACACCAATGGGGGATCACAGGTGTAGAAGACAGGTATGTAACCCTATCTCAGACCCCACCTTCCCCTCCCTCGCTGCGTTCTCTATGGTTGTAAGTATGAACTAACTACTCGGACTGAGTCCGCACACGCAGGTCTGCTTCCCAAAAGAAAATAACAAACAAATCCCCAAAGAACAGTTCTGTTCAGTGAGTGGCTACTGCAGGCCGGTAACCAGTGTGAAAGGGTGTACCACACCACCGAGAGAGAGAGCGTTGGACCCCTGAACCCCCAAAGACTCAAGCCCCTGGCCCCTCCCCACATCTGCCTTTATAGGAACCGGTTGCTTAGCAACAACAGATTCCCGCTCTTTCTACTTTCCCACCTTTTGCTCAGTATAGGGGAAGAAGAACCTGTCACAACATGGAGGTCACCTTGTTCTTATCCCAGACCAAGATGGCCACCTAATAAACAATACCTCAAAACCCAACTTTGGTGTGCATGCCTTTCCCTTTAATTTGGCAGGAGCGAAGATGTGACTAACATACTGACCAACATATGGGATTTCTCCCCATTTAGATTCCTCAGTAGTAAATATTTCATATGTATTGTATCCTTAATTTAGTTATTTAACTGTTACTTTTGCAACCAAAAATTGAAAGCCAGATCTGTTTAGCTCAGGTCTGAATACACCAATATATAATCACACTGCTGTGAAGTGAGGGATACAGCTTCCTTTACCACATGCAACAAAGAGGAGGTTTTTTCCTAAAATTTCGTGACTGCTAGCAAAATGAAAAATCAGTTATTTGCAGAGCTCTAATTACCACCTAAATACATATGTTAACAAGGGCTTTTCTAACTTGTAAAACAACTAAATTATTGTGCGGGATTCACTATCCAGTCCCATTGCCCAACATTTTAACAGCAGAGAGCTTTTTTCCCCCCTACAGTTTGCTGTCAGATGGGAGAATGGGAAAAAGAAATTTTTCCTGTAGCAGTTGAACTACAAGGGAAGAAAGGACTGATCTACCAGTTGCAGAATGAACTGCCAGAGCTCCAGAAGGTCGGGCACTAGGCGAAGACTTTACAAGCTAGGAGCCTAAAATCAGGTACTGAAATCCATATTTCAGAGCTGAAATAATGAAGCAGATTTTCAGAAGTACTGAGCTTTTGTCTAGGGTTACCATAATCCAGCAAGCAAAAAAGAGGATGGGAGGAGCCCGCCCCTGTCCTGCCCTAGCCCCGCCCCATCCTGCCCTAGCCCCGCCCCTGCCCTTCCCACTTCCCCCCCTCAGAACCCCCAACCCTCCCCCCGCTCCTTGTCCCCTGACTGCCCCCTCCTGGGACCCCTGCCCCTAACTGCCCCCCAGGACTCCACCCCCTACCTAAGCCTCCCTGCCTCTTGTCCCCTGACTGCCCCCTCCTGTGACCCTCCCCCCATCCTAACTGGCCCCCTAGGACTCTACCCCCTACCTGTACCCTGACTGCCCCAACCCTTATCCACACCCCCACCCCCAGACAGACCCCTGGGACTCCCACGCCCCATCCAACCACTCCCCACCCCCTGACAGCCCCCCCCAGAACTCCCGACCCATCTAAACCCCTCACTGCCCCCTCCAAAACCTCCCTGGCCCCTTCTCCGACCCCCTGGCCCCCTTGTTGTTGGCCTTTCTTCACCTAATGTCTCGGTGAACTTGCTCAGGAACTGCCTGAGCCGCTGGGCAGCAGCAGGAGAGGAGCTCCAGACTGCCGGAGCCGATCTGCGATGCAGGGAGGGAGGGAGGGAGGAGGACGTGCTCTCTCTGGCTGAGTGTCGGAGCCCCATGTAAGTGACACCGTCCGGCCGGCAGCACTGTTAGCTGCGCGGGCTCTGCATCGGGGGAAGTCCAGATATTTGCAAATTCCCCCCGGATGCTATTTTTAGCTTAAAAAGCCGGACATGTCCGGGGGAATCCGGACGAATGGTAACCCTACTTTTGTCAGCTCTCACTGTAGTCAAAGTGGAGCTGTTGAGTGGTTAATACTTCTGAAAATCCACCTTATTTAAATTCTTAACATTTAGGCTACTATCTGCAAATTTTGGCTAGGGCTTTCTTTCACTTGAAAGTCAATCTAAACATAAGTTTAGGCAATTCCTTACAATTTTGATGCATGTTTTGCTTACGAGTTTGGAGCTAGGCCTGTGCAAAATGCTTGTAGCAATTTAAAAACACCCCCCTCCTGAAGCTTAAGCCCAAGTTTCCTCTCAATTGTTCAAGGTTAGCAAAACTTTTATCAAAGCCTGAGTTGAATAGAAACTCGCCCTCCCAGCACAACTTACTGCTAAATTGAAAAGAAACTCTCGTAAAACAAAACTACTTTTTTGCAAAGCCATAATCACCACCTCTCCTGCAAAGACTTATGCACATCAGCAACTTATGCATGTGCATCCCATTATGTTCAATGGAAATGTTCCTGTTTACAAAGTTATTCATATGTATAAGTCTTTGTAGGATCAGGTCCTAATTTAAAAATGAAAATCCAGGCTTGCATTTTTTCTGAAAAAGTGAAGGATGTGTGGGTAGTAGTATTCCTGTGTTTGCTCATTTCACTTGAGCTCATTTAATCTTAAAATTGAGTGCATTTTGCCTCTCAAATGTGAAGTTTAAATACTGCTCTGACTTCAAAAAGGTGACTAATTTTTTTTAAAGAGATGAAAATTTTAGGCCACCGTGAAGAAGTGGAAATTTTCTGTAGCATCTTTGAATCTTATGTGTGCCTCAGTTTCCCCTACATTTTGCATGGCTACCTGGGATGGAGGGAAAGGACTAAGCCTGCTTTGAGGACAGGCTCAGAGTGAGAGGTGGACATGTGTTGTCTAGCTGTCTGAACCTGAATGGGTCATGGACTAAAAGGACTGACTGAGGTTGACCCCATATCAATGGAAAATCCAAGACGACAATAGAAAAGCCAGTCACCAGGACATTGACACCTAGCAGTCAACAACTGAGAGGAAGATGGCTTTCCCCATCTCTGAGTAGGAAAGCTGGCACAGACCCCAGCTCAAGAACAAAGGAGTGGATGGTGTGAGGCGGGGAGATAAAGTGTTGGCTTCTGGAAGGCACTGGGGCTCTCACCTGGAAATTGACCTGGAGGTCAGACTGTGCGGGAGAGAGAGAGAGAGAGAGAGAGAGTCTGAACATGAGGTTCAGTACAGCTTGGCTGGGGCTCTGTGCTAACCAGAATGGACTATACTTTTAACTTTCATTTCTCTGTGCTAACCTAAGGACTTCCAGATTCTGTATACCAGATGAACAATAAATGGTTACCTGATTTTAGAAAGGCTGCCTGTGTCACTGTAAATACTCACTGAGAGCATTGCACACTGAAAGGCTACAGTACAAACTTCCTGAAGGACTCTAGCTTGGCTAGATTCACCGCGGGGAGCCATGAAGAGAGACTGGACACTGTGCCAAAGGCCATGGGCCTGCTGCTGGGGAACTGTGTGGGTTCTTGGGGCCTAGAGACTGGTGATGGGCTGGGGCATAGATCAGACTCTGTACCAGTCAATCCTAACATGGTTTAAAATTACATAGCTCTGAAGTCAATGAAGCTGCTCTGACTAAAATCCGATGATGATATGGCCTATTTGTGTGTGTGTGCGTGTGTTTTGAACAACCAAAAACAAAACATAAACTTAAGAGGTATATTTACTTCTCTAACCAACAATAGGCTAGCTAAGCTGTTTTGATCTTCCCCCATCAATTGCATAATCAACCAATTAAAACAGTCTTCCTAAGGTTCATTTCAGTTAAAAACAATTTATCTTGCCAGGAAGGCTAGTGGCAAATCAATAAGGCTGCTAGCTGACCAAGAAAAATGGATTGCTCATTAATAAAAATGAGTGAAATTTCTACTCCATTATATTCTATGTCTCTGTTTGATATTATTGCTAATATCCAGTGCATAAAATCATATTTGATTTTACAGAGCATCTGTCATAATTATGTGCCAAAGTGCTCTGCAAAGTAATCGGCTGATAGTAAGTAGTGCTGTGTAGTGATTGTAAAGGAACAGGTGGCAGTCATGCTTCACTCAGAGCTAGATGGACTTTACACGTAGCCTTGTACGAAGGATGGTTCATAAATAGAAGCACACCAGCAGGAGCACTGGGAGACACTGTGATTTGGAGATTGTTTGCGACACAATGTTTTTGGGGATGGTGCAGTTTACAGCCTGCTTTAGCAGCTGACTTAGCTGTGTTGTCTGACAAATAGGAATGGAGCTAAAGTTCCAGGCATTCCCTTGCCCAACTTTTGTCTCCCTATCTACCATCTCTGCTAATGCTTGTGCGTGCTCAGAACCAAAATCGAAATAGCCTGAGTAAGGGTGAGATTGGGAATCCGTAGTCCAAATCACAGTTTAGCCCTCCTGTGTTCATAAAGAGCCAACTCTTGCTCTTATAGGTGTTCATAACAAAACTGCCATTGATTTTAAATGTGTTCATGTTGTCATCTTCTGTTCACCCAAATCCTATACTTGGAACAGAAACACAATTCCCACTGACTCCATAAATGGAGTTTGGTACAAATGAAGACTACAGGACTTGGCCCTCCAGATATCTCTATGATTTGTACAAAGAAATTTTAGAAGAAGCGGCTCTGCCACCTTCACAAGAGCTTCATAACCCTCATCAGGGGAGGGCACCTCTCTAAAAAGGGTGGTAGATGGAGAATCTGTACACTCCCTGCACCAGGAGCTTTTGCTCCCACATGCAAGGAGAATACACTGAGCAATCTGCCTTTGCCCTTTGAATCATCGTGTACTCCAGATATTAAAGCACATCTCAAACCACAGGAGCAAAGTTCATCAGATTCCTTTAGCCATCCAAATGTGCCAGTGGAGTCTCTGCCAGTGGAAGATAATGAGGGATGTTTAAAGGGGCTCAGCCCTCC
The DNA here is from genome assembly GCF_002925995.2 of Terrapene triunguis. NCBI lineage: Eukaryota > Metazoa > Chordata > Testudines > Emydidae > Terrapene > Terrapene triunguis. The sequence goes on along the minus strand of NW_020664482.1, from coordinate 34,124,806 downwards.
CCATCTTGCCCATCTAGCTGGGGAGCATGGGACTAGCCAGATTGGAAGTGCATTGAGCAGTAGGTCCTGTTGCAGGCTGCCACTGGAATGTACTACATATGTAGTAAAAACTCAAATTCGATATTCCCTGACCACAACTAGTGATGGGAAGAATGGATCCACTTTAGCACACCACTCAGCAAACGCCATTGCAAAGTGACATGAACAACAAGTAAAACCACGTTTTGCTTTTACTGCAAAGCAAAGTCATGATGTATAAAACTGAACTTGGTGAGGCACTGAACACTGTTGATAGTCCTATTGTAGATCTTTTTTCTTTTCTGTAAACTCCAGGAAGTCTTCATTTATTACATTAAAACTTTAGAAAACTGATTTTTCATGCTACCGTGTGGTGTTCAAGATACCATTTGCTGAGATAATTGGTTTGCGCAAGAATTACAACAGAACTTGCATGAGTTCCTAAATTAAAACTCTTCTCTCTTAAAGGAATGTTTTTCTGAGTTGTTCTTCAGGGAAACAAAAATTACAGGGAATTAATTAAGCATGAACTATTTACAGGCCACACTCCGGCAGCATCCAGCTTTTACTGCTGGGAGAGTTACAATAATGTTGCAATTCTGGAAAGCACACAGCACTATGGCCTGGTAAGAGCTACTTCAATAAATGATAAGTTTTATATTAACAATTTTCTTAAAAGTTTCTTGATAGGTGGAATATCATGTGCTTGAGTCAAATATCTGTGGCCTACCATTAAAATATTTTTCAGGGAATTGAGTGTTACTTTTGAAACACTATAAGCGTCTTTTTATGTATTATAAATGTTATGCTAATTTCATAACATTTATAATACATTTTCAGCCAATTGCAGAATAAGCAATAACTACATAGATTAGTAATCGCCCTTATATTTAAAAATTTAAATGTAAAAGCTTTCTGTAGTGTTGACAATTACAGTTATGTACAATTAGCTTTTGAAATGTGGAAAACAGGGCCAGAACAGTTGCATGCATCCCTTCTGAGTTAAATGGAAACTTGCAAGTTCCATAGTCATAGCTTTGTGAGTGTTTCTACTTCCAGAGATCAAAACTGTAGGCGTTGAAATACATGCCTTTTATCGTGGGCATTGACCTTGTGTAGTACCTCATAACTCCATGCCTGCAAATGTTTTGCTCTGTACATTTTATGAAGCATGTCTTTGTTGTGGACTTTATACCATTGATTCCTATGGGAAAAGCATTTTCGACGTACAACATTTCGACCTACAATTCGTTCCTCAGAATTGCGTTGTCGTAAGTCTGAGGACTCCCTGTACACTCACACAGTAAAATAGTCTGTGACCTAAAAAGATTACAATCTATGTTCCTGATCCAGCAAAGCACGTAAGCATGTGCTTAACTTTCAAAGAGGTGAGTAATTGTTTCAGAGTTAAATAGATATGACAGGCAAAAAATAAGGAGAAAGTCTTTGTTTCAGAAATGTGGAACTACACATACAATATTGTAAAATTTCTTTTGTATAAGGGTTTATCATTTTTATGTATCGTCTCCTTTTGGTCTGGTCTTTAAGTTGCCGTCATTGACTATCTAAACAGACTTTAAAAAAAAACAAATACAGATGCAGATGAAGTTGACAGTCCCATGAAAGTTGTTTTTCTTTGACTACATCATTTATGAGGGAATCTATGCATATTTCCCTAAGATGTCTTTTCCTTGTTTTCTTATAATTTTAATTGCCCCATTAAAAACATTATTAGCTGGTGTAAATTCACTATCTGCTGCTAGGTTTGCAGCCTGACTGAGCAGCACATCATTCAGACTCAGTTCATTCAGACTCCTGTTCAAATGAAGTTGATTAACTGACGTTCTCCCTTGTCACTTCTGCCCAGGCTAGAGGTGAGACTTAATGTTTAGGATGATTCTTTCTTATTTCTTTAAAGTTGACTGTTCTTTCCATAAGACAATTGATCTAAAACTCCTACCCTCCATTTTGTTGCTCATATGGATTTTTAAAATGCCTGTTGTACTTATGAAGGATGCTAATTTCAGCTTTATGACCCATGCAGAATGTTTTGTGGGTTTTTTCTTTGTTTTTCACATTTGTTCTATACAATCAGTTTTTTGCTTTGCTTTGCTTTGGTTTCATAGAGTGTCTACGCTTATAGTAGGCTTCTTATACAATTTTAATTTTCTTTCTTTCTGATATTAAACTCTCTAAAAATGTTAAGGGAAATTAGTTCTATCCAGGGAGAATTTCTCATTCCTTGGTAGATCTTGCATGGATATGGTTATGGCATCATAAATGGCAAAGATAAATTGGAGCAGCTCTAGAAATCAATACACTATATTATTCTCAGCAAGACTCAACATCTCTCAAAAATCTGTCAGTCCAGAGGCTGCAGGGTACTCTTTCCTCTGGCAGAAGCCTTCTGCTCCTTAGTGGCCAGGCTCAGAGTGCACCAAGTTCAAGAGAGACTTGCATTGTCCAGAATGATCTTTGCCTCAGGCCCTGTGTGCAAACACCCACACTGTTCTGACAGAGTCTCAGGGGAAAAAGCTCTTTGTAAACTTTCTTGTGCACCCCAGGCAAACTTCCTTGTAATGATAGGGTGGCAAGGTGGGTGAGGTAATATCTTTTATTGGACCAACTTCTATTGGTGAGAGAGAGAGAAGCCTTCGAGCCACACACTGTACCCGTAGGAAATACAAATGAGCATGCAGACATTGGACATAATGCTTTCCAAAGTCTCTTAAATTACACTGAAATCAAAATTACATTTTTCTGACCTATTAGAATATTTTATACTAAAAATATATTAAGTCCCTGAAAGGCAAAATGGAGCAAAATGCTGTATATTGTGCCTTAAGATAAGGGCAGCACAAAATATGGCCGTTCATGGACAGTCTTTGTTATCACAATGTATGAGAAGAATGCTACTCTATTAGGTACGGTGGAGGAAACTATAGGTAAGATAAATAATCTACATTAATGGCTGGTTTCTTCTAGGCATCTCAATATTATTAAACACACCTCTGCACCTCCCGGGGTCACCCCTGCTATGACTGCTGTGGAGCACTGTCCAGAGAGTTCCTGCAACATTCTGTGCCAGGGAGTGCTGTTGTGAGCTTCACAAACTTTCATCTGAACTGTGAAGCTACTCTGATTACATTGTGACAAGTCCTCCTTCCTCCCCAAAGAAAAGAGGAAGAATCATCCTCTACAGAGAGATAGTCACTGCTGCTGGGGGTAAGGACATATAAAATTGATCAAACCTAGTTCAGTGGATCATTCAGGATTGCCCTGACATTCTGTTCACTATTCATATCCAAGGAAAAACTTCCTCCTTCCCAGCTCCCTTAGTGGCTTCCTTGATCTCATGAAAGTGATAAAACTCTGCTAAATCTATGATTGACAGTTAATGATAAAAGATTGCAATGTAAAATAGTGCCTATATTCAGCAGTGGATCAAATTAACGAGATGAGGCAGTGTACAAGTGAGACAATAAATATCATACTATAAAATTCACAAGCTCCAAGTATAATATTTGGGCTAAAACAAGGACTCTGGCTGCACATAGGCTCATACCAGAACAGTATCATCTCCTTCAACTCTTAAGTACCAAAATGCCCTCAGCAAGGGCCTTCAATGCTCCAGTCTTGGCTCCAGTCATGTATGGTGAGACTGTGATACCCCAGAAGGAGAGGACTACAGTGACCTGTCTGGAGGGCCAACTAACAAAAAGAGAGCACCCTGAGTTGCAGAGAGGTGGAAGGACGTGCAGATGAGCAGCAGAAGGGGGTGTTGGGTTTTGAAAGAGCTAATCCCTGAAGTGGCTAGGAGGAGGTGTCCTAGCAGTGGACCTGCAACACCCTCTAAACATTTTTAACAACTAGGTTCATCTAAAGAATCAAAACCTGTCGGGGCTTTTAAAATTGTCAAACTGGTTTTGTTTTCACGAAAACAGCAGAATCCTCCATAGTGGTGACAGCACACTCTTTTTCGGTAATCCCATTTATTATGCGGCTTTTTGCATGCCCTGATAACTGTCATAATTTTGCATGGGAACAGTGGATTCAAGCTACAATAGTATTGTGTAAGTGATATGAGTCATCAATGCCACATCATTTGAGTATAATACTAAAATATAACTCATTACCACTTTAATATTTGAAAAATAGTCATGTGGCATGTAGAAGATCAGTTTTTATGACACATTACAACACAAATCAGTGTTTGACCTTTTATAAAACAATTTTATGCTATACACTATGTTTTTATAGGGTTTAATGTAGTATCACAGCCTTTAAATCACAAGAGGCTATGAAACTTTGTAAAGAAGATTATAAACCTAGCAGACATTATTAATTTTACACATGCTGGTGGAATATAAAGTATTTCTGAAATTATGAAGCAAAGAAACAGCGTCAGAGTAGGTGTAGACTTTATTGAAATGTGGCTATTAACTTATTTATTATTTAAAAGAACAGATTCCATAATAGTATTTCACAATAAGGATGTCAAAAATGGATGCTTGTAAACTGGCTGAGTATTTCTCAGTCAAACTAAATTCAGATAGAAGAAGTTAGGGAAGTCTTGGCATGCACTTTCTTCTAATGCTTGATTTTTCCAGTAGAGAAAGGAGTGAAGAGCAAAAATTCCAGGCTTCCACATAATCTGCATAAATGTTTCTAAGAAACATAAATACCTTACTTAGGTTGATAAAAAGTTACACTGAAAGCAGGATGGAGGTTTTGTGATAATTTTTCCAGAGTTTCAACCCTGTGATATTGTGGACTAAAGAATTTGAGGTCATTGTAGAGCACCTTGAGTGCATTAGATGTTATCCCTTAAAATTCAGAAATTGGAAACTTCTGAGTAGAAGGAAAAAATTCTTTTAAAAATATCCAGTTTGAGTTCATTTTTAAAATCAATGGATATCAAGTGTTTAAAAGAGTATTTACTTCCGTGTGCCAGAGAATCTAAATGCACAGATATTTGAACAGGTCAAGGGTGGAGAGAGTTGAGAAGAGATTGAAATAGGACTGTCAAGTGATTAAAAAATGAATTTTGATTAATCGCATGGTTAAATATTAATAGAATACCATTTATTTAAATATTTTTGGATATTTTCTACATTTTCAAATATATTGATTTCAATTACAACACAGAATACAAAGTGTACAGTGCTCATTTTATATTTATTTTTATTAAAAATATTTGGGATGTAAAAACAAAAGGAAAAGTATTTTTCAATTCACCTTATACAAGTACTGTAATGCAATCTCTTTATCATGAAAGTTGAACTTACAAATGTAGAATAATGTACAGAAAAAACCCTGCATTCAAAAATAAAACCACATAAAAATTTAGAACCAACAAGTCCACTCAGTCCTACTTCTTGTTCAGCCAGTCACTCAGATAAACAAGTTTGTTTACGTATGCAGGAGATAATGCTGCCTGCTTCTTGTTTACAGTGTCACCTGCAAGTGAGGACAGGCATTTGCATGGCAGTGTTGTTGCTGGCCTTGCAAGATATTTAAATGCCAGATGCGCTAAAGATTCATAAGTCCCTTCATGCTTCAGTCACTATTCCAGAAAACATGAGCCCATGCTGATAATTAGTCCTGCTTGATAACAATCCAAAGTAGTGTGGACCGATGCATGTTCATTTTCATCATCTGAGTCAGATGCCACCAGCAGATGGTTGATTTTCTTTTTTGGTGGTTTGACTTCTGTAGTTTCTGCATCGGAGTGTTGCTCTTTTAAGACTTTTGAAAGCGTGCTCCACACCTCATCCCTCTCAGATTTTGGAAGGCACTTCAGATTCTTAAACCTTGGGTTGAGTACTGTAGCTATCTTTAGAAATCTCACATTGGTACCTTCTTTGCTTTTTGTGAAATCTGCAGTGAAAGTGTTCGTAAAATGAACAACATGTGCTGGGTCATCATCCGAGACTGCTATAACACGAAATATATGGCAGAATGCAGGAAAAACAGTAAAGGAGACATACTACTCTCCCGCAAGGAATTAAGTCAAAATTTAATTAACGCATTATTTTTTTAATGAGCTTCATCAGCATGGAAACATGTCCTCTGGAATGGTGGCTGAAGCATGAAGGGGCATATGAATGTTTAGCATATCTGGCAAGTAAATACCTTGCAATGCTGGCTACAAAAGTCCCATGCCTGTTGTCACTTTCAGGTGACATTGTAAATAAGAAGGGGGCAGCATTATCTCCCATAAATGTAAACAAACTTGTTGGTCTTAGTGATTGGCTGAATAAGAAGTAGGACTGAATGGACTTGTAGGCTCTAAAGTTTTACATTGTTTTTGAGTGCAGTTATGTGACAAAAAAAATCTACATTTGTAAGTTTCACTTTCATGATAAAGAGATTGCATTATGGTAATTGTATGATGTGAACTGAAAAATACTATTTCTTTGGTGTATAATTTTACAGTGCAAATGTTTATAATAAAATACTAATATAAAGTGAGCAGTGTATACTTTGTATTCTGTCTTGTAATTTAAATCAATATTTATGAAAAAGTAGAAAAACATCCAAAAATAGTTAATAAATGTCAATTGATAGTCATTTATTAACTATTTTTGGATGTTTTTCTACTTTTTCATAAATATTGATTTAACCCTAATTCATATTATCATGTGGCCAAGAAAGAAGCAGACTTCTGATAGTAACAATATTAACCTCAATTATTCAAAATTAATGCAAGTCTCAGATTCTGTTATACCCCCTTGAAGACATTGTTGAGGATGAGGCTAGCAGGGCAGAGGTTTCTCAAGGCAATGGGGCACAGATCTTTCATTAAAAATTAAATGCTGTATGGATGGTTGCTTTTTTACAAAATATGTTCCAGTGCTAGAAGGGATTGTGTATAATTGACTAGAAATGGCTGAGGAAGTGGTTTCAAATAGCTACTGCTCATGCGCGGTAATGTTTTTGAACCTTGTTTACTTAATGAAATCTAAAAGAATAATCTGGGCACATTCTTAAATATGAGCCCTTCAGAGAGGTAGTGGTGCGGGAGAGAAAGTAGTTGGAATCTGTTGCCTCTGAATGAATGCTTCAGGATAGTACTAATGTGCCACCTTTAGGAAGAGGGATGGCGATGAGATTCTGAACATGGTCATGAAGGATCATTAGGGGTGTGAATTCCAGAGACCATCTACCCAAGGTGTTCACTAGGTACTTGTATCTAGTCTACCTACATTAATCTGGCAGTTGCAATTTGTTTAGGGGTTCTCCACCACTTGTCCTAAATTAGCATAACTGTTCGCTGTTAAGCTGCTGCATTCCACTGCAATGATGGCGACACTGCAGAGGAGGAGCCTTGTGAAGGAATAGTTGAAGTGGTGATTGCAGTCTGAGATTTTTAGATGGAAGTAGCTATGTATGTGAGCCACATTATCTTAAGTTTTTTTTTGTATTCTTACCATCTACATTTAAGGCCACCTGACTGCATTTTAAGACTGTATTATTATGATTCAGTGGTGCTCATGAATAATTATGTATGATATAGTCCACTGGTAATTCCCAAATTGATAGGACTTTGTTGCAGAAATAGAATAGGTTGGCAAGACAGTGCCTACACAAATCGTACATGTTGAGTAAAACCTATGGATTACTTTGCATGGATGCTATTAGTCCCTTATTCACTATTTCAGTACAATGAGACAGTTTATGTAAGCTGAAAACCTTGCTCAAAAACAATGGAATTTTAAATACAAATTTTTTTACCACCATTGTATAATTCTAATTTATGACTTGTTAGGAACTGCAGAACACATTCCCTTGAGTCTAGGTACTCAACATTCATAATTATCTAGTGAAACAGACACATTATTTTTACTCATGAGATGTTATGTGCTTGAGTGTAGATGCAAAACTCAGTAAGTAAGAGTCAGTAACAGACAGGAAACTACTTCCAGTCTTAATCAAATGTATTTGCTTTTTGTTTGCTGCCGAGGAGCCTCTCATGTATAACTTTTTCTCCTGCGGTGCAACAGTGACCATTTTTCAGTATGAACAAATTAAATTGATACAATTATAGCTGCATCAATCAAGCATCTCTGTAACATGGTCACCTTTAAACTTGACCCCTTTTCAGGCAGTAAACAATTCAGATTATCCAAGCATACATGTTAGCTATTCAGGGCCAGTTGAAATCAGCCAGGGGACTTTGGCCAGCTCTCGACTTCCAGCTATTATCTTTGAGTTTCTACTGATATTTGCAGGATTACATACTTGGGACTTGGTTCAACTTAAAACTGTGTCTGATGTCTCTCTTCTGGAGGATGTTGCTTACTTCTAGAGAGTATTTCCTGAAGAGAACTGGCCGTGTGATAATTATTTTGGGCTGCTATGATTACTTATGCTTTCTGCCTTGCAAAAGCCAGAGTCATAGACCACAGTTTTCAAAGGTGTCTACTGACTTTTGCTATCTAAATTTTGGATGCTCAAAAGATCACTTAAAAGGGCCTGGTTTTCAGAAAGTACTGAACAGCTACCATCTAAAAAGCAGTCTCCTTTAAAGTGTCCCAGGTTGAGCATCATTCATTTTTTAAAATCTTAGGCCTGGATTTTGTTTGTGTTTCTAGATATCAGTTGAACTCCTAGGTACGGTGTTGGGAGAGAGGTGGTTGGAAATCCCCCAGACAAACAAGATCTTTAATGCCCACCAAAGTAAAGCAACCACAAATAGCAAAGGAGAAAATTGTGTAAACACAACAGTGTGTCCTTTTATCATCTTTGACCCCTATGTCCAGGGAATGTATTTGAGTAGTTAAGTTAATTGAATACAAACTAATTTGTGAATATTTTTGTAAATAAACATAGTGAGCTTGTTTCCCATGGGGGGAAAAAGAGTTGCAGCGGGGGCCAAATCATGATTCTGAAAAACTTCCTAAATTTTAATACGAATGATTATTTGTCCCAGAAATGCATTATTTCTATTTAAGAAGCAGACATTGTCTCATGTGACTTGCTATTTGTGTTACGATTGTTTCACTAGTAAAGAGTTCCATGTCTGACACAAGAAAAAACTGCCTCAGTCACATGATCAAGGTTAGGGAGACAGTCAATACCCTTATCACTGACTCCATAGGCTACTACTACACCATAAACCATAGGCTGAACATTCTTGGTACAAACTTTCTGGTGAGTACTAAGGAATAACTGATGCATGGAAGTAAATCAGGACTGATTTGCAAATGAGTCATGCATAGGAAAAAAGGCAAAAATTGTCAATTTGCCATTAATTCTCAACTCACGGTCTCCATCCATTTCCCAATGAAGTTAGTGGGAAGAACCACATAGACTTCAATGGCCTTTGCTTATGGTCCCTAGTTCATATGTACTTGACATGTTCAACAGCACAGCACATGCATTCAACTGACATGTACCTGAAACATGAAGAAGCAGTCGAATGACTAACATGGTGCTTCTGACTATATTTTGGATCTGGCTCTCTCTCCCGGTTAAAAATATAAAATTCTTTTGATGTAATGGTTTGTCTTCATTTTTCTCCTGCTGAGCACTATTCTTAGAAAACGTTTTCAAACGTTTGATGTGAAATGTGGATGGTTTGAGTATTTTTTTATTAGTGGCTAGTATGGTTGATAGCTTGTTTGAATGGCTGGGGAGGGGGAGGCTTGCTTCATTATAGCCATCAAGGTGTACATCTCTCTGGCATATAGTATCCTGTCATCTTAATAAATACTTCCATTTAATGACCATGAGCAAACCTTTGCCAATCTCTGAAAAGAAATAAATAGGGATGCTTACTCAAGTATGCCCAAAGCATATCCCCATCAAACTGCCTAGATGTAATTGAAATGGGAGGACTGGGTACTTAGTCTGCTATGACCCTTTCAGCACATATTTCCACTTTGAAATGCTTTTTCTTGCTTCCCTCCCCCCCGAGTTGATTTATTATAATTCACTGAGTACACCCCAGGAAGCAAATGGTGACATTCATCAGCCTTACAGTATACAGTGTCAATGAGGCTTCTATTATACATATGTGTTATCTACTGGAATTCCTTCTAGAAAGTTTGTTTTCTTTTTCTTTATTTCACTGGCACACAGGTTAAAATCAGAAACAAAGATGCCTATGACAAAGAACACACTTGTAAGCTTTCATAGATTCTAGGGCTGAAAGGGACCTCGAGAGGTCATTGAGTCCAGTCCCCTGCCCTCATGGCAGGACCAAATACTGTCTAGACCATCCCTGATAGACATTTATCTAACCTACTCTTAAATATCTCCAGAGATGGAGATTCCACAACCTCCCTAGGCAGTTTATTCCAATGTTTAACCACCCTGACAATTAGGAACTTTTTCCTAATGTCCAACCTAAACCTCCCTTGCTGCAGTTTAAGCCCATTGCTTCTTGTTCTATCCTTAGAGGCTAAGATGAACAAGTTTTCTCCCTCCTCCTTATGACACCCTTTTAGATACCTGAAAACTGCTATCATGTCCCCTCTCAGTCTTCTCTTTTCCAAACTAAACAAACCCAATTCTTTCAGCCTTCCTTCATAGGTCATGTTCTCTAGACCTTTAATCATTCTTGTTGCTCTTCTCTGTACCCTCTCCAATTTCTCCACATCTTTCTTGAAATGCGGTGCCCAGAACTGGACACAATATACCAGTTGAGGCCTAACCAGCACAGAGAAGAGCGGAAGAATGACTTCTCGTGTCTTGCTCACAACACACCTGTTAATGCATCCCAGAATCATGTTTGCCTTTTTTGCAACAGCATCACACTGTTGACTCATATTTAGCTTGTGGTCCACTATAACCCCCTAGATCTTTTCTGCCGTACTCCTTCCTAGACAGTCTCTTCCCATTCTGTATGCGTGAAACTGATTGTTCCTTCATAAGTGGAGTACTTTGCATTTGTCTTTATTAAACTTCATCCTGTTTACCTCAGACCATTTCTCCAATTTGTCCAGATCGTTTTGAATTATCACCCTATCCTCCAAAGCAGTTGCAATCCCTCCCAGTTTGGTATCATCTGCAAACTTAATAAGCGTAATTCTATGCCGATATCTAAGTTGTTGATGAAGATATTGAACAGAGCCGGTCCCAAAACAGACCCCTGCAGAACCCCACTTGTTATACCTTTCCAGCAGGATTGGGAACCATTAATAACTACTCTCTGAGTACGGTTATACAGCCAGTTATGCATCCACCTTATAGTAGCCCCATCTAAGTTGTATTTGCCTAGTTTATTGATAAGAATATCATGCGAGACCGTATCAAATGCCTTACTAAAGTCTAGGTATACCATATCCACCACTTCTCCCTTATCCACAAGACTCGTTATCCTATCAAAGAAAGCTATCAGATTGGTTTGACATGATTTGTTCTTTACAAATCAATGCTGGCTATTCCCTATCACCTTACCACCTTCCAAGTGTTTGCAGATGATTTCCTTAATTACTTGCTCCATTATATTTCCTGGCACAGAAGTTAAACTAACTGATCTGTAGTTTCCTGGGTTGCTTTTATTTCCCTTTTTATAGATGGGCACTATATTTGCCCTTTTCCAGTCTTCTGGAATCTCTCCTGTCTCCCATGATTTTCCAAAGATAATAGCTAGAGGCTCAGATACCTCCTCTATTAGCTCCTTGAGTATTCTATGATGCATTTCATCAGGCCCTGATGACTTGCAGGCATCTAATTTTTCGAAGTGATTTTTAACTTGTTCTTTTTTGTATTTTATCTTCTAAACCTACCCCTTTCCCATTAGCATTCACTATGTTAGGCATTCCTTCAGACTTCTCGGTGAAGACCGAAACAAAGAAGTCATTAAGCATCTCTGCGATTTCCAAGTTTCCTGTTACTCTTTCTCCCTCCTCATGGGCCTAGTATGTCCTTGGTCTTCCTCTTTCTTCTAATGTATTGATAAAAAGTCGTCTTGCTTCCCTTTATTCCTGTAGTTAGTTTGAGCTCATTTTGTGCCTTTGCCTTTCTAATCTTGCATTCCTGTGTTGTTTGCCTATATTCATCCTTTGTAATTTGTCCTAGTTTCCATTTTTTTATATGACTCCTTTTTATTTTTTATTTTTTAGCTCATGCTCATGGTTAAGCCAAGGTGGTCTTTTGCCACATTTTCTATCTTTCCTACCCAACGGAATAGCTTGCTTTTGGGCCCTTAATAGTGTCCCTTTGAAAAACTGCCAACTCTTCTCAGTTGTTTTCCCCCTCAGTCTTGATTCTCATGGGACCTTACCTATCAGCTCTCTGAGGTACCAAAATCCACCTTTCTGAAATCCATTGTCTCTATTTTGCTGTACTCCCTTCTACCCTTCCTTAGAATTGTGAACTCTATAATTTCATGATCACTTTCACCCAAGCTACCTTCCACTTTCAAATTCTCAACAAGTTCTTCCCTATTTGTTAAAATCAAATCTAGAACAGCTTCCCCCCTAGTAGCTTTTTTAACCTTTTGAAATAAAAAGTTGTCTGTAATGCAGTCCAAGAACTTATTGGATAGTCTGTGCCCCGTTGTGTTATTTTCCCAACATATATCTGGATAGTTGAAGTCCCCCATCACCACCAAATCTTGGGGTTTGGATGATTTTGTTAGTTGTTTAAAAAAAGCCTCATCCACTTCAGTTACAATACAGTGGTTATATTTCTGGAACTCTTGCAAGGATGCATCTAGCACAATCAGCTAGTGTGTCAAACATGTGCAACAGGAAAATAAACATTAAATTACTGTATCTCCATCTACAGCCTTGTGTTGGAGGGCAGAGTGATGGTACTGGAAGAGTCAAAGGCAAGGGAGGGAAAGAGGATCAGAGTGCTGCATGCATACAGTGGTTATAGACTCTCACACAGTAGCCTGTAAAGAGAAATAACTGGAACTCTGAGCTGCAGAAACTCTGCAACCTGATTGAAACAACATTTAGGGTGAAAACTTATTATTTGTAACCGGTTTCTTTAGTGTATTAAGCTTAGTTTGTGTGTGTTTTGTTTTATTTGCTCAGTAATCTGCTTTGTTCTGTTTTGCTATCCCTTATAATCACTTAAAATTTTCCTTTTGTAGTTAATAAACTTATTTTTTTTGTTTATTCCAAAACCCAGTTTGTGCAGTTCATATTCGTGGGGCAAAAAGCTGTGCATATCTTCCTCCATATTGAGGGATGGGGTGATTGTTATGAGCTTGCGCTGTACAGATTTCTCGATACAGCATAAGACAATATTATTTTGCGTTTACATCCCAAAGGAGGTGTGCATGTGAATGCTGGGTAAATCCCCAAGCTGAATCCTCCCCCACCCAGCTGATTTTAGTCTGTCTGCAGCTGGGTGTGGGCTTACCTGTGTGTGTGCTAGAAAAGGCTTGAGGGTCTGGCACAGCAAGGACCGGGGGAGGAAGCCCAGGCTAGTGGAACAGCAGGCTCAGTGGGACCTCAGCATATCCTGTGGCACCCTGAAAGGGGAGGTCCAACCCATCACAGTGGTGCAGCAAGCAGGGTAATGTGCACAGCTTGATGCTCTGAGACACTGGTGGTGATTTTAAGTGAGTTTTAAGTGTGCTGGCTAGAGAACAGACAAAGTGGTTACTTGTTTGTTATTTTCTGTTTGCTTATTTCAGGAAAGGGAAGTAAGTTTAAGTAAGTTTTGCCTGTTAAGGAGTAGAGCGTCCCTTTTGTCCCTGACATCAATTTCCTTTTAAGCGTTGGGTAACCATCTTTGACGCTGAGCAATGGAGTGCATGATTTATATTTCAGCCTTATTTACAGTAGATGGACCATGTTGTTAATGACAATTGTATGGAAATTTCTCAGATGAATATTTATGAATGTAAAATATGAGTGCAGTGCTTCCTGCTGTGTGTATTGCCACAAACATTTCTTTGAACGGATGTATTGAATTTTGCCAGACTCAGCACAATTGAGAAATCTTTCAGGGAACTACCAAACTGCTGCTTCCATACATATATGTCCCTTTGGCATCTTACAATAATGACTTGAATACATACTGTTTTACTGGCAATAAAGCCAGCGATAATGTCTTAGTAGAATCAGAAAGAATAACTAAGCACCCTAAATGTCTGAAATAAAGAGATAATTGAAATTACTTTGCATTTAGGCCTCAGCAGTTTCCTGCTTTATAATATCTCAGGTGATCATTTATACTTAATGAAATGCAATGAAACGAGTATATTATTGATTTAGAATTTAAAAGTTTGGTTTGAGTCTACCGTAGGTCTCATTGATTCATAGAACATTTAGGGAAGAAACAAATTGTTTAAATTGCATCTTATTATATTCAGTAAAAAATCAATAACTCACTTGCATAGGCCCATCTCTCAAGCTTTGAAAACAAGTTTGACGGGCATGTTGTAATCAAAAATAAAAAGCCAATTTGTAGTCTGAAAGTTGCTCATCTAGAAGTCAAGTCCAGCGGTGGGTGTAACCAGTATTACCATCCGCAAGTGTTCAAAAATCACATCAGCCCTCCCCCAAATCATGAGATTTTTAAAATAACTTTTGGGATCCCTTTATTTGTCTTCTGGTGCAGTCTTTGTGGGTATGTCTACACAACAGCTTGGAAGTATGATTCCTAGCTTGGGTAGACCTAGAGTGCTATTTCAACATGCTTAAACATGGCAATGTGACTGCAGCAGCATGTGCAGTGGCTCAAGCTACCCACCCCAGTATGTATCTAAGGAGTCACAGAGGATTGTACATGGGTATAGTGTATAAAGTGCAGAGTCACCCTGATTTCTAAGACTAATTATGCCCTCAGGTATCTTTGTCTAACACACTTGGAATGCAGAGGGAGTTGCTCACACATCCATGGGGAGAATTTGGCCAGTTACACAAATTAACTTCTGGGTCTGCTGGTGCACACATAGTTTTCTCAAAAAGAACAGGAGTACTTGTGGCACCTTAGAGACTAACAAATTTATTAGAGCATAAGCTTTCGTGGGCTACAACCCAGCTTATGCTCTAATAAATCTGTTAGTCTCTAAGGTGCCACAAGTACTCCTGTTCTTTTTGCGGATACAGACTAACACCGCTGCTACTCTGAAACCTGACATAGTTTTCTGGTACCATGGGCTTCATTACTTAGAGTCTCACTCCATTTCTGTGCCCTTTACGAGCAATGGAAGTCGGCATTTAAAATTATTAATGTACATATCTCTCAGAGGGTACACTCGTCAATACATAGAAATTCTCCATTAGCCCTATTTCTGGGCAATCTTAAAAGGGGAGAGTGGATTTCTAGTTATATATAGTAAAGGGTTTGTAGGGCCTTTTAGAAGTATACTTACTAAGAACCTGAAGTGTCCTAAAAATGACAAATTAGCAACTCGGATACATATTTTTCAACACCAAAAGGCCTGATGTGTCCCTTAGGGTATGTCTATGCAACATTTTGGAGAGATTCTTCCAGCCTGGGTCAACACATGGGCTCCCAGAGCTCACGCTCATGCTCTAAAAATAGGTGTATAGACAGCACTTTGAAGTTGGGACTCAGGCCCTGAAGCCTGGGAAAGGGGTTGGGCTTCATAGCCTGAGCTCCAGCTTCAAAGTGTTGTCTCTACAGCTAGTTTTAGAGCACCAGTGTGAGCCCCACAAACCCATGTGTTTACCCAGCCTGGAAAGCTTGCTCCCGCTCACTCCAAAAGTCTGTGTAGACATACCCAAAGATATGACAGCAAATACATTCTAACCATTTTCATTTTCAAAGTAATGAAACAAAGGGAAGTACAGAAGTACAGAGCCCTTCTGCAAAAACTCCTCTTGAGCTCTCGGAGGAGAGCTGTTAGCTGGAGAACGTGGGTGGGCTGAACATTTACAGTTGAGAACTTATGTTGAGGCTCTGTAAACACACAGTAATGGAATCGCAATTTAGGTTATGTGATGTCTGCTGCCTCTTAAAAATATTAATTCTTCTATTAGCTTCAGCGTTGGCTTTCCAAATTATTTGCCCAGTTTCCATTGAACTGTGGAAACATCCCTGTAATAACATGTATTATCAGGTCCTATGATCCCCATCTTTGTCATGGTATTGCAAGTTTGAGTCCAGTTCACTTCAGTTCTGTGGAATGTACATGACTCTCACAGAAATTGTTTGAGGCATGTATGTTAGTTTCCATGGAGATTCAAGACTTCATTAAGGTACATTAGTACACATAGGAACACACTTGAACATTTCTGGTACACTGTTGAAAAGAATTATAGCTATATGTGATTTTTTTTTGGTTCATGACTTCTATTTATTTTACACAGTACAATCACTTAAAGAATCTGAAAGTAGTTGTATGAAACAATCAATTTGCAGTTTACATAAACTACAATGAGGTTGAGTGTTTGAAAAGTTAAACATTATATGTTAATTCCCAAAAGCTTGTTTTTAAAAAATGGGAAATGTCAGTTTGTGTCTCACTGGAACTATTTTTGACACAAGTTTTTCATGCTGGCAAAATGTGGGGGATTGGTAAAGAATTTTTTTAACTATTATGCCAATTTTAGTGCAAAGGATTTGTTAATTTGACCCCAGTTGACTATGTAGATAAGCTTTCATTGCTCCATTATGCATTAAAAATAGGCTTTCTTAGGACATGACTCTTGAAAATTCACATGCACTGACAATACACACCTGAGAACTGTGAAATGTCCTCAACTTTTATTGAATTGATTGGTCGCATTGCAAGATGGGTCCCAAATGTACTGCCATTTGCATATATAAATAAGGTATTTTTGCATATACACCTCTACCCCGATATAACGCTGTCCTCGGGAGCCAAAAAATCTTAACGCGTTATAGGTGAAACCACGTTATATCGAACTTGCTTTGATCCTCCGAAGCGCGCAGTCCCGCCCCCCGGAGCGCTGCTTTACCGCGTTATATCCGAATTTGTGTTATATCGGGTCGCATTATATCGGGGTTGAGGTGTAAATAATTAGTTGGGTGTATAAGTAATCATTAGTATGGACAAATATCCAAACTATGCAGGCAGTGATAGTAACTGCATCAGGACATTGCACGCTTGAAAAAGAATCTTTAATGATTGTATATATGTTTAAAATAACAACGTACTTCAAATGTATAGTGATGCACAGTGTATCCCAATAGAGAACTATGCAGGATGCTTATAAAAAAACAGTTGCTATTTGAAAAAACTACCTCTTGATATTGTGGAAAACACACATACCTTATGCAAATATGCCAGATGTATTTTGTAAATCTGGTGCAAAAAAACAAGCTATTTTTTTCCCTGTTGACCAATGGTTATTCTTTCAGGCCATTGTGCCTGAAAGCAGGATGCTGATAATATAGGATAGCTTAGTAGGTAGATACAATCCTTTGTCAGACCACCAAAGTTTAATCAAACTAAGAAGTTGTGGTATGTCACAAAGAAATTAGAAAAGGGACAATATGGGAACATAAAAGCCCAAGATTATTTTCTATTGCTCAAACAGTGCTTCAAAATAAATCTACATTATGAAATAAGGATGTATTTCATAGAGTGTTCTGTCCCAGGATGTCACTTATACAAATGTGTGGATGCCAAAAATGACCTGTACTAGAGTTAAGTTGCATCCGAAGAAGTGGGTTGTAGCCCACGAAAGCTTATGCTCTAATAAATTTGTTAGTCTCTAAGGTGCCACAAGTACTCCTGTTCTTTTTGCGGATACAGACTAACACGGCTGCTACTCTGAAACCTAGAGTTAAGTGGATCATTCGGGAGGGGGAGGCAATAAGCTGAATATCTGCACATCTCTATAAGCTGGTGTTTATCAATTTGAATTAAGTATAGGTTGGGCCTTAAAATCAGCATTTTGTCTGAACAACCAATTTCCTTTACACGTCTTCAACCTTTTTCTGAATAGCAGATTCTTTTAAATCCACCTGTGGTTCCCACATTTCTCCTCCTACCCCCAAGATAGCTGATGCATCATATGGCAATGAGTCACTTTTGGGTTTTGTCAGTGTTAAGGAATTATAGCCCACAATATGACAGTTTGGCTGAGCAGTGGGATGAAAGATTACAGTGAAAAATTCTTCACTTGAAGATTACAGACAATAGTTGCTAGAGATTTTGCCCACTCCTGAATTTATCTCAACTGGGATAATATTTTAGAAGAGAGACAGGTATTCCAGTATACTGGTCAAACCACCTTTGCAATTAAAGTTGGGGGGGAAGGAGGGAGGGAGGGTGTGTGTGCAATTCATCATCTTTGTCAAGCCAGACAAAGGATCCCACTGCTTCTTATGCAGTGAGGGCATAGTCTTGAAAGCACAGTCAGGCAATGCTATAAATTGTTGATTTTTGGAAGGAGAAACTTTGTTATAAACTCTTCTCTAGGAGGGATAATTTAATTCTGCTTCTGTTTCTGCTTAACTTTAGAGGGAAAAATGTACACAGCTGACTACCAACAAGTGCAGGCACATCATGACTGATAGGAGAAAATGTAACATTTTAGTGTGGATGTGACATTTAACCAGTACTGAATTTGTATCTGAATTCAGCCTCTCTGAAGGTACTTGGGATCACTCAGAAGGGACCTTAAAAAACACATTTCTGATATAGTTACACATTTAAGTATCAAATTTGACTTGAACAGGAAATTTTGCCTGAGCAGCCACTGCAGAACAGTACCCACAATATATAAACATAATGGCAAGTTTCTCTTACAGGTAGTGGAATATGTATAGTGGAATTGGAGGGGAATAACAAACCAAACTGAAACATGCCATATACAAACAAGGCAATAAAAGATTAACAAACAGTACATACTGGTTAGATATAGAGGATTGGTCCATATAAATTTGGGGATATTGCATTATACACAAGCAGGGAATAATTCACCACTTGGAGTTGAATGACTTTTGTGCCAAGTAGTTTGTCTATTAAAGGAAAATTGTTTTCAGATGGAAAGGAGAGAAAGGATGATGGTTTTTTAGTAAACAGGTTAGTTCAGAAAGGTCAAGAGGCCATAATCAATAGTCTAGGGCACATGGCCTGCTGCCATTCATGCTGTGCAAAAGGAGCAGATATTACAAGGAAAGGGATTCCTGCGTGGTCCTGTATCCCCCTGTAGGCATATAGCCAGCTTCTACATCAAGCCGTGGTTTCCCCTTCTTGTCCCTTTTTGCTAGGCGCTGTGTCTGGAGGTTGATGCAATCTGACTATCCTCTGATGGGATAAGATCCCCAGGTATTGCTGCCAGCTTTCGCCATTATCGGGATTGGCGTAGAGAGTTGGGGAACTGTAGTTTGTTGTCTGTTCTCAGCTCTTCCTTGGGAAAGAAAGGAACCATCTTTCTGATGAGAGTTCCCCCCAGACTGCAGTAGTTGAGCTCCTATCCTGGTCTCTTTCCAGCATGTCAAGAAAGCAAGCCAGGCAGTACCCAGAGCTAGTCTTCATTTTTTCAAATCAGCAAGTAGCTGAAAAGGGAGCTGTTGTGCAGCTGCAGCAGTGAAGTGGCAGGAACAACTGCTCCTGGCTCACATGAGAGCTGTTCATGTGGATGCACCCCAGAGAATATGCTTTAAATTCATAATTGAATACAAATTTTCTTAACACAATTGTCCTTGGGTAGGACACTCCTGGTCTAGATGTTTCCAGCATCTAAGTTGAACTTTGAGTGCTCTAACTTCTCAGCCAACCATATATGCAAAAATTCAAATCAAATACTTACCCACTCATAGAATTGTCCATACACCAGTAACAGCTAACTCCCTGCATTAAAACTCCACCCAGAATCCAACCTTGTTATCCCCACTTCAGTAACCTATCACCTCCCCTGCATGCCCAAGACAGAGATTTGGACTTTGCAGGATGATCTATACAGATGAATTCCCCACTGTTCAGGTTCTTTGGATCAACCCTGCTGGTGCTGGAACACGTCCCTGGATGTTAATGTAGTACATTCAGGAATGGGGCCTCATTGTGCAGGACTTGAATTCAGCCCTGAACAGCTCAAAATTGAACGTGCACCACAATACCTGATCAATGTTTCACACGAGGGGTTGATACTGTTTTCATTGGTGTCAGTTGAAGTTTTGTCTCTGAGTCTGATGCCAGCAGGATGGAACTTGTGTGGTGTAGTGGAAACTGACATTCTGGGAGTACTAGTTCTTAGGAATTTGGGGTTTTTTACAGCATGAAAGATTCTGGTCAGTGGTCCTTATGCATTATACGTTGCACAAACTGTGCTTTTTCATGTAGCCTCCCATTTGCTCATCTTGATGATAACTTGTAAAATATTCTTCCGCAAATATTGCATTAATTGGCCTGTGGCTTTCCAATGCCAGTCAGCCTCCAATAAATAAGAGCTTTGTGCTTAAATCATGGCTCTTCCGAGAACATTTCTCTTGAACTCTACAGCAATGTTTGTAAACTTGATAAATAAAACTTTGAGTTGATCCCCAATTTTTGTTTTTTGTGTGCGTGTCTCTTACCCGTGTTAGTCATCAGTTACTTCTACATCCAAAATAGTGAGACATCTCAATCATCTTAGTGTTTCACTTTCCAGCTAGGTAAACTGCATCCATGTATCAGGGAAGCATATACCTGTGACAAGTTTTTTTCTGATCATACTCAGAATTCTGGTACAGGAAACTTATGAAAAAGTATATTAAAGACATAACTAATTTCTCCAGATTTATTGCACCCCTTTTTCTGTTCCTCCACATACAGAGAAGCCACAGAATCTATATAGAAATCTGTACATGGCCTCTTGCTTCCACCTTTGGTTTGCAGTGTTCATTTCACTGCCACCTCTGTACACAGCAACACAGTCAGGTTAGGACCACAGCAAAGATGTAGCAGAGTGGCTAATGGATTAGCCATTGTGTGGGTCTATATACCTAAATGTTCCCATGTTAGGGTCATAGTGGTAACCACCACTGCCTGGGTTGTACTCGTAATAATATCTTGCACATGTAATCAGCTATGTAATTGCTGTACAGATTTTAATACATCACGTCCCTGTCATGAGGTATTATGCTTATTTTAAAGGCTAAAGAAACTGCCCAATCATTTCACACATCTGTCTCAATGGACAGGTGGCAGTCAGAGTGCCTGGGTAGCCAGCTTTGCACTTGGTAAATTTTCTGTGGAAAGCTTGTGCCTTATGGCTTGGCATAGGAGTGAGGATGGCTACGCAGCATTTGGCTCTTCTAGGAGGCTTCTTGTGAAGATGGGAAAAAAAGTGGTTATTACTGTGAAGTGGCATTGCTTTAACAATGTAGTAAATCCACAGCTCTCTTACAACTCTGAATCATTGGAACCAGGTTGGGGCTTTGGTACTGGATTCACTTCTCTTGAGCCTATTGTTCAAAAAGTCCTTTGTAATAGAAATCAAAAGTAGAAAATTTTAAAAGTAACTGCAAGGACACTTTGGAGGAATGACTCCAAAATGAGTCAGTTTCATTCTTTGCACAGGACCCTGCAATAATCCTACGGTGAGGTCTACCACTCTCTTCAAATAACTGCACAGCACCTGCATTTAACAGCCTGTCGCGTAGTAGGCACACCCCGTCCTCCTTAGGGATGGGTCGGGGTAGTGACACCACCATGGTTACAGTCTATTGACCTATCCTTAGGCTGAGAGCAGCACAGTCGAGAGGCCAGGATCAGTATGACAACCCTCGAGTGCAGGGCTGTGTGGCCTAGTGGCCAGAGTCTATGCGGCTGACTTTGGGGTCAGGGTTGTACAGCCTAGTGGCCAAAGCCAGGGAAGTGGACTGCCACCTAGGGGTGGGTAGCAGCTGGGTAGGGGGACCTGGGCACTCCTTCTCCACCGGGTCCCAGCCCAGGGCCCTATCGGTGACAGTTAGCGGGGAATCGTACTGCAACATGCTGACCTTACTCAGGTGGTAGATACCACTCCCCGCACCTCCCTGGGCCACTTCCTACTGCATCTCCTGAAGTAACCGTCCATACAGTATCGGGGTCTCCAGGTTCTCTGGCAGGCATAACTCCCTGGAAGTCCAACTCCTGGCAGTCTGCTGGAGGTAGCAGTTCACCAGTTTGGTCCCTGGGGTCTCTGGTTCCTGCAGTCTGTGGCTGTAGCAGCTCCTGGCCAGGAGTCTCCACCAAGCGTCTTCTCCCCTTGATGGTCAGCCTAGAAGGAGCTGGGCTGCTCGCTTTTATACTAAGGCAGCAGTTGGAGCATGCCCAGCAGGTCCTGAGGGGTGGGACTTCCACCGCCCATATTGTGTGGTTTAACCCTCTCCTGCCCAGTGCAGAGTAGGCACAACCTGCCACACCACTTTTTGCCTCAAACTTAGCTACTGTTCTGTATGTTCATGTTTTACAGTGCATATATCATCTATGTGATACTTTTTGCTTTTGTTATACAATGGTGCCCTTCTAGGCTACTTCCTTACCACCCATGTCAAATCGTGCATTGTTCTCAGAACTAAATTAATGTTCCCTTTTTTTAACCTTAGCACTTACACTAAAACTCTATTTTGTAAGTAAGGTCGGTTATTCCGTTTTCTAGTTGCTTGTTGTTAGTTACTCCAGTGTTTTGAAACAAAACTTAACTTCAGTTATGTACCTATAGAACACTACTGAAGTCTACCGGGTTAATTGTATATAATGGAGGTCCAAATCTGGCACTCTTTGCCCCACCCCCGTCCAATAGTGTGACCACACAATTTCATTGAATGTTTCTATCTTTAACTCTTTGACTCCCATTCTTGAAGCGGTACTATTTCACTCACCAGTACGTTTTTTTTTATCCCCCCCCCCCATATTGGTTTCATGTAAAACTCTCCCAATGTGACTCTCTTGTGTCTCTTACAGGAAATCAATTTTCCTCAACATGGATTAGATAGTGCACATAATGTTCTAGTCCAGCAAAATATTTACTTATCCATCAGTCATGTCTGACTGTCTTTTGAGCAATAAAACCTGAGTACGTGTGCAGAATTTCTGGGGGGAAAACACATAACAGGTCCTGCTGTGCAAATAGATCAGTATCATATGATAGTGTATGCATAACTGATTAATAATAATGGTTTTGAAGAATGAGATGTATATTTATTGAGCTATTTTCTATTCCTTTTAAATGTCAGCTCAAACATATTTAGTTACATACTTTAATGAAATTAGACCATCCTAATTTAAGTTTAAATGTCCAAATGAATGAGAAATCTACAGTCCAATAGCAAATTCCCAAATTTGGGTCATAATGGAATTACACAGACTTGAACTGAGTTTTATTAATTTTTTGTCATTATTCGAGATTAAATTAGGCCCAGAAAACTTTCAGCATCTACGTGGAGGGCAGTGGAACATATGTAGGTACTGAGCATGAATTCAGGCCTTTCCAATAGCTGCAAAGATATACAGACACTCATAGTCAGCTAGTGACCAGATAGCTTACAAAGGTAAGATTTACCTTCCTGGAACATACACAATCAATACAAGTCTAAGTTATTGATAGAAAAACCGAGGAGCCACTATGCATTGACTATTTCCGAAAACATTAGGAAGTGACTAGCTCAACTTGACAGGTGGCCATTGCAACACTTTGTGAGAATGGAGAGATTTGTACAAGTGGGGAACTTTTTTGTAAATTGGATGTTCAGCATGTTTGTGATACATGGTTCTGTGAAGAGACCCTAAAATAGGGAATGTTTCCATTTATAAACTCACATGATTCTTAACTCATCCCATAACTTTTATTTAATAAGCTAAACAAAATTATTGTTTCAGTAACACTCGGGGTCTATAGAAATTGTTTAAGCAGAAGTAAATGATGACCCTGAATGGCCAGACTTTCCAGAGACAGGCCAGAACTCTTGATAATTAGAGCAAGAAAGTGTTGTCTTTTCTCTGGCTCTTTTTTTCTCTCTTCCTCTTCCTGTCTTTGTTTTTAGAAGCCTAGCTATAAATCATTCTTATTGGCATATTTTGAAGAGAAATACAATAAAATAACCGGTTGTTACCCTTTTGTCCCTCAACTAAATGCTTAAATCTCTCATTTCTTCTCAGATTTTTTGGGATTCAATCAGTATTAATTACAGTAATCTTGAATTTGTATTGTCTGTTTGTTTGAAAAATATAGTAGGTCCTGACCCTTCTATTTTCAGATGTTCATAAGTTTTCCTTTTAGGGATGGAATTTTAAATGTTGAGGGTGACATTTTTTTTCCGACAGTGCAAAATAATTGCTAGCATCCATCTAAACAGTGTCTAGCTGCAATGCCAAAAAAATTTCTGAACACTTCTCTGCCTCAACCTGCCGTTCCAAATACTGACCTGAAGTAGAGCTCTGTGCAACTTGAAACTTGTCTCTTCCAGCAACAGAAGTTGGTCCATTAAAAGATATTACCTCATCCACCTTGTGTGTCTCATATCTTGGGACCAACAAATGCTGCTATAACAACACTGCAAATTCCAAATACTGTCAATCATCCTGCCAAGCTGTGCAGTTCTTTCAATATGGACAAAAGCCTGCTGCCGATCATATTACAATCAACAAACTCTTCTGACTTGTGGCCTGTATGATGATGACTACAATCAATGTCTCATTGCACCCTTTCTCTGGCATTTCTTTGTCAGTAAATGAGGCTAAATGGCATCAGAGAGCCCAATTTTCATTCATCATGTTACTCTGATTTCTCCATATTCAAGGTTTGCATTGTGAAATAATGTAAATCATTCCTCTAGTGTATTGTTATATTTTGAAGTGTTATAGTCAAACAAGGATGAAAAATGAAATGTTAATTTTCTCTCTAAAATACATACCCTTCATTCCTCACAAGCAGGCTGGATGCCTTCTAAAATGTACTTTCCAATAATTTTATGCAACACAAGAAACACTGCAACATTAGCTGAATATTAACACAAAAATTCTTGCTTGCTCTTTTCAAATAAGGCGAAAAACCTTGAGATTTTGCTAACACAAAGTGATTTGTAAATCACCATAACTTTTAGCTGAGAAGATAGAAGGTCTGAGAGACCTGGGTTCAATTCATCCTTTACCCAAGAGGGGAAAGGATTTAAACAGGGGTGTTCACCTCTCAGGAGAGTGCACTAACCACGGGGCTGTGGGATATTCTGATCTGCGTACTGTCGATTTTTCCTGCTGAACTTGTTCCAGTTTGGATAACTAAACGAACAGTCAGTGGAGCAGGGGGACTGCACCCTTGATTTTTCACCTCCCAGTTATGTGCTGTCATAACAAGGCTACAAAGTCAATCTTCCTGTCTGGCCCAGTGATTCTTTCAGTATTTGCAGCTGTTCCACTGTGGATATATACTTAGCCATTAGGCTAGAGAAAGAAAATGAGTCTATAGCCTAGTGGTTAGAGCACTTTCCTGAGTGGTGGGGGACTCCTGTTCAAATCTTTTCTCCCCCTCTCCCAGAAGTGGAGAATTGAATGTGGGTCTCCCACATCCTAGGAAAGTGTGCTAACCACTGGACTGCACCACCACTTCCCCACCTTTCCATTCATTGTATTGGGAGCCTAGGCAGCTAACTAAGGCTTTGTGAGTCATGGTGTGTTCCTGTGTTATTGTTTTTTTCTAGGAGCCTAAAAGTTAGACATTGCAATGCTCAGCATCGCAACACCTAAGTACTTTTGCTAATCGGCCCCCAAAAGACTCTTCTAATAGCATTTATAGTCCTGACACTGAATTATTTGGGAAGGGACCATGCCTTCCAATCTGTCTGTATAGTGCCTCTTTTTCTGGGCGCTTCTGTAGTGCAAACATTTAATAATTATAATCTGAAAGATGCTAGTCAAGACCTGATCCAACTCTCACTGAAGTAAATAGGAGTTTTGCCACTGACTCCAGTGGGAGAAACAGCAGCACCCCTTCATGTTTGCAATTTTCTCATTTTCCCCACACTACTCCCCACTCCAAAACAAACCTTCACAGTTTGGGCTGAAATAACTGCTCAGCTTTCTATATTGCTACAATTACATAACCGGTAGAGATGTACAGTTCCTAGTAGCTGAAGGCATGCAGGATACATCTGTGTTGTTGCAGTGTTGTGTCCTAACCATTAGTGTACAATTTGGGGCTGGGGGGAAAGCACATTCTAAAAGTGTTATCAGGTGTCCCTGGAGATGAAGTGACAGTTAATATTCTGCTTTCCATTTATAAAGAAAGCAGGAAATAGAGGAGTAATTCCCTTACAATTCTGAGGCATTAGTGCAGTCAGCTGAATATGGCATGACTGCATTTGAATATCTGAATGTTAATTGGATTGACGTTGTTAAAGCAATTAACTTATCAGCTATTTATGACTACAGTTAGGCAACTACAATAAAGTAAAGTGGTTAAAATCTTTCTGGTACAGTCCTCAGATAATAGAGGGCAGATCAGGATCTCTTAATAAATAAGCACTGGGAATTATGTAAATATTACATTTTAACTATTTCACAAGCAACAGCCAACATTCATTTTTTATAGCATATGATCTTTAACCATTAATATTTAATGCATTGCCAGTAAACTGACCACATACGTAAATTGTCTTCAGGCTAAATGTTTTACCAGAGAACACAAATAAATTAATTTCATGTTTTAAGAGTTGGTTCTGAGGAACAATTTATTATTTACCCATTAGGGAGTCTTGTTGGTCTTTCCTAAGAAACGGCAAATCTAATTTTCTTTAAAAACAAATTAATTATTCCTCCTAGCCAAAAAGGACTACAGCATTAACCTCAAAGGAATGCTAATAAACAAAAATAATTTTAAAGCTTTATTAAGTTCAATTAATTGGTTGTAACAGTCTAATTTTGTCATGCTTTGGTAGCCAGTGTATTGTAAGTAATTTCGATGATCTCCAATTCAGTTGCGCAAATAAGCCTGCATACTAAAGCAAAAAATGAGTTGTCTTGATAATTACAAAAATCATTGGCCTGTTTGGTATTTGTGATAAATGGGTTAATTAGCCTCTCTTTTATTGCATTGAGAGTTTCACTGCTGCAAAACAATGGTAATTTATTTTACTGTGAACTAATAAATTCAAATTCTAACTTCGATTGTTCACGATAAATTCCTTAGAGCAACTGGGCTCTGTACTAGATAAGGGCCATTGTGAGTAGCTAGTTACAATTGGATTTTTTTTGGTTCAGATGTTATGCTTTCTGTATTTTCAGCAGCAATTAATCAGAAGATGTAATTAATACAATTCATGTTATTCTGCTGATCTTTACCCGAACATCACAGGTATTTTTGTACCAGATCAGACAAGTAGCCCATCTAGTTAGCCATTGTGGAAAACAGGATATGTAATACTATATGCTTCAGAGGAAGGTACAGGACAATCGTAGAATATCAAGCCCATATGGGGATTTTTTTCCTATCTTCCTTCAGTTAGTGGTTGACCTAACTCCAAAGCATAGTGTTTTAAAATCTGTCTAATGAAACTGTGGATGGTGTAATACATTTAAATACTTCATCTTTTTTTTAAAGTTTTGTTAAGTTTCTAATCTCCACCTTGAGACAATGAGTTCCACCGGCTAATTATGCTTTATATTTAATTGACCTTTCCCCACTATGAAATATTTTGCTTTTCAATTTCATTGGAATAGCCCCCTTGTCTGTCTTTCAACTGAATAATTGTACCTAATTTGCCATATCTGTACCATCCATTAGGTCTGTCATCTCTTTACAGCTGAGCAGTCTTAATTTAGTCTCTAGCAGTTCATTGCCCAGCTCCATGTCCACCCTATTTCTCTCCTATTCATTTTGAGATAGAATACTCAGAATCTTTAATGTGAGGGTTTCACCATTAACTTATAGCATAGGAAAATATTTATGGACCTGGTTCTTAAAAATCTTTGAACACATTTACATTAGTGGCTGATCATCATGTATACTCCTGATCACATGATTGCCAAAAGCTGGCAATGGGCTGATAAGATTACGAATGATAGATGTAAACTGGATAGCCAGTGAGATCACATCAAAGACCTAGCTAAAAATTGAACCATTTGGAATTCCATCTTCAAGGAAGCTATATCCCTTTGGGATTTGCCTTGCTGTTGATGGTTATATCTGCAGTATTTTCTATCTCTTCGCTCATCCAAACATTTTTATTTTATTGGCCATTTTTGTGCACTAAGCAATTAGTTTTCTTGAGCAGTCCACCCATATCTCTTATTCTGAATGGGTATAGTTAATTTAGACCCTACCTATATGAACAAATAGTTCAGATTATACCTTACAATGTGCTTTATCTTGCATTTATCATGACTGAATTTCATCTGCCATCATGTTGTCTCTTCACTTAGCTTTGTTAGGTCTCTCTGAAGTTCCTCAAAACTTTCTCTGTAGTTCCCTAAAATAAATCAATGGCACCTGTTAGCTGTTTAGCCTTTTTCAGATTATGAAAGACTCCATGAAAACAATAGTCTTAGTACCTCACTTAATGTTTTTCAATGTTAAAAATTAACTTTTTCTAACTCTGTTTTAGCCAGTTTCTTATCCATACAAGTGCTTTGCCTCTCACTTCAGACTACTCAGAATCTCTAGTTGGCTGTTGTGAGGGACTTTATGAATGGCTTCTTGTAAGTACCAATATATTGTAGCAGGCATCACTGGGTAATGCTCTTACATATTTTTTCATGTTCTTTCTTTGTGTATGATCAAATGCTCAGTCTTGGGAGGTTGTACTCTCGTGTTAGTGTTAATGAAAAAGCTATGTAAGGAGCTGGAGAGGTTGCTCTCTGCCATGATTTCTGGTTAGTTAGTTACTTTATGCAGAGTTGCTCCTTGGGAGTTGGGTACTGGTGCTGGGCTGAGAGTCCTGAAAGCAAAGATTGCCTGCATGTTGTTTGTGATCACTATCATTCCAAAATTGGGAGTTTATGGGCTTCCCTACACAGACACATTCAGGAAAACTAATCCGAATTTGAAGTGGATTACTTAACTACATAAAAATGGGGATGCTGTTGTACAAAATTAGTGGTTTTAATTCGGTTTATGTTAATTCACTTCCAAAGTGAATTAAACTAAACTGAATAAAGGCCACTTTAATTCTGAATTAATGTTCACATAGGGGTTTAATGCAGTTAACTTCTCCACTTTAAATTTACATCTTCCCTGGGAAGTCCCCATGTAGATAAGACATAAGTGTAAATAACAAATCAGACTCCATCACTAATTTCTCTTCCATTGGGAAGTAGACCTGCAAGGCCTTAATAGCTGCTACCACTTGGCAATGGATGCTAGTATTAGAACAGAACGTATTGGGAGAAAAAGCATGTTATCTGCCTATCCTTTACCTGCTATTTTGCTGACAAACTCCAAGAACTCAAATAGATTTCCTGAGGCCCTGGTTTTAATTTAGAGATTGTCACCAACATACTATTTATTGCTTTCTTTAGGTGGGTAGCTCTATTTAAGTAGCACTCCCACCAGTGCACCTGGTTCAGAAAGTAAAGTTGGTCTGTAACTGCCAGTATCCTCCATGGTACCTTCTTAAAATACTAGTGCAACATTTGCTACTCTCCAGTAATCTAGTTTAGTAGTTTATTTTAATGAGATTCCATATCTATGGAGCAGCTCAGCTACTTGATTCGTAAGTTCCAATGTGTATGCACAATCCAGTTGTGGTGAATTGTTTTTTCTTCAGTTTGCAGCTCTTGAATCTCAGACTAGGAATAGTAGCTTAAGAAGAAGTTTAGTGGCCAGTCATCATGTCTGCTCCTGCCATAATGCAAATGTGTTAATATCTATCTGCTGGTCCACTGCCAGGAAGCATGCTGAGCACCATGTTCTGGGCAAAATGCAAGTGCACTAACCACTAGGCTTCCCTCACTTACCAGATCATGAATAACAAAATTTTATCATCTGCAGCCATCCCAAAGAGAACCATTCAAATAAAGATTTTCCTCCTCTAGTGCATTCTGTTAGTCACCGACCTAATAAATCATACCATTTTCCCCCCTAATAGAAGATATTGAACATCAGTATTATGTTGCATTAAACCCTTGATTTTAGAGCTTCGTAATCAAAGCAACCAAAAGGCTTGTTTTGGCTGCCAATGTACAAGTGGGTTTTGTCTACATTAAGTGGTGGTGGCGGGGGAGGTGGTGCAGTATATACACACTCTAAAATGAGCTATATGGGGAAGAAAATTACATCTGAACATTTTCCATGTGTGTGCGAAGTTTTAAGGGTGATGGATGTTTTAAAGTAGTGATACAATAACAACAAAATATCCCATGAATAGCTAATTTTTGAGGAAAGGTATCATCACAGCCTGAGATTTCCTGAAAAGCTTATTGATTTTTAACTACAGTGATTAAAAATAGTAAGTTGGACTTTGATTTACATTTTAAAAATAGAATAAGGAGCATGCTCCCAATTAAATATTCTGGACACTTGCCCAAATAAGGAAGGTATTTGAATCTTGTTGACACAGTTCATCAATGAATGATGTTTATACCAAAGACACTTGATTCGGTGTTCTTTCTGAAATGGAAGAATAACTAGAGTTGCATCCTGCTGTTGGTGAATTCCATAGGAACTTTCCCATAGAGTGATTAGAGGTGTAGACTGGCTTGTGATGTGATCAGATATTTTTAAGTAGCTTCTTTAACCATTTTCTGAAAGGGTCTCACTTCTTACTTCTTTAATCAAAAAGTAAATCTACCTTCCTTGTCCAGATAGTTACATACCTGCTTTAATAGTCCCTCTCCTTCTGAACTGAATACGTAGTAGATTATCTTCAACACAGAAGACTGCTTCTCACGAGGCATGGATGCTGTATTTCCAATCCCAGCAGTTCAAATATAATGAGTAAGGCACCTGAAAATCATGAGATTGGCTTAACAATCAAGAGAGTTTGAACAAATAATACATATAGTTATTTTTCTGTTGCCTTCTGGTTTTTTAGCTTTAAGTTACACTCAGGTCATGATTTCCAGATTTTCTCCACAAACCTGAGGGCTAGAAATCTACTTTTTATATGAAAACTGGGATTCTCATGATTCCAGGATCTGGGCCTTTTTTTAAAAAAATCACCAGATATCATGAGATTCAGGAAAGTTAGCAGCAGTGTGGCTGACCCATGTCTACCTGCAACTCTGAGTTGTAACATAAGGGTTCAGAATGTCAAAACCAATATGGAATAAGTCTTCTCTATTGTATAAGCAGCCTAAGGGCTTGTCTTCACTACCAGGGTAAGTCAACCTAAGTTATGCTACTTCAGCTACATGAATAACGTAGCTGGAGTCGATGTAGCTTAGGTCGACTCACCCCGTGTATTCACTGCACTGCGTTGACAGGAGACACTCTCCCATTGACTTACCTTACTCCTCTCAGGGACTGCCATTGATTTAGCGCCGCGGGTCTTCACTAGACCCGCTAAATCAACACCCGCTGAATCGATTGCAGCATTGTCAATCTCCCCGGTAGTGAAGATAAACCCTTACTGATTACCCAAAATTAGGCCACAATCCAGAAAATCACTTAAACATGTGGTGGAGAGCTTGGGGTTGATCTGAAATAATTTTATGAATGTGACATATCTATTAAGATAGTCAATGCATAGCTATATTGAGGTTCCTAGAATTTGTGACAGTATTGGGTCAATTTAATAAAGGGACTGTTAGAAAGAGCAAGCAAGAAACAAAACAATTACCAGAGAGAAGGCATTTGAATAAGCAACCTCAAAAGAAGTCCGGGTACAATGGTTTGGCCATTTAAGTGGGAAAAGGCTATTCCAAGGCGACAGAGTACACAGCTGGCTTGCTAAGGTTGAGGGCCTAAAATCAAAAGGATGCTAGACAATTAAAAACTCTTGCTATGGGAAGGGATGCTGTTAGTGGGGGTTCAGTAGTTGGAGGCTATTCACAGACAGCAGCAGTTCTCCGACAATGGCTCTGTGGTATGCATTTGGGGCAGCTGGGCTTGCCTAGGCTTGCAGTGAGATCCAGGCATGCAGATTTGTGTGGTTCTAACCCTTTTCTCTCCTTGTTATGGACCTTTGGGTGAATAGGCAATATGTCTGTTTGGAAGAGCTCTCATGGGTCACTTTAATCAGCTGCTGGTTACAGGCTTCAGCAGGGAGTTTCTTTATAGTTGCCAAATACAGTTGGGCTGGGAAATGGGAGGCCACCAGTCCAAGGTTCTAGAGTACTAAAACTGCATGATCCTACCCAAAGAAAGGTAGTGGGATGCACTCAAGCAGAACTGCAAAGCGGTCTAAGGTACCCTTGCCCTATACCTGTGATGAGACTGTGGGAATGGGGGTTGTTGTAGCCTGGTGATGCAGTCTAAAACTGGGTGAATTGCAGAGAGCTACTCTGAGAATAGTGCAGGTGTATGCGTGCCACTTGAAAAATGTTCCCACAGAGAGACTGGGGGAGAGATCATAGGTGCAGCTTTCCCCCAACCAATAACACATGCTTAACTTTAACAATGTGACTAGCTCCATTAAAGTCACTGGGACTACTCACATACTTTACATTAATCTAGCACTTAAGTGCTCTGCTGGACTGGATTCTTATATGTAGGTGGTAAAATCAAGGGTAAAAGCATCTTGGAAGCTTTCTGTATATAAATTAACTGCTCCTTTCAGGTAAATGAAGTTCTACAGGCAGAAAACCTGATAGCATTGGGACCTAAATTATTCCCAGCATTCTTGTTATCAGGGCATTTTTCAAGAACAAGATAGAAACATTAACAAGTTTTGAAGACTCTCTTTATTAACTGTCACAATTTTCATAATTTTATCACTATTATAGAAGTTGGTCTATACGGGCATATATTAATGAGGACTCAAAGATGTCAATAAGTG
This sequence comes from Terrapene triunguis, assembly GCF_002925995.2. Classification (NCBI taxonomy): domain Eukaryota; kingdom Metazoa; phylum Chordata; order Testudines; family Emydidae; genus Terrapene; species Terrapene triunguis. Next base: position 34,092,040 of record NW_020664482.1, on the reverse strand, counting down.
TGTGTCTGAAATGTCTCCTCAGTCCTTGTAAAAGTGTAATGCTGATTTTGATCAGATTGGACTGTCGTGTCTAATGACCAGCAATAGGAAAGTTGATTAATTCAAGTTAACACAAACTTCCAGCTATTTCCAATTGCAATAATTGCTGTTCTTCTGATGCAATTTTGTATTTAAATGGGATATTTCAAAACCGCTTCTGTCAAAGGAGCACACATCATAGAATCCAGCTGTTACAAGGAGATTCAACAACACTGGAATTCAATATAAAAAATCCTGGCTATTGGATTACAGTATTTGAATGCAAAGTGTCAAGTGTGCTGTAATGCGTGAGCAGGAAGATAGTGTGTGGTTTGCTGTATTATGACAAAGATATCACAGAGTAATGCTAATGTGTTAACATTCTTATTGAAGAGCTAACATATACTACATGGTAATTACCAGTAATTCATTACATAATTTGTCAACACTTATATATAGTTTTTGATTTACAGGTCTTAAATTACTGTTTATTTGTTTTATGTACCATTCTTGGAGGTTCTGTTTTAACTATGATAATAACATTAGTGGTGCTATAATACTGCAGGTGCTATGTCTATTCATATTTACACTATTTAATGCATTTTAATATCCGTACAATTATTTGGAATTGTATTTCAAGACACATCAGACTTGTACAGTAAATGGCACAGGCTGGTTTCATTATATGTACAATGTGGAAGGGCAGAATGCTGACACAGGATACATCTTCATAGTGAGCAGCCTCCTCTAGCTGAGAGTCTCTGAGCCTGGGCCAACAGACTTGGGCTCACCGGGCTTATGTGACTGCATTAAAAATAGCTGTGGAGAGAGGCTTCAGATCCCAAGTTCCAGGCCCAGCCACAAGGTCTACACTGCTATTTTTTAGTGCAATAGCAAAAGGCCGTATATGTCAACGTGGGCTGGGAGGCTATCTGCTGCAGGCTGTGTCGATGAACCCAAACAGGCTAGAATTGTTTACTTTCACTGTACTAAGGCGGGCTGGTGCAGCAGGTGCACCTTCACCACAGTGAGATGTAAGACCCAGCTCATACCCTGTGACTCAGAACTATTCAGTGGAGAGCTCCCCTCATCTCAGAGGAACCAGCACCCGTATAGCCTCAGCCTCCTCTCAACCATGTGAGCTCAAGGAAGAGAGAAACTGTGTGCTGGGGGCAAGGAGAAATTTGGCCAGAAAGAGCAGATCTAAGCAGCAGCTTTGGATGCTGCTGATAGTGGTGCTTGACTTTTTTTCTCTCTTCCCCGGCCCCCACCCCTCACTGTTTACTCAGCACATTCTTCCCCCACTGAATGGCTCTTAATGCCAAACCCCTCCATCTCACTCTCTTCTCTGCAGGCTCACTTCACTTGCTTCCTTTCTTCCCCTTCTTCCTCTCCCCATCACTCTTCCCCATTCCCTTCAATATACTCACCCTTCTTTTGTCTCTGTTTAGCTAATTCCTGCCCCACCAAATTCCCTCCCAGAAATTGTTACATGCATTTAACTAACATGGCACTTACAGACAATCACTCTGTATGTTGCATCCCTTCATCTCAACCCTTCTTTCCCTTGTTTGTTTAGCCTGTAAGGTCTTCAGGACAGGGTCCTCCTGTGTTTATACAGTGCCACGCACAATGGAACCATTATCTGTTGGAATCTCAAAGCACTACTGCAGTGCAAACAATAGTAATAAATGGAATGCTGACACAGAGACGATAGAATAGTTCATTTGCAATGCAACTGGATTACTAAACAGAAGCAACTCTGAAAATAGTTAAACATATATACAAAGCCAATCTACGTTCTCCAGTCTGACAGGTTTATCATGATTGCTGATCTTTACCATAAGGCTGCTATGTCCTATTGTATGTACCCAGTTATGCCCGAAAAAATCCAACATAAAAAGAGTCTGCCCACTCCCCCAGTACACAATGTCATGGAGCTACCAATGTCATGTGAGTCATAGAATATCATGTCATAGAATCATAGAATATCAGGGTTGGAAGGGACCTCAGGAGGTCATCTAGTCCAACCCCCTGCTCAAAGCAGGACCAATCCCCAACTAAATCATCCCAGCCAGGGCTTTGTCGAGCCTGACCTTAAAAACCTCTAAGGAAGGAGATTCCACCACCACCCTTGGTAACTCATTCCAGTGCTTCACCACCCTCCTAGTGAAAAAGTTTTTCCTAATATCCAACCTAAACTCCCCCACTGCAACTTGAGACCATTACTCCTTATTCTGTCATCTGGTACCACGGAGAACAGTCTAGATCCATCCTTTTTGGAACTCCCTTTCAGGTAGTTGAAAGCAGCTATCAAATCCCCCCTCATTCTTCTCTTCTGCAGACTAAATAATCCCAGTTCCCTCAGCCTCTCCTCATAAGTCATGTGCTCCAGCCCTCTAATAATTTTTGTGCCTTCCGCTAGACTCTTTCCAATTTTTCCGCATCCTTCTTGTAGTGTGGGGCCCAAAACTGGACACAGTACTCCAGATGAGGCCTCACCAATGCCAAATAGAGGGGAATGATCACGTCCATCGATCTGCTGGCAATGCTCCTACTTTTACAGCCCAAAATGCCATTAGCCTTCTTGGCAACAAGGGCACACTGTTAACTCATATCCAGCTTCTCATCCACTGTAACACCCAGGTCCTTTTCTGCAGAACTGCTGCCTAGCCAATTGGTCCCTAGTCTGTAGCAATGCATGGGATTCTTCCGTCCTAAGTGCAGGACTCTGCACTTGTCCTTGTTGAACCTCATCAGATTTCTTTTGGCCCAATCCTCTAATTTGTCTAGATCCCTCTGTATTCTATCCCTACCTTCCAGCATATCTATCACTCCTCCCAGTTTAGTGTCATCTGCAAACTTGCTGAGGGTGCAATCCACGCCACCTCCAGATCATTAATGAAGATATTGAACAAAACCAGCCTAGGACTGACCCTTGGGGCACTCTGCTTGATACCGGCTGCCAACTAGACATGGAGCCATTGATTACTACCTGTTGAGCCCAATGATCTAGCCAGCTTTCTATCCACATTATAGTCCATTCATCCAGCCCATACTTCTTTAACTTGCTGGCAAGAATACTGTGGGAGACCACAGCTTTCCCCTCATCCACAGAGCCAGTTATCTCATCATAGAAGGCAATTAGGTTAGTCAGGCATGACTTTCCCTTGGTGAATCCATGCTGACTGTTCCTGGTCACATTCCTCTTCCCCAGTGCAGTAGTTTGGGAACTGATCTTGTTTGTGAAGACAGAGGCAAAAAAAAGCATTGAATACATTAGCTTTTTCCACATCCTCTGTCATTAGGTTGCCTCCCTCATTCAGTAAGGGGCCCACACTTTCCTTGAGCTTCTTCTTGTTGCTAACATACCTGTAGAAACTCTTCCTGTTACTCTGAACATCCCTTGCTAGCTGCAACTCCACGTGTGATTTGGCCTTCCTGATTTCACTCCTGCATGCCTGAGCAATATTTTTATACTCCTCCCTGTTCATTTGTCCAATCTTCCACTTCTTGTAAGCTTCTTTTTTGTGTTTAAGATCAGCAAGGATTTCACTGTTAAGCCAAGCTGGTAGCCTGCCATATTTGCTATTCTTCCTATACATTAGGATGGTTTGTTCCTGCAACCTCAATAAGGATTCTTTAAAATTCAGCCAGCTCTCCTGGACTCCTTTCCCCCTCATGTTATTCTCCCAGGGAATCCTGCCCAACAGTTCCCTGAGAGAGTCAAAGTCTGTTTTTCTGAAATCCAGGGTCCGTATTCTGCTGCTCTCCTTTCTTCCTTGTGTCAGGATCCTGAACTCAACCATTTCATGGTCACTGCCTCCCAGGTTCCCATCCACTTTTGCTTCCCCTACTAATTCTTCCCTGTTTGTGAGCAGCAGGACAAGAAGAGCTCTGCCCCTAGTTGGTTCCTCCAACACTTGCACCAGGAAATTGTCCCCTACGCTTTCCAAAAACTTCCTGGATTGATAATAAAAACAACCTCTGGATGTATGTTCATAGTTTATATAAAGGGCACCATCTATTGGCATGGAAGTATAAGGCATGTGTTGCTCACAAGTCTGTAAATTGTCGTGGGTTGCAAGCATCTTGAGTGCAGCTTGTTACATAGTGTTAGATTCACAGGGTCTGGTCTATACCTCAGCCTGTAACCGTTCCCTTAGGAGTGACCCCTTTAATATGCTGGACCCCATGTATCTACACAGTTCCACAGAGGAAGATCTGTAGCCTCCCACAACTCCAAAATTGTGCCTTTGGGCACCAGAAATCCTTCTGTCTCTCCATAGATCCTTGCAATGAGTCCAGTCAAGCCATACTCCTGAGGGAGGTTTGTTCTTTGCTCCTTTACAGCACAATGCTCTCATTGAGTATTTGCAGCCTGGCAGTCTTTTCAAAACAAGGTAACCATTCACTAATCACCTGGCATACAGTATCTGAAGTGCTTAGGTTAGCATAGAGAAGAAAAGGTTAAGACATAGTCCATGCTGCCTAAAGTGAGGGCTCCTCCCATGAGCCATGATGCTGTAGGAATAATTTTCTTTTCCTTTCTCTGTCTCTGTTCCTTTGTCTTAGACCCAGGTGAGACTCCTGTGCCTCTGTGAGTTCATCTTTTAACACAGTCACATGATGCCTTTTCCCTTTGTTCTCCAGCTCTGGGCCTTCTGTCTGCTTCCAAGCCAAGAGGTGGGGCAATTTTTCCTCCTCTTAGCTGTTAGTTACTAGGTGTGTATGTCCTGGCCACTGCAGTTTTCATTTTCTCTTCTGGATCCTCAGTTCATGTGTGTAGGTGCTAGTCAGTTTAATTACTCTGGTCTCCAACCTGAAAGCTACACGAGTCGAACACCTGTCTCTTCCCTTTGCAGGCAGTGTGTAGCAGTACAAAGCACAAAGGGAAACTGAGATGTGCATAGAAATTATAAACATATTACCAAAATACCCACATTTGTCACACTTCAGACTCTTAACAATCCTGCTGCCTTAACTGCAACATTTAGATCAGCAACCTGACGCACCTAGTAAATCAATATATGCAAAAGTGCAGTGGAAAAACAATTCTCTGTGGAAAGATTACTTGAAGTATCATAACTTCCATCTGGCATTCTGACAGATAGGGCAGGTTGTACTTGTGTGTCTAATATTTGTTTAAGATTAGAAAAATATATCATAGCATGTTAAATCTGAGTTTTAACAGCATTGTTACAAGGAAAATGGTAACACAGTCCAAAAGAGAGATGTTTCACTGCTCATGTTTTTCTCTATGGCCAGATCTACACTAGGAGCTATGGGTGTGATTCCTGTGCTTGTCTGTACAGACTCGCACTAGCTCTCATCAAGCTAGGGTAAGTATAAATATCAGTGTAACTACAGTCATGCAGGTAGTGTCAGCAGAAGCACGGCTTAGCCATGCTGAGTATGTACCCACTTGAAACTGGTGTAACGTAGATAGAGTCCAAATGTAGCAGGTGCCTTATTTCTAATAGTAGATTAATGAGTTTCAAGTAAACTGGACATTTCATGTTCCTTTCACATGTAGACAATTGTGAGGACCAAAGGTATTAAATTAGAAAGATGGCCAAGTGGCTCTCTACTAGGTTTGCTATGTTATTTTAGTTCTCTGAGTAGAGTAATTGGTCCATGTTGCAATGTGAAAGAATAAATGAGTCCCGAGTACTCGGAGTTTTATTGACCAGAATATGTGAACAAATATAAACTTAAACATATCACTAAACTACTAAGAATGATACAATACATTGATCAAATCAAGGTCGCAGTTGGGATTGAATCAGTAGATCAATGAGTTAATAATGGTGTCTTAGATAATCAATGTATCCAATCATCCAATTAAAGCAATGGACAATCAAATCTAATTAGGAGGTTGACACAACAGACTTGTTTTTTGTTAATCCTGCTGTGGGAGATTGCAAGCGGTGCCATTTTCCTTTAATTTGAAACCTTAACTAATGTCCCAGGCACAACAGTAACCTTGAACTAGCTGATGAAAGACATAAATGTCTATTTCTGGTCTTAGACTCTTGAGCAAGACAGCTAAATGCTGGACAGACATTGAACTCAACTTGGATAACCTTAAGTAATATCAGAGACCAGACTGATTTCTTTATAATTCAACTTTCATACTTCCTCAAATTCCACTGCTATCACAGAAGCTATTGTTCCACTCTTCTTACTACCCCCTACCTATGCACAGTAACACGGAATGTGCAAAGATGTAGAATGGAGGGGAATTTCTGATCAATTCTCAATAGCAGCTTCTGAATAACACCTTTTTAAACCTTGACCGAAATCATTGATTTCAATAATGGACTTGGAAGTGTGGGATTTACTTTTATGAAGCATTAATGACACCATTTCCCCACAAACATACACATTCACTGTCTACATGTTCACACACTGATGGAACTAGAAGGGGTCCATCCCATAAGACAAAAATCTAGAGTCCGCACTTCTGGTTTGTTTCCTTGGGATCTTTAACTCATCGGAACCAGGTGATGGAGCAAATTGGTTAGGTCTTGAGGCTCTCAGGCATGCTAGCATGGCTGATGACTGGAGTCTTTCACCTCTTCATCCTCTGGATGGCTTCCCAGAGAAGAGAGCGGCCCTTATTGTGGGTGGTGATGAACTAAGAGAGTACATCCTTCTTCCACATGGTCATGACGTTCATAGTGGGTAATCCCCACTTTCTTCACCTCAGGAACCACCTTCATGGTTTAAAGGCCAATTCGATGATCCATAGCTCTGAATACAGCGAGCATGACTCAATCTTCTTGCAATAGGCAGGCTTTAGATGTTAGGTCATTACAGAAAGTTCACTCATGGATGACTCTTACCTTGCAAAATCCACTGTTGCAACCACATGAAAAATGTTCTCCAGAAATACAAAAACATGGTAGGTGTGGGACCCCTGCTGGAAAAACTGATAGCAGACTTCCACCGGGGTAACAAAGATGAAGGGCAATTTTTAGCATCTGGAAAAATAACTGACAGCTCATCGGCTCATGAACCATTCTCTCATTAACCCATGAAAGTTACTGCTTTCTAGCATTCCAGACAATCTGGGAAGTAACTATGGCGGTCTACCAAAGGAAAATGTTTATGAACTACTCTAATGTGTCTTGACTTAGAGACACAGCTGTGTCTCTACCTCTTTATCAGAATAAATTCCATTCACTATAAAAAAATTAGTTTTCCCAGGACCAATTCAAATATGGGCTATTTTCTTCATGCACTTCTCTTTTCATACCATAAGGAATCGGGGCATGCAGCAGAGCCAGTCCCTGGGCAACCTAACAAGCTCAGCTGGCCTGTAGTTGGCTGTCTAATTGGTCACACCATCTGATTGGCTGGAAGAATCAACACACCGGCTCTTATGTCCAGCAGCAGTGGCAGTAGTTGTCCAAAACATGCACCCATGGTTGTGATAGCTCCTTCCTTTTTTCCAGCCATCCTCCTTCCTTGGACGGATCCCTTATCCTGCCTTGCCTCGCTCCAGGTAGTGCATTTCTGATCTTTGGCTCTAACTCCTGTCTACTGATGCTTGCTCTAACTGCTAGGCCTGATACCTGCTCTGACCACTAGGCATGACTGCTACCCACATCCTGGTCACTGACACACATGGACCTGTTCGTAATTCCTATTGTTTGCACTTATATATACACCTTCCCTCTTTGAAGGTAGTAATTTTTAGTAAAGTCATACAGTTGGATATGTTCTATTACTTTTCACAACCCCTTCACTGCCCCTTTTTAAAATGTGCTAGTTGCTCAAGATCATTTATACAACCTTGAATAGTTTCTGGGATTCATCCTTAGCAGAATAAAATCAAATGGCTGTTTGATTTTGTGAACAGTGGGCACAATCCTGCCTCCTTTTATTTCTACAGACAGGAACACTTTTTTCATATTCTCAGACTAGCCTTTCAGGGTGGGAGGTTGTTTTTACTCTCTAGATTTGTGGCCTTTCAGTGAAACATAAAATAGAGAAAAGTTAGGTATTGCTAAGGGAAAGATAAGAATAAAAGGTTTGTTGTTCTATGATTGTTTGAAGGATTTCATTAAGTACTACCTATTTATATCAAATATCTATCTCTTGCCCTGTAAATCTCTACATTAATGGCCTCTATTTAAACAGGCAGTTCTCACTGTAAGATGAGGTGAGTTATTTCCTATCCTAAAAATAGGCAAATCAATGTTGCAACTGGTATTTCAACTTCTCATAGCAACCACAGCTTGCATGGATACTTCTGTAGATAAATTTGCAAAAATAGGTTTTTTATAAAATCCTTTATTTTCACGTTTTGGAAGTTTTGTCTAAATGAGGAGTGCAGGGTGAGGAACTTAATTTTGTCTGTTAAATCAAGTAATAGATAATTTACTCATGTGAATGAGGCAGATGAAATGTCTTGAATCATTTTTCACTAAATTCACAAGAGTGCTTTCCTAAAAGATTTAAATCTATCTTTTGAAATGTCCTGCAAAATAGGCCAGCTATGTTCTCAAGAGACAAAACTGCACACTTTACCAAACAAAATCAAAGCGGATGGTGATGGCTGAATTCCCTGTGTTGAGGACGCCTGCTCAGTCATTAAACCTACTAGTAAAAATTGTGCAATATAATCATAAATTAGACGATAACTTTATATTCCACTACAAAGGATCTTTCTAAAATCTGCAACATTATTCTTCTTACCTCTGTATCCTGTAATAAACTTTGATGTTCCACTCTTATCAAACTATGCCATTCTGTTCTTTTCTCAGTCACTCATAAGAAATTAAAATGAGGGTGACCAGTTGTTCCAGGAATTGGTTTTTGATGAAACTATCACCACTGTTCTTACTCAAATTAACAAAAAAATGGCATCCCTTAGATATTGTCAGAATTGTTTAAAAATACCTCTGCATTACTGCTATTTTCAAAGAAATTGTTGTGGAACCTTTACCTATCACTCAGATTCATACAGGTTCATACAGGTTCACACTCAGTATGTGCTATTAAAAACTGGACATCACCAGCCATAACTTTTGAATTTACTGTGTTACTTCCCATTTTTAACAGATGTTGTTTTATTTAGTTTTGATGTGTAGTCTGCATATCAATTTCATTCAAGCAAACTAGATAATGTATTATCACTTATATGACTTAGGGGGCCTAAATAAAATAAAAAACCTTTTTGTTCTAGGCACCATATGAACATATAACTCTTACTCCAAGAGCATAGAATCTAAGCAGATCAAAGACATGGCAGAGTACACAGAGGTATAGAAAAAATGACATAATTTGCCTAAGGTCACACAGCAAATCAGTTATATAGTCAGGAGCAGTACCCCAGCCTCATCACATCCAGCCCACTACCCAAGCCACTAGACCATGTTGCTACTCTGCAAAACCTATCTGTTTTTGGATAGGAAAAGATGGGAATCTAGTAACTTGCCTGAAGCTATTTTCAGATGCAGTCTATTCATCCAGGATGGACTTGAATTTTCAATATTCAGTCTTCATGGGGTCAGTCACTGAAATCATTCAGGAGCAATAAACATATTTGATAAACCTAATCCAGAAATGATGTTTCAACCATCTCCATGTTGAATTTAATAAAAAGGGGATGATCAAAGAATAATAGAAGTCTTTTTAGTACACTAATTTTCCAATCCAATAATGACCCCATAGCTGAGTTATTTGGACACAAGCTATTAACGAATTCCAATATCAACTATATTGCATTTGCCAAATACTAAAATTTTGGTAGACGAGGTGCATAGTGGTCATGCTTAAACTTTTCACTTTCCTTTATAACTCAATAATGCAATACAACCTCAATGTCCTCTTGTTAACTTGCTAGAAATATGAGAAATATTGCAAATTCTATCTAGTTGCAAAGGCAAAATTTGTGGGATTTCCATGGACATATTATGGCACATCCAGGCTCAAACAAACTGTGTTTTACTATGGCTAAATGTATCCATCTAGAAACAAAGAATGTAGGCCATACTTACAGGATGGGGGAATTCTATCCTGGGAAGCAGTGATTCTGAAAAAGATTTGGGTGGTGATGGAGCATCATCAGTTTAGCAGGAGTTGCCAGTGTGACACTGTGGCCAGAAGGGCTAATGCAGTTCTTGGATGCATAAACAGCGAAATCTCGTAGGAGTAGAGAGGCTATTTTACCTCTATTTGACACTGATGTGACAGCTGCTGGAATACCATGTCCAGTTCAGGTGTCCACAATTCAAGAGGAGCCACAAGAATGATTTTAAAGGATTAGAAAACATGGCTTATAGTGATAGACTCAAGGAGCCTAATCTATTTAGTTTAACAAAGAGAAGGCTGAGGGATGGCTTGATTATAGTCGGAGTAATAATGGGCTCTTCAGTCTAGCAGACAAACATGATCCAATGGCAGGATGTTGAAGCTAAAAAAGTTCAGACTAGAAATAAGGTATAATTTTTAACAGTGAGAGTAGTTAACCATTGGAACAATTTAACAGCGGTCATGGTGGATTTTTCATGTCTGACAATTTTAAAATCAAGATTGGATGTTGTTCTAAAATTTATACTCTAGCGATTATTTGGGGGGATGGTCTATGGCCTGTGTTACACAGCAGGTCAGCCTGGTTGATGACAATTATGAGTAGGAAATACTAAGTGCTTTTTGTTCCCATGCTTTTAATGGAGGTCAGCCATTTTGGAGCTGGTTTTGACCAACAAGGATGAATTCAAGATCATGATCTCATAGATTTCAAGATCCTATGGGAAGGAGGACACGAGAACAGAAAAACAAGGACCCTGGACTTCTGAAAAGCGGATTTCAACTGACTTTCAGAAATAGTAGGCAAGGTTCCATGGAAAGACCAATTAGGTAGAAAAGGAGTTGATGGGGGATGGCAGTTCTTAAAAGATGTAATACTAGAGGCTCAACATCGAACTATTCTGATGCAGAGGAAAGCTAAACAGCCCACATGGATTTATCATAGAACAAATAGTGTCAAATCAGCTCGATTTCCTTCTTTGACAGGGCAACTGATTTACTGGATAAGGAGAATGCAGTGGACATAATATACCTGGACTTGAGCAAGGCTTTTTGACACAGGCCCACATGACATTCTGATGAGTGGGCTGGAGAAATGAGAGCTCAACAGAACTACCATTAAGTGGATACATACCTGGCTAAACAACCACAAACAGTAACTATTAATGAATGATGTCAGATTGGAGGGAGGTCTCAAGTGGAGTTCTACAGGGGATCTATTCTGGGTCCAGTGTTTAACATCTTTATTAATGACTTGGATGTAGGTATACAGAACATACTGATCAAATTTTCAGATGACAGAAAGCTAGGGGGATTGCCAATACTTTGGAGGATAGAGCTAAAATTCAGAGGGATCTTGATAAATTGGAGAACTGGGCTATACACAAGAAAATGAAATTCAACAAAGACAAATGTAAGGTGCTACACTTAAGGAAGAAAAACCAAATGCACAGATACAAAATGGGGGGAAACTGACTTGACAGTAGCACTGTTGAGAAGGATATGGGAGTTGTGGTGGGTCACAACCTCAACATGAGTCAGCAAGGTGATCCTGCTGCAAAAAAAGCAAATGCAATTTTAGGTTGCACTAACAGAGACATAGCATGCAAGTCACGATAGGTAATAGCACCACTCTACTCAGTGCTGATTTGGCCAGAGCTGGAGTACTGTGTCCAATTTTGGTCACTAATGTGTAGAAAGGATGTAGAGAAAATGGAAAGGATCCAGAGTCAAGAGACAGAGATGATCAAAGGGATGGAATGCAAGTCATCTGAACAAAGGCTGAAGGAACTGGGTATGCTGAGTTTGGAAAAGAGGAGATTAAGGGGGGATATGATAGCAGTCTTCAGATACTTGAAAGATTGCCATAAAAAGATGCAGGAAAGTTGTTCTCTTTTGCCACAGGGAAGAACAAGAGACAATTGGTTCAAACTACAACATAGCAGATTTAGATTAAATCTCAGGAAAAACTTCCTAACTGTAAGAACAGTAGGGAAATGGAACACACTGTCTCAGGATTCAGAGTAGCAGCCGTGTTAGTCTGTATCCGCAAAAAGAACAGGAGTACTTGTGGCACCTTAGAGACTAACAAATTTATTAGAGCATAAGCTTTTGTGCATCCGAAGAAGTGGGTTGTAGCCCACGAAAGCTTATGCTCTAATAAATTTGTTAGTCTCTAAGGTGCCACAAGTACTCCTGTTCTTTTTACTGTCTCAGGAGGTTGTGGAAGCTCCGTCCACTGAAGGTTTTCAAAAGGAGGCTGGATAGTCATCTGTCTTGGATGGTTTAGACACAACAAATCCTGGATCTTGGTGGGAGTTAGACTAGATGACCTTTGCGGTCCCTTCGAATCTTATGATTCTACTCTCCATGGGTCCTCATGCAATTCGCCTGGATGTGTTGTGTGTGTGTGTGGGGGGGGTATTTTCTTTTTAGTTTTCTCAATTCTTGATCCTGCATAAATTAGTAACTCTGTTGAATTGGGTATATGTCTCTGAGGTTTTCAAACAAGCAGAGCTGCCACAGCTTACAGCTTTTACATTTATTCCTCATTAGGTGGTCAACAGAGTGACACAAGAACTTTAGAGTTCACTTCTTTATTTTTCATACCCATGGTTCAGTAAGCTGCTGCCAGAAGACTTCTCTGTATTCTTGGCATAATTAAATTTCCTCCAGTGTAAAACTATTTCATTTTTGTTTTCTTTCTACTCTCTATAGGAACTCATGGGAAACACATGAACATCTGAACTTTTTTAAAATAGATAAACCCTAGCTCAGAATAATGATTTTTGGTCAATGTAACACATTTGCTAAAGCAGGAATCTACACTTTGTTGCTGTGTTAAAATGCCTCTTGTCCCCTGTCCAGGCTACTTTTTTTTCCTAAGTAACAGGCAACTCTACATGTTTGAAATTTGCACTTCATGCTTTTGGACATTAAAATAACTGCATTTCTCTCAAGGCCAAGTAACTAGTTGTTGATTTGTTTTAAGGAAATAAAATTAGTCCTAATCTACACTGGGAAATTTATAGCTACACCAGGAAAACCCTCCTAGTATAAACACAGCTATAGAGGTAAAGTGCTTTCTACAGTATAACTTATACCGGTTTGGTTGGCAAAATAAATTATACCAGCCATGTTAGTAAAGCATCTCTTCATTCTCCATCCCACCCACCAAATACCTATGCTGGCAAAAAATTTTAGTGTAGACTTGTCTTTACAGAAAACACTGTGTAAAAACATGAATCATATCATTTTGTTAATCCAGTTTAAACTATTTATTTTCCTCCAGTGGTGCACGTCCCCAGTTCTGTAAAGTGCTTTGCTCATGTGGCTCTCTCCAGCTGTAGATCTCAAAATAATAGTATTTATTATTGATTACATATTATATTCAAGGTACTTAGAAAGAACTTAAGAGGCAATGGTTTCCTTAGCAGCTGGGTAGGCTTCATATAGTGGCACTAGATATTAGCATTTGGGACTTAGCTTTGCAAAAGGATTTTAAATGCTTGACCAATGGTGGTAGAAGTATAATTGTTAGATGTTCCTGGCAAGGCTTGTGAAGTGGAGTCTACCTTGGAGCAGTGGTTGGAAGCATTGCCCATTTATATTTTCCTAAGAGCATTATACAACATTAGAAAGGGTCATCTTGTTTACACACAAGGGATTACAGGCTACTGAAGTTCTCCATAGTCTCCCCTTCTGTACATTTTACCTTTCTTTTCACAATAGCAGATACCATCTTAGTATTGCCCTTTTTATAGGAAGAATTAAAATTTTATATTTTTATTTTATGCCCGAAAAGTCACAGCATTCTTTGACAATACATCCAATAATTCCAAACAAATCTGAGTAGATGTGTGTATGCAAAATGTAACTGAAAAGTAATTCAAATTACTAGTTTTAAATTTAATTTTCTGAAGGAGAATTATTTTGCTTATTTTTTGAAAAGGTTGAATAGATTGTCTTTCGGTGTGTGTGTGTGTGTGTGTGTGTGTGTAACAAATAGATTGAAATAATTATTTCCATATGGAAAAATTCTCTTCTCGGTTGGAGAAAGACCCAAGGGAAAAGAAAAATTAAAATTTATTAACTTGAAGGGACAGTTGCCTCAAAAATCACACTTGTATGAAAACTTTATACCTACTTATTTAAAGCAAGTAGCAATTTTCCACTTTTTTTTTGCATAGTGAATTGCACTATACTTCCTGATGGTAGTCCGTTGCTGGCAGTGATTGTCACAATTCTCATCTATGGCTACTCACGTGACTCTGAAGTCCGAATTCTGATGCACAGAGTCAGCCATACTGAGGGCATGGGAAGTCTGTATCTATGATATTTGACAGTGCATCTCTGTGGTGCCTTTTACATGCAGCTTGGAGACAATTTCGTTGATCCGCTCAAACCTCTTACATGCTGATCTTGTCAGAGACAGCCATTAAGTCCTGTTCTGAGCCACTGGCTCGAGTTCTTTGAGATTGATGCCAGCCCACTGGAGACTGCTCTTCAGGTTATATTTGAAATGCTTATATGGATAACCCTTTTTTTCTTTTGTCCTGACTCAGCTCCCCTTACAAGAGCTATTTTGGGACACAGTGTTCTTCCATTATGATGACATGTCCAGTTCATGTAAGTTGTGCTATCAATAGCATTTGCTCAATGCTGGTTGTGTTTGCTCTTTCAAGTTCCTTAATACTGGTTGTTCTGTCCTACCAGCAAATGCTCATTATTGAGCGGAGGGTGCACATGTGAAATTGCTCAAGATGTTTAATGTGCCATCTATAAAGAGTCCAAGTCTCAGATCCATACAGGAGAGATGTTAGAACCACTGCACTATAGATCTTCAATTTGGTGGGGAGATGAATGTTGTATTGGTTAAGGAGTTTTGTTTGGAGTCAGCTAAGGGCCTGTCTGGCTTTACTAATTCTGGAGGCAATTTCCTTATCAAGGGAACTGTCACTCAAGATGGTGCTGCTCAAATACTTGAACTGATCCACAGTTTTCAGCTGTACGTCTTGGATGAAGAAGGCTGGTGCTGGAGCATTGGAAAGAGGTGCTGGTTGGAGCAAGTCTTACCGAAATTGATGGTAAGGCCAAATAGCTGGGATGCTTCAGAAAACCTATCAACAATGACCTGAAAGGCATCATGTCTATGGGCCATCAAAGCGCAGTCATCTGCAAAAAGTGCCTCAACGCAAAGTCTCTCCAGCATCTTGGTCTTAGCACTGAGTCTTTGACGATCAAAGAGGGAGCCTTCGACTCGGTAGCAGATGGCATATCCCTTGATCCAAGTCCATTGTGGCATGGCTGAGGACACAGGCAAAAACAAATTGAACAGCTCTGGAGCAAGTACACAGCCTTGCTTCACTCCATTCATGATTTCAAATGTGTCAGAAGAGTCACCATTGGAGAGCACTTGCACTGTCATATGGTCATGTAACAGACAGTTGATTTGTATGAACCTTCTTGGGCATCCCAGTTTATGTAGAATAGCCCATAGACCCTCTCTGTTGACTGTATCAAAAGCTTTGGTCAAGTCGATGAAGACTGCATACAGGTCCATGTTCTGTTCTAAACATTTTTCCTGGACCTGCCTTTCAACAAAATTCATGTCTGTAGACCTACAGTCTGGTCTGAAACCACACTGCACTTCTGGCAGACTCTCCTCAGATATGTTTGCAATGAGTCTGTTCAGTAAAATACAAGATAGTATTTTCCCTGCTGAACAGAGGAAAGAAATGCCTCTAGATGATGATAATGGGATGAGATTTGCGAGAAAACATCTGCAGAAAATTTTTAAGTGAGAAAGCCGTTGCACAGGGGCAGTCCCATTCTCTTGGCTGCAGAAGCCAGATTCTAGTGATATGAACGATTGTTATGGCTGGGGACTTCCTTAGCTGTAGTGGGTGACCAGGACATCTTCAGTGCCTTGTCATGCTCTCTGCTCCCCACAGCACCTTCATGGATGTTGAATCATAAATTGATTTTTTTCCACCCTGTCTGCCGGAACAGTCTTTGCATGCTAGAGAAAGGTAATTTCCCTATCTTACCGAGGGTAAACACCCATTGGCTACCCTCACCTGGGTGAGCCAGCTTGTCAAAGTGGTTGTCCAGGGTGTGGTTTCTGTTGCGTGCAAACAGCTACCTGGAGGCACAGATGAGAGCAGGCTGTAGGTAGGGACCAAAGCAGATGAACTACTCCCTAAGGAGCATGATGTCTTCCTCCAACATAGTTACTACCCTTCCTGAATAGCAAGTTTCTTTTTGGCTGAAAAAGACACTTGAAAACATTTTAAGGCATTTATTAAAGAGTTTAAAAATAATACATCTCCCCTTCCTATCGGAATGGGGAAGAGGAGAGAAGACGAAAATCACCAGGGGAGAGACAATTCCTGATGTCTGCTTCATTGTTCCATGTCCTTCCACAAAGAATGCACATGGGGATCGTGCTTTGTTGGGGAATGAAGAGGAGAGGTTTTTCTGCCTCTCCCTGTCGCTTAGTGTAGGATTGTTGGGATGAGGGAGAGTTGATTGGGTTATTGCTCTGTATGAAGCCCTCAGAGCATGCATCAGCCATTTTTCTGCAGTTGTTGCCCGGCCCTATAACAAATAGCTTAAAATAGGTTGTGAGTCTGACTAATTGTCAGTTTGAGATTGGGAAGGAATTTGGGGACAAAATTGACAAGGTGTCAAGCGAGGGATTTTGCTTCCTTGTAGGAGCCTGGAGGCCTGCTTTTGGGCTGATAAGGAAAAAGATCAGGAATTTAAAACGTATACATTTATAAGAGCAATTTGGGTGGAGGTGGGGGTCACTGCCAAAGATGGAGTCCAGCTCCTTATACAAGTGGCAGGTCTTTGGTGCAGCATTAGAGTAACGATTTGCCTTCTGGTACATCTGCCTCAGCTCCCTTATCTTCACACAGCACTGAGGCATGTCCTATTTGTAGCCCTTCTCCAACATGCCATGAGAAATCTGACAGTAGGTATCAAAGTTCCTACAGCTGGAGAGGAGCTGGGACTGCATGGCCGCCTCTCCCCACAGTGCCAGGAGATCCAACAACTCAGGTGTGCTCCAAGCGGGAAAGCATCTGCTGCATGGAGCTGTCATGGTCAGCTGGAAAGATGGGATGTGAGCTGTCCACACTGAGCAAACAGGAAGTGGAATTTCAAAAATTCCCAGGCCTTTAAAGGGGGAGGGTCAGATGCCTATGTACCTGGGTGAACGGCAATGGAGTTTGAACTGCTGCCCAGAGCAGTCAGCATGGGCATTGTGGGAAACCACTTGGAGGCCATTTACAGCAACATAAGCAAGTACAGTGTCTACACTGACACTTTGTTGATATATCTTTGCCACATAAATCTCTACGCCTCTTGTTGAGGTGGTTTTGTTCTGTCGGCAGAAGTAGCACTGTAGTGTGTAGACCTTTGCTGTTTGTTGACAAAACTATCTTGTGTACAGAAGGCCTCAGAGGGACTTCTTTCCAGTGGAATAGCATGATTAGTGATTTTCCTTTGTGGGAACTGTAGCTAATTTTATGAATGCAAAATAATAGTTGGAGAGCATGATAGAAATTGCAAATTCATTAAATGCACCTATTCTTAACTACAAAAACAACAAGGAGTCTGGTGGCACCTTAAAGACGAACGGATTTATTTGGGCATAAGCTTTCATGGGTAAAAACCTCACTTCTTCAGATGCATAGAGTGAAAGTTACAGATGCAGGCATTATATACTGACACGTGGAGAGCAGGGAGTTACTTCGCAAGTGGAGAACCAGTGTTGACAGGGCCAAGTCAATCAGGGTGGATGTAGTCCACTCCCAATAATAGATGAGGAGGTGTCAATTCCAGGAGAGGAAAAGCTGCTTCTGTAATGAGCCAGCCACTCCCAGTCCCTATTCAAGCCCAGATTAATGGTGTTAAAGTTGCAAATGAATTTTAGATCTGCTGTTTCTCTTTGAAGTCTGTTTCTGAAGTTTTTTTGTTCAATGATAGTGACTTTTAAATCTGTAATAGAATGACCAGGGAGATTGAAGTGTTCACTTACTGGCTAATGTATGTTACCATTCCTGATGTCCGATTTGTGTCCATTTATTCTTTTGCGGAGGGACTGTCCGGTTTGGCCAATGTACATGGCAGAGGGGCATTGCTGGCACATGATAGCATATATAACATTAGTGGATGTGCAGGTGAATGAGCCCTTGATGGTGTGGCTGATGTGGTTGGGTCCTCTGATGGTGTCGCCAGAGTAGATATGGGGACAGAGTAGGCAACGAGGTTTGCTACAGGGATTGGTTTCTGGGTTGGTGTTTCTGTGGTGTGGTAAGTGGTTGCTGGTGAGTATTTGCTTCAGGTTGGGGGGTTGTCTGAAAGCGAGGATTGGCCTGCCTCCCAAGGTCTGTGAGAGTGAGGGATCATTTTCCAGGATAGGTTGTAGATCGTGGATAATGCGCTGGAGAGGTTTTAGCTGGGGGCTGTATGTGATGGCCAGTGGTGTTCTGTTATTGTCCTTGTTGGGCCTGTCCTGTAGTAGGTGATTTCTGGGTACCCGTCTTGCTCTGTCAATCTGTTTCCTCACTTCCCCAGGTGGGTATTGTAGTTTTACGAATGCTTGATAAAGATCTTGTAGGTGTTTGTCTCTGTCTGAGGGGTTGGAGCAAATTTGGTTGTATCTTAGGGCTTGGCTGTAGACAATGGATCATGTGATGTGTCTTGGATGGAAGCTGGAGGCATGTAGGTATGTATAGCGGTCAGTAGGTTTCCAGTATAGGGTGGTGTTTATGTGACCATCACTTATTTGCACTGTAGTGTCCAGGAAGTGGATCTCTTGTGTGGACTGGTCCAGGCTGAGGTTGATGGTGGGGTAGAAATTGTTGAAGTCCAGGTGGAATTCTTCAAGGGCCTCCTTTCTGTGGGTCCATATGATGAAGATGTCATCAATGTAGCGCAAGTAGAGGAGGGGCACTAGGGGACGAGAGCTGAGGAAGCGGCATTCTAAGTGAGCCATAAAAATGTTGGCATATTGTGGGGCCATGCGGGTACCCGTAGCAGTCACAAAGCTCAGCTTTGAATAGGGACTGGGACTGCCACAAGCAACCTGTGTGACCTCGGGCAAGGCCTTTACTCTCTTTGACTCAGTTTGACAGCTGTAAGAGAGGGATAATATACTTCCTTTCTCCCAATCATTGATCTTGTCTCTTCAAAGTAAGGACTGGCTTACTAGATTTGTGTGGAGCCTAACACAGCCTAATTTTAAGCACACTCTGTAGAAAGTTTGGCCTTGATTTTTAGGGGCAACAATAAAACACAAAACTATCACACACACAGTATCTTACAATTCTCGAAGTGATTAAGTGATTTATTTTTATGTAGATAAAATAAAGAATAACTTTGTTCAAGCACTCATTATATTTAGCAGCATATTTAAAAGTGACAATCTTTTCAGGCTCTCAAACTTACTCCCAAGTCTAGTCCCTTCTTTCTCCATTACAACTTTGAAAGGATTATTCAAATGTTTTGTAGTCCTAACTGCACAAAGCACATTAATCCTATTGTTTATAGATCATCAGTCTCCTGGCAACTTTCTGCTTGCAGGCTCCCATCAGGCAGTACAGGCACATCCTGGTAATCTCAAAATCCAAGAAAGTGCTGTCTGGCAATCAATATCTGCCTGCCCTCTCTATTTACTTTCCACTGCTTGCATATTTTAAAATAGCAGAACTAGCCCCACAATCTTCTCTCTTGCACAATACAAACTATGACTTACAAAAAAACATATAATTGGTATCTGTCCCTTTCCCTCCTGAGCCTGCTGATGCCATCTCTTCTCCTGATCTTTTATTTTTTGATAACTCCAGAGGATTCACCTGTTTGCTCTGAGAAAGGAATGCTGCCCAGAAGACAGTATTAACTGGGTAGAACAAGGCAAAGTTCCAGGCTGTCAACTGCAAAGAATAAAGGATATGAACACATGCTTCCAAAGCTGGGGGTCTGAAGCCGCGGTCCTAAATCTGTATCTTGGCACCAAAGTAAAAGAGACCTGATTTTTTTTTCAAAGATGTTGAACACTCACCTGCTTTCTACACCCCAAAATACCAAAGAAAGGCAAGATCAAGCTCACAATACTGTATTTTGTAGTTTGGAAACTACTTGGACAGGGTCCTTATTTTTTCTGGTCTCTGACACTAGATCACTGTTGCTTAATCTTATGGTAATGTGGACATGCATATGATATGGATTATGGGAGATGCCTTCAAGTCAACCCTTCTCTCAAAATGTTATATGAGCTCACCTACTTGTTAGAAGTTCTTAAAATGTATTACTCTGAGAAAATATTACTGGTAACTTAGTTTTTTTTTTAAATGGAACCAAACAGTTGCCTGGTTAGTTTACTGTTATTTATAACCTGTGTACTTACAGTAGGAGATGGACTTCTAAATAAAGTGTTACTGCAGTCACATTCAAAAAAGCATTAAGCAACATGGATTCTAAGATCACCTATTTGAGTGTTTCCTTTTCCTTTTTAGACAAAGTGGGGCTGCTGTCATCTGCTAATGGCACTGTGGGGTCATGCACAGATGGCAGAATTTCA
The DNA here is from genome assembly GCF_002925995.2 of Terrapene triunguis. Lineage (NCBI taxonomy): Eukaryota > Metazoa > Chordata > Testudines > Emydidae > Terrapene > Terrapene triunguis. The sequence continues at coordinate 34,071,390 of NW_020664482.1, read as the reverse complement.
CTCTCAATGCAGCCGACTCTGCTCCTTGTAGGCCATATGGACCCAACAAAATACAATGATCATGAAACACGGTTACTGGATTCGGCATGGCTGAACTGGTACAGAACATGGAGGACGGGGAGGAGGTATTATCCAGCCTCTTTGACGCTCTGAAAGCGGGTATGTTGAGGAGGCATTGGTACTGTTGTGAGTAGCATTGTCTCTAATTCACCCGTCATTGCCTGGTTCATGATTTCCTGATTCTAAAATCAGATACAGCATAGATCAATGGCAGTACTACTGTATGGGTGAGCAAGTTAGTTCTGATAATATAGTGCTTCTGCTGTATTTCATTATTGGAGTGTTGTGCAAGAAAGTTTTGTTGGTTCTAGAATAATCAGATCATTCTTATACTTGTACTTGTAGCCTTCAACTAAGCTCCTTTGAATTGATTTTCTAGCTCAAGCCATATTTGATTGTCCGATTTTACTGCTGGAGTCTCTACCATTACACCAGGCACACAATGATTTTAAAATTCATAGAATTATTTTTCTCTTCAGCAACCACAGTTTCATGAGCTGGTTTGTCTGAGCTTCTGGAAATAAGTCCAGGTGTGTGTTCCCAACTCTATTTTCTCCCTGTGCATGCACCTCAGCCCTTTCCATTGCTGGGCTAATAAACAATTGTTTCCAGTTCGACCAATTTGTTTTACAAGGATGTTTTTCTGGTGAGAAAGGCAGGGACCTAAGTGTCTTTGGGAGGGGGGAGGGGGCAGGGAGGGAAGGGAATTGCAAAAGCAGCTCTTAGAAATGGGGAAAATTCTGCTACCCTTCTTGTTGTGAGAATTAAAAAACTGAATGTTCTGCAAAGCGAATCGGCTAATTAGTTGACTTGTCAGAAGGACTTCTCATTGCCATCTGCTAGGTACACCTGCATGACTATTTCCCTGCAAAATAGACCTCAAAATAGGTATACAGCTGGGGTGTAATCATTACAGAAAGTTACATCTGATTATAAAAGTGTTTTTGGTGCTTTATTTGAATTATTGCATGTTTTATTGTGAACAAGCAATCAGTCAAAAGCCCATAGCTAAAAATATGATCAGAATGTGGCTTATTTCTGATTATGTAGGTATTACATGTTCTTACTAACTCCTGTTAGAATCAAACAAGGAAGACATTTGTCTCATGATGGGACAAAACATGAGCGTTCTTTCCTTGTAGAAACACTTACGTTGTTGTGTTGTCCTGATGATTGAAATTGGGGTAAGTCTATGCTTAAAGCCTCATTTTCACCTCTGTATCTTTGCCATTTATTTCAGTGATGGAGGATCAGGTCCTTGAACTATATCTGCTGTGTTAGACTGAGTCGGGGGAGGGGGGACAAACTGAGAGGAAATTGTGTAATTTTCTCATGGTGTCAGAGTGAGAATTCAGCCTGAGAGGAGGGTAGGAGGTAGTACTATTCTGGCTTATTTCTAAATTAACACATATGTCTAGAATGGCTCCACCAACTGTTGGTCCACATTGATCACGGCAAACAATGTTTTAAACAATGTTAAATGGTTTTCTGATCCTACATTTTATTGCTTTAATGATAGTGGAAACTTTCAGTCCTTCTTATTTTTCAGACCTTTTTAGTTTAACTTAGTTCTGCTATGTTTGTTTATTTCCCCTTGCTTATTTAAAGGCAGCATTAAAAAATGGGGGCGATGGACTTTCTATTCCCAGTAGGGACTTTGTGCAGAACTGACTTTTCAGTTTGGCAGCTGAATTAAAACATCAGTTTTTTCTTGTTCTTGGGGTTGTTTTTTTTTTAGCAAACTGAACATCAAAAATGTTTTGTTTTGGGGTCAAGCAAAACATTTCATTTGGCCAAAAATGACACGTTTCATTATCAGTTTTTTTTTTAACCTTGTTCGTATAAAAATGCAGTAAAATTCTAAAGAAAAAGGGAATCAAAATAAAATGTTTCATTTTGAAAAAGATGAAAATAAATGTTTAGATTTTTTATATTTTCTGCTTTTTTCAACTGAAACAATGCAGCAAATTTGACTTGAACTTGCAAATTGTTTCAGTCAACCCAAATCTGCATATTTTTGCAGAAAAAGGGTTTGCATTTTTTTAAAAATTGCCCAGTTCTGTTAGCAGTGTATCACTTCTTTAGGCTCATTATAAAATATGAAACATTATGTCCAACAATTGACACTCCAGTGGCCATACAGTTGATGATAATAAATGACGATAGCTCAACTATAACAGCACTCTTTGGACCCACCATTTGTGTTTCTTCATGCCATTTCCCCCCACTATTCACAAGCTTGGAAATCATTAGCAAGAAACACTTAAAATGCTAGCTAGCTAGTAGGGTGGGCTAATTTCATACCCTACAGCTACACCTTGAATCTCATAGCTGTATATTGAAGGAGGACATTTAAAAGACTTGATACCTGAACTCTGGTGGTATAGGTTACATCCACGACTAACATATCTTCAGGAAGAATTACCAAGATCACATAAACTATATTTGTCCTAAATTCTTCCCTCAATCCATACAAGCCCATAAACTCAGTGGAGTTGAGGGCAGGATTTGGTGTGTTGTTTTCTAGCCAGATAAGATTACTGGTATATTTGTTCCACTGGATATTCTCACGTCAGTCATTGGCAAACATGAAAGCATTCCTATGACATTTCTTGTGCTCTGCTTATCATAATTTATTACCTCTCAGAAATTAAATGCCTTTTATATTTGACCTTTTAAATATTTTGCATTTTGATTGGATGTCCATTACACCTGTTCCCCCCTGGTTACATGGCCTATGAAAAAGGGGGAATGCTAATGGTCCATGTTTAAATTACTGAACATCATAAAGGTCAAAGTATAGTTTACTGTCTTTCACAGAATTTGTGATGGGAAAATTTGGGTTCTTTAAGTAATTTCCATAACAAAACTCTGACCTAAAATGGCACAACATAAATCAGTTTATTTGGCAGTTGTGAGAATGACAGTTTGAAGGTACCAGTGGTATCAAGGACTTCAAATTTTAGGGCAGTGGTAGAATGGTGTGAGCTGTGGAATAGAAATCATCAGTCACTTTTTTTTCTAGATTCCCCACTCAACTAGCAGCACGTTGAATACTGCCATACATTTCTCCCCACTTCACGGGTTATGGGCATAGATTCCTGACTGTCAAATTCTATCTTAGCCTTTTATTAATGAAAAGAGTCATTGTTTCCTGCCTATACTAGATTTAGTATAATATTATGGTTCATAATGGCAAGACAGTAGTATGCTTGTTGAATTTTTGGCTGAGGATATGAGAGAGTAAAATGCTTACATTTTTAATTTCAAGGTTCCTTTTCTTATCCCAGGAAAAATACTTTATTCTGTTTCTCAGAAAGAGGAAGTCTGCCTCTATGGATTTCTGTCCCTCCCTCCACCCTCCTCCCGTGACTCAAGGCTAAAACTTTCTACTAATTTCTCTTCTTCTAGAGAACAGTGCTAATAGCATTAGAATATAAGTATTGTATAATCTGGAATATGCCCATTATCAAAACAGTTACCTTATAAAATAGTTTTGTGAATATAAGTCCCCTTCAATTTCCATTTGGGCCAGATCCTCAGCTAGAGTAGATCTACACCGTTTCACTGAAATCAGTGGTGGATTAGTTAGTTAAAATCTATTGGAGCTAAGTTGCTTTAAAGAGCTGAGGATTTGGCCCAGAATTTTTGATGACAAGGAAACAGTTAAAATATATTGAATACTACTTATGTCCCTCACTGTTTTTTCAGCCTCCTTTCCTAAAGATTGCTGTCAGTTAAACTCTTCCTTTGTCAGTTCCTCTCTATTTCCCAGCATTTCCATATGATCATAAAGCTTTGAAGATGTCTCTGTGATTTTTTTCAATTCTTTTTTTAATAAGCTGTAGGGTATAGTAGACTGGTGTGATATTAATGGGCCTAATTGAGATAAAGTTTAATCATTTTTCTTCACACACTTCATCATTAGGCCAGTGGCACATTTTACTGTCATCTCTTCTCTGTGGTGGTTATATTAGCTGCTCCTAATTATAATTAAATGTTTTAAGGATAGGTGGGATCTCATTTGCTTTGCTAGGTGGCTGACTATTTTTTTCTTAGTTGCAAGCACACAGTAGTTTCATCATTATAGAAGATCAACTTCCTGGACACCATGATCATCATCAACTGTCGAACCCTACAGACAACTAAAAGCAAGAAACCCACAGCTCACCACACTTCACCGTCAGATCCAGTAAACCCCCCACTCTTCCCAAAGACACCAAGAAATCTACAGCCAGGCATTCAGATATAACAAAATATGCTCCAAGGAGAAAGTGCAGGACACACACTTTAACAACATAAAACTGCCTTCACTAAACAAGGACATGCCATCAGAGAAATAGATCATGTCATGGAACAGGCCACCCGAATATCCTGAAAGAACTTACTTTAATACAGAAAAAGGGCGGGATCATAGAATATCAGGGTTGGAAGGGACCTCAGGAGGTCATCTAGTCCAACCCCCTGCTCAAAGCAGGACCAATCCCCAACTAAATCATCCCAGTCAGGGCTTTATCAAGCCTGATCTTAAAAACCTCTAAGGAAGGAGATTCCACCACCGCCCTAGGTAATCCATTCCAGTGCTTCACCACCCTCCTAGTGAAAAAGTTTTTCCTAATATCCAACCTAAACCTCCCCCACTGCAACTTGAGACCATTACTCCTTGTTCTGTCATCTGCTACCACTGAGAACAGTCTAGATCCATCCTTTTTGGAACTCCCTTTCAGGTAGTTGAAAGCAGCTATCAAATCCCCCCTCATTCTTCTCTTCTGCAAACTAAACAATCCCAGTTCCCTCAGCCTCTCCTCATAAGTCATGTGCTCCAGCCCTCTAATCATTTTTATTGCCCTCTGCTGGACTCTCTCCAATTTTTCCACATCCTCCTTGTAGTATGAGGCCCAAAACTGGACACAGTACTCCAGATGAGGCCTCACCAATGCCAAATAGAGGGGAATGATCACGTCCCTCAATCTGCTGGCAATGCTCCTACTTATACAGCCCAAAATGCCATTAGCCTTTTTGGCAACAAGGGCACACTGTTGACTCATATCCAGCTTCTCGTCCACTGTAACTCCTAGGTCCTTTTCTGCAGAACTGCTGCCTAGCCAATCGGTCCCTAGTCTGTAGCAGTGCATGGGATTCTTCCGTCCTAAGTGCAGGACTTTGCACTTGTCCTTCTTGAACCTCATCAGATTTCTTTTGGCCCAATCCTCTAATTTGTCTAGGTCCCTCTGTATCTTATCTCTACCCTCCAGCGTATCTACCACTCCTCCCTGTTAAGTGTCATCTTCAAACTTGCTGAGGGTGCAGTCCATGCCATCCTCCAAATCATTAATGAAGATATTGAACAAAACCGGCCCCAGGACCGACCCTTGGGGCACTCCGCTTGATATTGGATGCCAACTAGACATGGAGCCATTGATCACTACCCGTTGAGCCCAACGATCTAGCCAGCTTTCTATCCACCTTATAGTCCATTCATCCAGCCCATACTTCTTTAACTTGCTGGCAAGAATACTGTGGGAGACCATATCAAAAGCTTTGCTAAAGTCAAGGAATAACAAATCCACTACTTCCCCCTCATCCACAGAGGCAGTTATCTCATCATAGAAGGCAATTAGGTTAGTCATAAGCTCACACCGGAAAATGTTAAAAAGACAAAACACTGTATCACCGATGGGCAAATATTCTTTACAAATGATCATTGCATATCTGATCTCTCAGTCCTCTTCCTTAAAGGGAACCTGCACAACACTTTCAAAAGACAAACCTGGGAGCTTAAATTCATAACTTGGCTAGACACTGAAAGTCATGGTTTTAATAAAGACATTATATTTATGAGTTATTACAACAATCTGTAACCCGCTAGCCCCCGTTTTTGTCTTCTGGTGTGTTAATGGGCCACTTCACCTTGAATAGTGTCTTAGAATATGAGAGAGAAAAGGTAGATGAGATAATATCTTGTATTACTCTAACTCTTGTTGGTGAGAGAAACAAGCTTTTGAGCTTACACAAAGCTCTTCTCTCTCTCCAACAGATGTTGGTCTGATAAAAGATATTACCTCAACCAACTTCTTTCTAATATCCTGGTACCAACATGGCTACAGCACCACTAACTATAATGTATCTAGTAATTTCAGTTAACTAGAGTCTTTGAAATTATTTAGCATCTTTGCTGTTCTTCCACTTTGTGGGGTTATTTTGAGTCCCTTCTCTTGTCATTCACTGTGATATTGCTAAGTGAACAGAAGAAATGCTGAAAGACATTTGAGGGCCTGATCTTGCATCGGCTCAGCCTACAGAACTCATTTTGCATGCTGAGAAACTGCAGGATCTGGCTGTCGGTTTTGAAAAAGAAAATTATCCAAGTTAAGAACAGGTGAGACAAACACCTGCCATGAATGTCCTAGATAATATTTGGTCCTGCCTTAATGCAGGGGACTGGACTAGATGATCTATTGAGGTCCCTTCCAGTCCTACATTTCTATGATTCTGGGGATTTATGTAAAGTGGTCTACTGGCTTTTTCTGTGTGTGCCCTCCGGTGACAAATTGGAGGATTGGGCCAAAAGAAATCTGAGGTTCAACAAGGACAAGTGCAGAGTCCTGCACTTAGGATGGAAGAATCCCATGCAGGCTGGGTACCAATTGGCTAAGCGGAAGTTCTGCAGAAAAGGACCTAGGGATTACAGTTGATGAGAAGCTGGATATGAGTCAACAGTGTGCCCTTGTTGCCAAGAAGGTTAACGGCATATTGGGCTGCATTAGTAGGAGCATTGCCAGCAAATTGAGGGAAGTGATTATTCCCCTCTCTTCGGCATCAGTGAGGCCATATCTGGAGTACTGTATCCAATTTTGGGACCCCCCGCTACAGAAAGGATGTGGACAAATTGGAGAGTCCAGCAGAGAGCAACAGAAATGATTAGGGGACTGGGGCACATGAGTTACGAGGAAAGGCTGAGGGAACTGGGCTTATTTCGTCTGCAGAAGAGACGAGTGAGGGGAGATTTGATAGCAGCCTTCAACTACCTGAGGGGGGGTTCCAAAGAGGATGGAGCTTGGCTGTTCTCAGTGGTGGCAGATGAAAGAACAAGAAGCAATGGCCTCAAATTACTGTGGAAGGCTAGGTTGGATATTAGGAAAAACTATTTCACTAGGAGGGTGGTGAAGCACTGGAATGGGTTACGTAGGAAGGTGGTGGAATCTCCATCCTTAGAGATTTTTAAGGCCCGCCTTGACAAAGCCTTGGCTGGGGTGATTTAGTTGGGGTTGGTCCTGCTTTGTGCAGGGGGTTGGACTAGATGGCCTCCTGAGGTCTCTTCCAACCCTAATCTTCTATGATTCTTTAGTTTACTCAAAGAACCAATACGGGACTTGCTAATACCAAAAGAAGTTCTCCTTTATAAAGGCCTCTATTTTTGAGATGAAGGTTGAGGTTTCTAGCCTCATTTCCCTGTGTAGCATGGTGTGATTTGTCTACTATCAACATAGACTCATTATTCACTTTATATTTACTTCTCAATAAACATTTTGCTTCTGTTACCTAGAAGCCCCTCTACCATGTTCATAATACTGGAAGACTGGGATAAATGCTTAACAAATCTGTTATAGAGATGATAGTGCAGGGGTCAGCAACCTCTGGCACGCGGCTCATCAGGGTAAGCACCCTGGTGGGCCGGGCCAGTTTGTTTACCTGCTGCGTCCACAGGTTTGGCCGATCGTGGCTCCCGCTGGTTCGCCGCTCCAAGCCAATGGGGGCTGTGGGAAGCAGCGCAGGCCGAGGGATGTGCTGGCCGCGGCTTCCCACCACCCCCATTGGCCTGGAGTGGTGAACCGCGGCCAGTGGGAGCCGCGATCAGCTGAACCTGCAGATGCGGCAGGTAAACAAACTGGCCCAGCCCGCCAGAGTGCTTACCCTGGCGAGCCATGTGCCAGAGGTTGCCGACCCCTGTGATAGTGAATTAGCTCATTGTTCCCCATTCTTCTACCTTGTGTCATCTGGGATTAACAGTTTGCATAGTTTCAACCATTGATGTTGGTGCATGAGTAGGGATGCGATCCAACTCTCTTGCTCCCTGTCTTTCAGCTGTGTTCTCTGCAGTTTTAACAGTTTTCATTTGACAGTAAAGTGAGCATATAAAGACTGAATAGACTCAGGGAGCAGATCTATTGAGTAAGCAGGTGTCCATTTTCACACGTTTTCCCAAACCTAAACTATAAGAAATTATTTAGATGCTTTTTGTAAGCATCTTAGTCTGGCCCAGAAATGTATGAAGTCATTCTAGAGCACTGATGGGCAACCTGCGGCCCGCAGGCCGCACGTGGCCCGTCAGGGTAATCTGCTGTCGGGCCGCAAGACAGTTTGTTTACATTGACTGTCCGCAGCTCCCAGTGGCCACGGTTCACTGTTCACGGCCAATGGGCGCTGCGGGAAGCGGCGGCCAGCACGACCCTGCAGTCCGTGCCGCTTCCCGCAGCTCCCATTTGCCATTCATGGGCAACCGTGGCTACTGGGAGCTGTGGGCAGCCAGGCCTGCAGACAGTCAATGTAAACAAATAGTCTCATGACCCGCCAGCGGATTACCCTGACGGGCCGCAGGTTGCCCACCTCTGTTCTAGAGAGTGCACAGTAACTTACTGTACATGTGATACGTGTCCAGGCATAGGTGTTACCTTATTCATGCATCCAGACATTCAGGTCTCAACTTCCCTGAAATGTGTATCCTGCATTCAAGGTTCTGCATAAATCTATCTCTGATTTTAATACTACAAAGTTGTCTATCTTTAGGGTGACCATACATCCTGTTTTTGGCTGTGACAGTCCCCTTTTTAAGCCCTGTCCTGTCCGTCCTGACTTTTTTTTGGCAAAAATGAGTAGTTGTCCCATTTGCTCTTGCAGACTTGATCAGAGCAACAAGACAAATGCCCACTTTTTTGACAAAAAAGTGGGGTGCAGTGAGGAGGAATGTGCGGGGCAGGGGTGACGAGTGGTGATGCCAGCCTCTTGCAAGGGGCGGGAGGCAGGTTTCAAAAGACCAGCGACAGCCTCGCATGGGGGAGCAAGCCGGGCTCAGACCAGCTCCCTAGTCAGGGAGTGGCGGGAGGTGGAGGAAGTCTGGGACGAGCCCCAAGAGTTGTCCCATTTTCTCTTTGGGAAATATGATCACCCTACCTATCTTGTTTGCTCTATGACAGCTGTATGTACCCTAATCCTGAATATGCTGCCTTCTATGTCTTTGAAAATGCAATTATCTGGTTGGCTTTCAATTCTATTCTGCTGATGTTAGGCCTGGATTCAAAGAAAGAGGTGGGGGTGTCTAGGCATTTGTTTCATACTTTGTAATGCCACCTGGTGTCCAGAGAGGGAATAGCAGCAGCCTTCTTTTGTTTTCTGTTGTGGAATGTAGGTACTTGCAGTCTTTTTCCATTAAGGAAAACCACAGAAAAACAAAACTTCATATGAGAAAACAGTCTACATTTTTTAAGATTCTCTCTTCAAAGCAATGCATCCTAGCACATAGTGAACTTCTTTAGTTCTAAAGATGAAGTGCATATATAAGAATCATAGCTTCATACCATACATGCACTCTTGTTCTTCAGTGAATGCTGATGAAAGAAGATTGCTGGTTCCATTTGGTACCAGTGTGGGGTGGTACAATGCTCTGGTGGTTTGGAAGAAATTGAGTTCTAATTGTCGCTCTGCCAATGACATACTATGTGGTGCTAAGCACCTTGCTGCTTTTTTCTTGCAATCCTCAAAATAAGATAGCTTCTGACCGTAATGGAACATTATGAAAGTTATTGTTTCTAAAGGACTAATTAAGGTTTTTATTATGTTAATCAAATCTCAATATAAGCAGCATCGACATCCAAATGCCCTATAAGATAGAATTATTCTTGGCTGATCACACTGTATATGCTACCAGTTACTGTTTTGTTGGGCAAGGGTTTGAGTGCTGTAGCATAAGTTAGAGTAATTCTTATTGCTGCAAGAATCTAAATAGGCAGTTGGCTCATTATCAGTTCAATTTGTTGTGCAGATTATAAACAAAAGTCTTTGTAGATGCATATCTAATGTTACCAGACTTTTCCCTTGGATATGTACACAGGTCTGTCTTAATTTTGATGGGAGTCCAGTGTGCACATTCCAGGGTTATGCAGGCTGTTGTCACAAATTGGTTGATTATCCTCTCCACTTTGTGAGGCACTTAATAAATGTTTTCAGCCATGAAACTAAGAGGCAGATTGGGTTACTATTGCTCACCTTGGGTAGTACTTTAAGTCCTAGTCCTCGAAACACAAGTGCCTAAATTTAAGCATCTGACAAATCCCATTAATTAATAGGATAGTCATGTGCTTAAAATTAATCATGGGCTTAAATGTTTTTAAAATGAGGCCTTAATTTGCCAATAATCTTCCCTCCCCCATATACACTACTACCATTGGGGTTATTTATGCAGAAAGTTACTATTCAAGATGAGCAATGGTTGCAGAACCTGGCACTAATTCTTTTAGCCCCATATGATAGTAAATTTATCACAAGCATGAGCTTCCACGAGAGGGAATTACTTTGGTCTCTTAGAAATTTTTTCTTAGACGCTAACTTGGGACTAAATCAAAAGGGAGGGTGATGATATATTTGTCTGGTGAAATTGGTTCCATAAAAGATTAAATTTTGATACAAACAAAGCAGACATAAATGTATTCCTTTCTAGCCATTTTTCCTGTTTTGTGTGGTTGGAGTATGGGAAACAATTGACTGATAATTTTGTATTGAAATTCATGCCAACTTGGACCAGCTATGTATTTATGAACCTCAATACAAATCTCATTTGTGATTTCCACCTGGAGCTCCTGTTCCCGTTTTCTTGTTATCTCAGAGGAATTTGTCCTCTTGAATTTAATAAAAACTAAACCAAAATATGCAGTTCCTTAACTCCCCCCCTCCCCTTCAAGTCTAGTAGATTGTTTTCTAGGGGACAAAGGGGATTGCTACCTATGCAAAGGCTTGATCTCAGTATTAGTGTATTTTCAGATTATTGTCTTGGTAGCTTAGTCTATCTATAAGTAGCCCAGTGATTGAGACTAATTGACCTGCCCTGGTAAAATAAGCCCCTTTCCCCACTCCCATCCCTCTCTCCACTGACCCTTAACATAGCCATGCGGGGGAAGGGGCGGGGAACCAATGCTTTCCCTACCCCTTCCCTGCCATTGTATTCCTTCATCCAAACTCACTTTCGCTAATTGTTTTAGATCTTTGGGATGCTTTCATCTCCCTCCAAGTGAACCAGTGACCTCATTAAAATAAGTCAGCCTTCCTTATCCCTAGTCAGCAAACCTGCTCCCAACACAGCATATCCTCTTTGCCCACACAGCAATCCCCATGGCAAACCAGGCTCCATTTTGCAGCACTGTGAACTGGAAAAGCTCTAGTGGGTCCTGCCAGGGCCGGCTCCAGCATTTCTGCCGCCCCAAGTTCAGCGGCAGGTCCTTCGCTCCTAGAGGGAGTGAGGGACCTGCCGCCCCCGAATTGCCGCAGGTGCCGCCCCTCTCCTTTGGCCGCCGCAAGCACCTGCTTGTTAAGCTGGTGCTGGAGCCGGCCCTGGGTCCTGCAGCAGCTGCAGTGTGAGCCTCAGATGCCAGCCTTGTTCAGTGAAGGAATTACCTTGGTTCCTCACAATTTTAGGATATTGATGTTGATCGCCGAAAATACTATCAAACTACAGAAAATGCTGTGAGAACTCAACACAAAAAGCAGCCAAGTTGGACTGAAAATTAACTGCTCCAAAATGAAATTTATGCAGTCTGATACCTTGCCAAAAGCCCAAGTAACAATCAACGGAGAACAAATAGAAGAAGTTGAGCAATATGTCTATTTGGGCTAAGAAATTAACATGTGCCACGATCAGGAAGGTGATCTCCTGCAAAGAAATAAAGCAGTTTGGTGTGCATTCAATTCTATCAAGGATGTCCTCCAAGGGAAAATCAACAAGGCAACATGTGCCAACCTCTTCATCTCAACAGTACTGCCGCCAATGTTGTATGGCAGTTGTCATAACTATAAAGGGAAGGGTAACAGCTCTCTGTGTGCAGAGAC
>NW_020664482.1:34040096-34059224 GCF_002925995.2 Terrapene triunguis | reverse complement strand
CTGTGTTCACCAGGGAATTGGTGAAAGGTTTCTCAAGGCTTCCCAGGAAGGGAATTCTTGTGATGGTGGCAGCGGACTAAAGCTAAGCTGGTAGATAAGCTTAGAAGTTTTTATGCAGGCCCCTACATTTGTACCCTAAGGTTCAAAGTGGGGATCAGCCTTGACAGCAGTGCAATATGAGGCTGATGAAGACAGAGGAGCAGTAATTGTCTGTCATGGAGAGGGCGATGGACAGAAGAATTCTGGGAATTTCAATCTGCGACCGAGTCCCCAATGAAGCAACCAGACAGCAGAGTGGAGTGAAGGACGTCCTTGTTGAGAGCAGGCACAGTAAAATTCGATGGGCTGGGCATATAGGGAGGCTCACTGACAATCGATGGACTGCGGCTGTCCCACGGGAACTGAAATGACCACTTGGCTGACCTCCAAAGAGATGGTTAGATTTTATTATGAAAAGACATGGCTGCACATGGAGAAGGAAGGCCAGGATTCGAGAAAAATGGAAGACATGTTGTGATTGGTGCAATCTATACGAGGGCTGAAAGACCGATCATTCAAGGCGATCAAGGTTTGTTTGAATGTTGTCACTCCCTTTGATAGGGAAGGAACTGTCTTACTATTTGGTAGAATGAAAAATGTGAGTAAGGGGAAAGTCAGTTTTCCAACTGAGAAGCACTGAGTCACTGCATTAGCTGTTTCAGCAAGCTCTTTGTTGCTGCTCTGGGTTCATCTCCAGACTTCATGATTCCTGAATGACTAATGGGAGCACTGTCAACTTCAAGAAATCAGAAATCAAAAGAACAAACTGAAACAAAGCCAGCGGCTTATTTCCAGCCTGACATATGCACCTAATGTGTTTTACCCCATTGCTAGTTATTTCATGTGCTGAAAGAACTGGGAAATAATTGGCGTGAGGGTGACTTACACAATGAAACCAGCTTTCTGTTCAGTATGAGCTACTTTAGATTCACTTGCATCACTCCCTCTGTTAGCAACTGACTCTTTAGAGGCATCTTAGAATATTTTTTTTTCTTATAGGCACGATCTGCAACTGTATAGTCCAATCTGTTTTAAGCTTTGGTTCTAGGTCCTGTACATTTAGGGCTGGCACAGAGCTCAGGAATCATGATTGTTAGTTTCAATCCCTTCCAAGTGAGGTATGGGATATTGAAATCACCTTTGTGTTTCTCTCAAGCCTAGCACAAAAAAAGACCCTGCCATTACCCTTCATTTACCAACAGATGGCAGCAAAAGATTATTTACTAAATTTGGCTTACTCTGAACAAATAATTATGCACCCAGAAGCAATTAAATATCACTGTAGGCATGTTCTTTTCATCTTGGCAGTATGAGATGAATTTTTAAAGACACTTTTTTAGTGATCAGACAAAAATAAGATATTGTTTTCCAAGGCTTTTAAGCTCATCTTTCTGTTCACACTTACACTTAAGTTAGTGTTTATGATAGCACGATCAGACTGAGATTCTGCCATGCAGTACATTAAGGAACACTAAAATTGTATCACCAGTGTGTACGAGTGAATCATGTTCATGTATTTCCACAGAGTCAAGTATGTCGAGTAACCGTACGGTAGTATGAGTTACTGTGGCATTTCCTAACACTAAGACATAATAGCTACAAAGCAGAATAATATACAAAGCAGAATATTAAAATATGTCAATAACTCTGTGAGCTCATAGCCAGAAGCCCCTATACCATGGGTGAAGTTTCAGAAGATAATTTTGTCTGGCATACATGATCTAGTTCAGGCCTGGAATGCAGGAACTTCTGAGTTCTAATCCCAGCTTTGACACTGACATACAGTTGTTTTGGGGAAGTCAGCTGGTCCCAAATTTTCAGTAATAGTCTCTGATTTTGGGAACCTCGGTTTTTCGAGCCTTACTTTCAGCATGCTGAACATCAACTGCTCCCATTCCCTTCAGCTGCAGTTGTGAGCTTTCACCACTTCTGTAACTTGGGCCAAGGGTGTCTCAAACTGGGCACTCAAAACTGATGGCAACTATTGAAAATTTCACCCTAAGCCTATCTATTTTTCTCCATCCGTCCAACTTCGGTTTGGATGAGGTTCAGAGCGATAGATTAAGCCATTCTATTTAGTTATAAAAGTATCATGGAGTGTGACCAAAGATCCATTCTATCACAAGAATTCCTTGTTTATTACCATCAAGGGCCCAACAAAAGGATAACACAATTGGAGGTAGGAGACAATAACTGGAAAATTGATAAAGTGACTTAAGCCATGTTTAATTTGCTTGTTGGATTTTCAGATTCTGTTCTTATGTCACCAGTCTTTCACAGAGTGCAAAATAATTCTACATAGTTCCACTTCAGTAGGTGGTCAACTTACTGGAATTCTGTATGCCCTTTTCATCTTCAGGGATCGTACAGGATATTAATTAGCAAGAGTAGAGGTAGACATTGTCACTATTCTCATGGAAAGCCTGGTATGTTTCTATAGCATGAGAATTCATTATTGAATTGCATTATGCACTTGGACACATTAAGCTAGCAGAAAGCTTACACGAGATCTTATCTCTTTATTTTGCTTTTTCCACTACTGCAGAAAATGGAGAAGCCTTGAAGACCATGTTGGGCTTTTTTTGTGTGTGTGTTTATTCACAAGTGTGATCTTCATTTGACCCAAACTACTGCCAGTAGAAAAAACAACAAACTATACAGTACCTGTTCTGAAACCTATGCTCAGCGGCGGCTCCAGGCACCAGCGCTCCAAGCGCATGCCTGGGGCGGCAAGCCGTGGGTGGCGCCCTGCCGGTCCCTGTGAGGGCGGCAGTCAGGCCGCCTTCGGCGGCATGCCTGCGGGAAGTCCGCTGGTCCCGCGATTTCGGCGGCAATTCGGCGGTGGGTATGCCGAAGCCACGGGACCGGCGGACCTCCCGCTGGCATGCCGCCAAATCCACGGGACTGGGGACCTCCCGTACTTGGGGCGGCAAAAAAGCTAGAGATGCCCCTGCCTATGCTGTTGTTGTTTTTTTGTTCAAGGCCTCCCATAACAATCTTAAATAGTGTTTTTCTTTTCAGCTGTGCTGCAGTGAGCAGAGTCTGTCTGGAGCTGATCTGTCTCTAATCTAATTCACAGGTACTAATGTGCCCTCCTCCCATTAGTATCAGAGTGCCTGGTACGTATTAAACAAGTGACATGGCCTATTCAAGTAAATCTTGAATACAATAGACTAAATAATCTTTTTGATCCCGGTGTGTGTAAAGGGCTTTTTGTGGGAATGGAAAATCCAATTTGCTTTTGCGTTTAGATTTGAAGGTGCTGTTAATGGCTAGGCTTCTCATTCTTGTCTCCCTAACTTTGCTGGGTTGGAAGAGGTATGTAAAGGCATGCTCTTTAGGAATTACACATCTGGCATTGGTCTGTAGGACATTAGGATGTCTAGAGAGAGAGATCTAAAATGCATCACTCTGCTGCTTTACCACAATAGTTGTGATTTACTTTTTTGGAAGCTAACAGTGCTATGATAATTTTCTAATGAGAGATAAAATTTATCATAGGCAGTGACTTCTATATCCAAAGTGCTCTACAAAACACTAACCAATCACACATACCATGAGGCAGGAAGGGGTTAAAGTAAATGGAAAGAGGAGGATGAGCTCTTTCAGCAGAAGTGGGGTGAGCTATACTTCCCCACAATTTTCCTTCCCCTAACCTTTGACACATGTAAGTATTATCCCCATTTTACAGGTAGGGAAACAGAACCAAGATAAAAAGCAACAGAGAGTCCTGTGGCACCTGTCTGTTACAGCTGTCCCCCTGCTGCATTCCTTTTTTCCCCTCTCCTTTCTGTTTGTCCTGTGTGGCCGCCCCTCCCGGCCATTGTGCTAACTAAAGTCACAGCCCTATTCATAGGAATGGCTTGTACAGACTAACTGGAGCCATTGCTCTGCCTAGGGAGGGGGCTTCTTGCTTCTTTGTTTGGTTCCTTTGTTCAGACAGGGGCTCAGTGTGGGGGGCGCTGCCCAAAAATGCAAGACCTGAAGTGGCCAACTAATTAAGCATATGAGTCATACCTGTGGCTCAGAACATGCCCAGGCATGCCTATGCTTACCTGCAGCCTTTCCCTGCCTTCTCTCCTCCCCTGTATCAAGAGGAGCCAATCAAAAGTACTGGTGGGAAACTGCCTGAGTTTGCCTTTAAAGCCGGACATTTTCTGATCAGACCTCGGAGAAGGTCCTTGCTTTGCCACCTGCTCTGATCAGCTAGGGGTCTTTGGGGGGCCCTCTCCCCGCTCTTGTTTGTTTTTGAGCATACTCCCGTTTTTAAACTCCCCTCCCACGAACAACGAATTTGTGCCTGGAGATCTCCTGATTATTGTAAGCGAATCGAGTCCTCTCTCCATCCTCTGATGCTACTGTCGTTCCTGTCTCTGTGCTTGCTGCTGTCCTGGGGAATGATAAGAACTCCCTCTTGCAAACTCCCCCTGTCCTAGCTGCTGGCCTTGTTTCCCCAGCAGACAGACTCAAACTAACTCCTTGGTCTGTATCCGTAATCTGTTTCTGGCTCTGCAGCGCCTTTGCTGCTAGAAATAAGCCTGTGCCGCTGCTAGGCTGTGCCTTCCTGGACTGTATCCTGGGCTGCCGGCTTGCAGCCACCCCACTGCTGCGGCCACCACTAGCCCCTCCCTCTCCCCGGGTTGTACCCTGGGCACACACCACTCTGCCCTTTGGAACTGCTCCCCCTCCCGATCAAGGAAGTGGCAGGGAGTGTAAGGTGCACCTATTAGAATCAGGTTCTTAGTCCAGATAAGTTGTAATTTCATTTTGCATAGCTGTGGTTAAATTAGGTTTAAAGAATTGTTTGTATTGTGCTCTGTACGTTAGGTTTAAAAAATTGTTGCATTGTGTTCTGTTACTTGCTAATTTGTGTAGTCTTGGTTAAGTTAGATCATAGATAAGATTTTGCTGTGTTCTGTATAATTGTGGTTAAGTCTGTCTTCCCGCTACCCCTCCCCCCCCGAGCTTGCCCGTGTCTCCCCCCGAGCTCCCCAGTCACTCGTTGCAGTCTCTCTGCTGTTTAAACTTGCAGCCTGTCTGCTCTCTGTGTCTCCCTAAATTTAAATCTCCCTCCGCAGTGCCTCTGCCGTTGGTCTCCGCTCCACCACGTGCTCCTCTTCCCCCATCCCCCAACCTCATTCCTCTACCACAGCCTTTCTCTCTCTCTCTCTCTCTCTCTCTTTTAATCCCTTCCCCCACGTGCTAACCCCGCTCCTACTGCTGCCAAAGCTCAATTGTATTACTAAAGTCTAGCATAAACCCCCATTGGTTACCCTTTTTCTCTCTAACACCCCTCACATTTTACATTTACACCACTGTGACATATTTTTACCTAGAGTTGTTGGTTATTTAACACATTTTACCCATAACTGTTAGTTGGTTATATGCTGCTGTGACACACCCTTTACATAAAAACTGTTAGCTACCTGTTACATTTATACTTCAGTGTTAATTGGTTACCAACTGTATTGTACCCAACTGTATTGTACCCCACTATTGAAACCCCCTATCCTATTTACTACAAGAAACCCCTCCCCAATTGTCTACCTTAACAAACCCCATACCCCTCACTATTGAATTTTCCCTGTTTTTACATTTTCTTAATAAAGTTTATTTTGCACCCCACCAGTGCAGTAGTTGTCCCCCAAGATCCCCTACCTGCTGGCAGGGTCAGCACCTTTAAGACCAACAGATGTATTGGAGCATAAGCTTTCGTGCATGCATCCGACGAAGTGGGCATTCACCACGAAAGCTTATGCTCCAATACATCTGTTAGTCTTAAAGGTGCCACAGGACTCTGTTGCTTTTTACAAATCCAGACTAACACGGCTACCCCTCTGATACTTGAGAACCAAGATAGTTGCTTTGTTGCTTTTTATAGAACCAAGATAGTTAACTGACTTGTCTGAGGCCCTAATGCAAATCAAAGATAAAAATTAAAATGGTTAGCTGCTGGTCCCATGCTCAGTCCATCAGACAATGCTGTCTCTCAGATTATTTTCTTTTTAATTGCTATTTGTTCAGTTCTCTGAATGCACTAAGGAGTGGAGATGCCTCTTTGGCTAAAATAATCAGCTTGAAACATCAGCCAAACCCCAAAGTCATAAGACCTTTTTTGATGTATAAAAACTTTGCTGAATACTCTCCCTTATTCATATCCCCTCCTGCTTACTTCATATAGAGCATAGTTTAGAAATATCAAATACTGCCTGAGGTCTGTTCTGGCTTTCGTGTAGTTGAGACCAAGATGCACATTGTCACACCAAATGTCCACTATTTTTGTGAGTTTCAGAGACAGAGGTTCATCTAGAATTAATATCTTTACCTCTGAGGTTTGCCTATCACTTGTGAAAGCTCCTTTGTCATCTTCTTGAGAATTCATTTTGCTTTGTATTGTCCAATTGTTTGCTACAACAAACAATAACGTAGTGTTGGCTTAACACTTGAGGAAAGGCAGGTCTGAGATGTTACTTGCCTGGATGTAGCAATTATAATAATATTGTAATCCTCTAACAGATGGCAGATAAGCTGGAAGGAGCTCCACATTTTAAGGACAAACAAGAAGGATGCTACAGACAAAGCTGAGGCATATGGATGCTATGAGAAGGTAAGTTGAAATGCCATGGAGAAGTGCTTGTTCCAAGGTCCCTCTCAAATGAACTTTGAAAAAACCTCAATTTATTTGAAATGCCACAAGTTTGGAAAAGCCTGTGCTTATTTGATCATCCATATAGGGAACAGACTAACCAAAGGAGGGAAATAATCAGCAGTATTGGCACAAACTAGAATTGTGTTAACCTTCGCAAGAGAGTTTATATTATTGTCATTAAGGTCCCAATCAAGAGCCCACTGAAGTCAAGGGGAGCCTTTCCAATGACTTCAATGGTTCTAATATTGTATCATAGTATTAAAATCAACAATAAAATAATAATTATGTGACTAATAAATCTCTCTATTAGAATACTACAACAAATAGTGAAAGTGCCTGAACCACTTCGATGCTTAACTATGGCCAAGCAGAGTGATCGTACCTGAATTATGCCATTCATGTGCACTTAAAATCCTGCTACAGTGAACCTTTCACACAGTGGGCATGCCACACAAAGCTTGAAAATTCACTACCATTTACTTGCTAGGATTCTGATGGAAAAACAAGCATGAGCGCTGCAAATAGTTCTATATTTCAATATGGAGATTATGATAGTGTGTGTGTGGGAACTAGTTAGTAAGCCTTTTCCGAACCCAGACCCAAAATAGCACATTTAAAAGCTCTTTTCTTCCTGGTAGATTGCTTAAGGGTTAAATTAATCTCCCCCTTGCCCCACAAGCTTGGAGAAATTTGTAAAGAAAGAGGTTTTTTGTCAGGGGATTTTTTTTTTCTTCCAAGATTTCAAATATCATTTTACTTAGGACAAAATGTCAGACGATTTGTTACAAGTGCATTAGTAAAAATGCAGCAAGTAAAGATTTGTATGGGCAAGTTTTTGTTATACACAATATAGTAGCATTTCTATTTTCAAAGTATCTTCCTTTTGCTGACAGTCAAAATCAAAATGACAAAGACTACATCAGATTAAAAATAGAGTCTGAATACAAGGTAGTGGCATCTGGGCAAATGCAATTGAAAGATCAGGGCCTAAATATAAGATACAGTTCTAAGTACATTGTAGACTTTTTACCAGGCTCTAGGCTTTTGTTAATTTTTCATTTAAATCACATTGTGTGTTAAGCTCACTGAGGTCAATGACAGTCTATTTCAGTGGGATTTGGATCTGGCCTTCCGTGACTGAGAAATGTGTTCTTTTTCACACTGAAGAAATGGTAAGAAGATTCTCTAAACAAATGCACCCTAACAGTACCCGCTAGCCTTAAATCGTAGTTTCATATGTTAGATATTCTTTTTCAGCCTTCATGGCTTTAACAAAGGAGTACATGCTTTTAAAGCTAAATAGACTTTCTCTTTAACACTACTTTTATTCATTATTTCACTATTTTTGTTCAAGGCTCATACAGCTTCCTTTTTCTAGTACAGAGGATCTTGATTATGGAAGGTGTTATATAATTCTGTTACCCCTTTTTGATCCAAGCGGTTGGCAAAGTTGGGGGTCCTGTGGAGGAGTCAGGTGTCTTTGATGCATTCCTGTTTGTTTACAGTGAATGTACAAAGTCCTGTTTCCTTGAATTCAGGAGGAATCAAACAGGAGACAGTTTCTTTGCTCATAGCTCCTAAGCTCCTTTCAGCCAGCATTGTGCCCCCAAAATGTTATCTCCCCACTTCTCTCACACTCACATTCAAAGAGCTTGTTCGGATTGTGTCTGGTGCTTCCTTGTTGCCTTCTTTCTCATCTCCTCTAGTCTTTCACCTCTTCCACAGTCACACAAACCTTCACAAAATAATAGCCAGTGTAACCCCTCCACCCACATGTGCTTTGCATGTGTGTTCAGGTATGTCTACACAGCAGCTAGGACATGTGATTCCCAACACAGGTAGACATACATGCAGTATCTCTGCTCAAGCTAGCATGCTAAAAATAGCAGTATGGTTGTTGCAGTCTGGCTCCTCTCCAAGTACGTACCCAGGATGTTGGGAGCCCAAGCTGCCACCTCTACCACCGTGGCCACACTGCTATTTTTAGGCACTAGCTCAAGCAGAGCTACCACGTGCTGGTACACCCACACTGGGAATCACACCATCCGATTGCAGTACAGACATACTCCTTGCCTTAGACAGTGACATGTGCCAGTGTTTGGGGTGGAGGCCACTATTGTTTCAGCTACCTGGTTACATAAAAAAGCTTAATGACTTCTTACAGCTCTCTTAAATGAAGGGCAGCCTCGGAGATGTGTAACCTAACACATAACAGTGTTATTCCAATATAGCCATCAGAAAGTTAGTTATGAACTTTTCACTAAGCTCCTGAATTTGGTATTATCGTACAGGTGTACAGTTTGGAATTATCTGATTCCCACACATGGTATTTCAGTTATGTTGCTTGCTTTAGTTTTTTTTTGGTCCCTGTTTCGGACCAGCTGTCTGACCTGAAAATTATTCATGTTAAAATGAAGGAAACTTGGAAAATAGTTTTCTGGTGCCTCTTAAATTTGAGGTTGGAGTTAATTTTCCAGGAAGCCAGTTAGGAACTTCCCACTGAATGTAGCACGAGAATGAAGAACTGAGGGTTCATATAATCTGATACAAGGTAATCATTAAAATATTCTGTCCAATATGCAGGGATTTTTATGGCTCTCTTGTTTTTGAAAGACAAATATGCAGTAATTTACTGTTATGGCACTGAATTGCCTGAGCTAAGGAAAATGCTCTGCTCCACCACTGAGATCCTGATGTTACCAGCCAATTGAAAATAAGTTAAACTGACTTAATTGTCATTGTAAATCATATGCAGAGCTGGTTAGTATGCTCACAAAAACAGGACTACCATATTTTCTCCACTTAATGCATTTCTCCTATCAATAAAACATTGTTTTTCCACATGAGATTGTATAACATCTCTGTGTTTTCATAGAGAAGGTGGCACACACCTATGTAAGAAGTAGATTCTGATTGTGCTACACTAATGCTAATAAATGTTACTATACAATTTCAAAGACACTTGTAAGTATTTTTCCAAATCAGATAATGTAGCTTCACTACACAGGTGACTCCACGAAGTCAGAGATTTCCCGTCTTCCCTACTTATATTATAGTATATGAAAAAGCTTTTGGGTTGACATCTTGAAATGAATTGTCATTATCTCTTTGGATCTGTCAGACTTTTAAGTCACAAGGGTTTTTTTCTAATTTGTGCCTGAAATTAAAAGTCTTCACTGAAGTTAAAATTAGATGAAGTGACTAGGCAGAAAATCTTTTATATAAGACTCCACAGGTTAATAGTGTGTTATCTTAAATGAACACTTGAGCCTCAATCATTTTCACCTGAGAATAGTATGTCAAGCAAGAATGTGAGCAGAGATCAGATCTGATGGAACACCAGTTTTTTGCAGCTATGTGTATGTAGGACCAGTTAGTGCAGATAATAGTGAGGTATATGTTGTTTTATGTGTGTTTTTTGTTTTTGTTTTTCTTAAGGCTGTAATATGTTGAAAAGCTAAGCCAAATGTACAGGAAGACAGAACCATGTAAGGTGGGAGTGTAGGGGAGCAGGTGGCAAGAAGAACTTTAGTCTACTTACATAATTTTACATGGATGCGTGATGCAGGGCATGGGGTAAGAAACATTTGAATGTCAAACACTTCTACTCATCAGACATGGTTTCCATTCCTTCAGTGTATGCAATGGCTCAGCAGAACTTGGAACAAATCCTTGATCTGCTGCTGACTTGAGTATTTAACAGAAAATGAGTTGCTACATTAGAGATTTGATTAGTTGGGCAGGATCTTCTCTTGGGAGTCAAAATAAGTACTGTAGCGGCGTGACAGTTGTGCTGTCAAGTTTAGGTAAATTACCTTCCCACACACCTGCTTACAAGCTTGCCAACATACACCTGGGGATCTCTCCTCATGCAGCTCTTAATCCAGTTATGTGGAGGGCAGCAAAGAGCCCAGTCTGCTGCTTGTTAAGGAGTGAAAAAGGAAGGCTAGGATAAAGCACACCTTTTTAAAACAATACCTGGGGAGGAACGAACCTGGGAAGGATTGGAAGTAGAATATTAAAACATTTGTAACTGTCTTTATTAAGTAATGAAGAGGTCGAGGGGACTTATGGTAAGAATTTATTCTCTCATACTTCCTAAGGGCCCAGAAAACCTGACCTTGAACCTTGAAAGTCAATAAGAGCTTTGCCATTGATTTAAGTGGTGCAAAATCGAGCCCTCTAAGAAAAAAAGAAGGCCCTCCAAAAACCAACAAGTCTCTGTTCCCCTCCTGTCTCCCTTCCCCATAACCTGTCACAACCTGAGCAGCCTTCACTCAGTCATGTAAGGGGGCAAGGCATGGGGTCATGCTGCCCTGTGTGGCCAAGTATGGGCTGCGACACTCCCCTCTGCAATGGGTGGATGCGTATTTTTGAGGTGGCACTCAAGGCTCACCTCGTAAAAATGGTTGCTAAATGTCTCTAGCAAATTACCTGGAGAAACAGAATTTCAGAGCAATCAGTAGCTCACTGCAAATAGACTGTAAAGCTTCATGACAAGTTAAGTGTGCTTCCATGGCAGCTCAGCAGCTTATGCTGCTGAATTACTGCATAGAAAGAGCCGCTCTTTCATTCTTGCACTGCTCAGGCATCACAAACACACAAATCCACCCCTTTTAAAATATATTTTAATGGCCTTACCTTTATTATATCAAATTCTTATTTAACTCTAAGTGCTCAAAGTGTTCCCTACCCCATAGACTATTGTTAGTGCCTTGTGTGAGATGTGAAAGGAAAAGGTTCTGTTAATAATAATGTAAAGAAACTACAATCTCTGACATTTATACACATATTGTAGTTGTAAGTTGTTAACATAAGTGCAATAACTATTAGCATCAATGGTGGGAGATCTGGACATTGAAAATGATGGAACTTTTCACGCCTATATTATCAGGTCAGACCTGTTTACGTTAGTTTTTATCTAAAAGGTATTGTGGCTCGTGCAAAATGAGTTCCTGATTGGTATGTTTCAGCATCATTCAAAAGGATCTAATTAACGTTGTTGATGGCATGAAGTCAAGGTTTGTATAGGCATAGATAATGTATTATCTTCCTGACTCTTGTGATTATCCTTTCAGAACAGGGATGAGGTAAATAGGCAAAGGATGTGTCATGGGGTCTATACAGCCCATGTTGGTGCAGCAGCCAAAGGGTTAATGAAGCATCTGCCTTCTCAGCCGGAGCGGATTGGCAGGCTCACAGTTGCTGTAAGGATAAAAGGGCTACAAAGCAGGAGGGTGGGGTGGTTGCCAGAGAGGCAGAGGGATTGCAGCTGGTGAGGAGCTGCCAGACAAATCCAAAGAGGGAGAAGTAGGGCAAGAGGCTGGTGAAGTCTACAAAGGAGGGAAGGTAGAAAGCAGCCCAAGGAGCAGTAAGGGACTGAGAAGGCCTGGCTCTGACTGTTCAAAACAAGGGCCCTGAGCGGGAACCCAGGGGAGAGGGCAGGCCTGGGTTCCCTTACCTACTCTAGCCACAGGTTTTTGCGAAGAAGGTCCTAAACCCAGGAGACCTAGGCTGAGTAGCCCCCCGCTAGAACCATGGAACTTTGGACTCCCCATCACCCTGAAGGGAACAGAGACTATTGAAAATCCAGCCAAGCAGGGTCAGGTTATAACAAAGACTTAACAAATGTAGAATTGTGTGTGGCAGCATGAGGAAGACTGAACCATATATATATATATTGCCATTAAACCTTTTCATATATATATATGGTTTAATGGCAATGCAATCTTTTTAGTTTTATTCCTCTTTATTTAGCCTACCTTTAAAAAATGCACTACTGTGTAACTTGACCCCAGTGTTCAACTAGGATTTAACATCGTCTACCCTTTGTTCTGAAAGCCTTGTAATCAGAACTACCGCAATACCTAAGTCATAGTGGAATCCACTAAGGACTTTGTAGCAGCTTTAAGGCTGACATTAATTATTCATAGTATTTGTTACAAAACACGCATGCAATGATGAATTCATGCATTTCCCCCCTTCCTACTCAGAGCTGGGTGTACTTCAATAACAACCTTCTGTGGCTGTGAAAAGCCATCTTTGGCTCACATTAAAAATGAACTTTATATTCTTTAACGGAGGCACAGAGAGAAGTTTAATGATCTCCCTGTTTTCTAACTGTGTGTAGAAGGCCCTCAAGGAGGCAGGTAAGAAACAGTTCTGCACGATACACACTTTTTTGTTCTGAAAAAGAACTGGGGATGAAATCTATTACCTGGGCTTCAGTGCACCATTTATAATGAATACTGAAACACTGTATAATAAAGCCCTCTTGATAACTTGTGCCACCAACCTATACTATACAGTTGACACAGATTTTAACCTTGCCTCTAAAACAGTGTGCACATCAACATACTTTCAGGAGCATCGTCTCAATTCAATGCATTGTTTTTGCTGTGGTGCTGCCAGTACCGATAGGAGGAGTTCTCCGCCTGCTGACTGGAATGGCAAATATAAAAAACACCTTGCCTGCCACAACTATCTTCCACCCTAAATAAGACAGCTGAATGCAAGAGAGAATCTAGGTCAACACTCCAGGAGAAGGAAGATGAGAGGGTTCAGTGCAGATTGCTTGAAGAGTTGTTGTTTGTAGGAGGACAGACATTTGGTGGATGAAGATGAGGAGATTGTTGTGGATATTGGGGCAGCATGATAAAGCATAAAGTTGAGAGTGGGGCAGTGAGGTAGAATTAGGGAGATGACTGGTCGAGTCTAGAAGCCTACCAGGGAGTATCACACTGGAGAAAAAGGTATTTTGTGTACAAAATCCTCATGTAACTTGGTCGTACATGCTTTCTGAGATTAAACACCTTTTAGGCATCCATTAATCAATTGTAAAAATTGCCCATTTATATGATTAATCTTTATTTCTAAACATTAACTGATTAAATATTAAGATTCTCTTATACCATAAAGCTATTTTGATATTTTGTTACAGGCTTTTTAATTACTTGGGCTCCAATCCTAGCATCCTTGAAGTCTGGCACTTTTTGCTCTCACATTCCAACTTTTGAGTTGGTCCAAATTTCTGGACAATTTAAAAACTGGCAACATGTTCTCTTTGCTTTCTTCCCACTTTCCCTACCCCAATCTCCCAGTAGCAGGCATGGCTAGAAAAAAAGGATTTTGGAGCTGGATAAACCTCCAAAGTGGAATCTCTCTAGGAAGTAATTACTCAATTGGAAATCATATTTCATCTTGAAAAGATTGCCTGTTAAACTCGTGTACTCCAGAGCAATTAGCTTTTTTTAATTGGCATTACAGGTACAATTTGGCATTGGGGAGCACTTCTGAAACTATGGCAGAGTTCATACATAGATTTTAATTGATCAATATGTAGATTAGGATGCATTCTAGAATCTGTTAGTAGTCATGGGGACATAAAGCAGAGAGAGAGGACATGGTTACCATAGACACATTTTCTCATACCCTTCTCTAGTCAGTGCATTGACAGTGCATTTTCTAAAAAGTTCTTAGGAAACTGTGGACAGTCTGAAGACTGCCAAATATCATTGCTAGCATAATTTAAACTAGTCTCAGAACCCTTAAACTGATAATTACTAAGAATCGATTGTCCCACAAAGCTCCAGTCTAATATTTGTGTGTGCAAGAATAAGCTTAAGATCATTTTAAGTTCTGTTACACGTGGAGAAGTTTCATAACCAGGTTTGACAAAATAGGCTGATTTTGTCCCAACAGAGGATTGGTGGGGGAAAAGATTAAGATCTAAAAAGAGAAGGGAGCCACAGAAGTTCTATGAGAATGAAAGAACCTTCATTTTTAAAAATGTAGACTACTTTTAAACATCTGATGACAAGACCATGAGCCAGAATTCTAATTATTTTAAAGCCTGTTCTCCCCTTCGAGATGCCAACATTGCTGCAGAGGGGTCAGAGAGCAAAAATTGCTTTGTCAAACTATTGCACAGTAAAGCTAGAAACCTCTCCACATACCAGTTGAGTCATTGAAAGAGAACCCCTTTCTTGATGCCATTTAGTCCTACTGAGGATCCCATGGGCCTTTCAAAATGCTCTTGATTGCAAAGTTACAAGAAGTAGGGAAATCTCGAGGGGAAGATTTCATTGTGGTTAATGTACAGAGGAAAAAACAATCAGGCTATGCATTACAGTAACTGTAATCAGGGCCGGCTCTAGGTTTTTTGCCGCCCCAAGCAAAAAAAAAATTGGGTTTTCACTTTTCAATTTTTTTTGTTTTGTTTTGACCAGCTAGACTGTAGCAGCTCATTCAGAGTTGTTATGGTCTTTCATGTCAATGAGGATTTAGGGATTCTCAAGCCCACAAATCTCCCAGCTGCAGAGCAATGTGAACTACATTTGCCTACTAAAAATCCTTACACTGATCTCCCTGGGGGGTGGGGTGGGGAAGATGCACATATCCAAGAAGCTGCATTGCTAAAATGCAACCACAGTGAGAACAGAAATCAAACAGCACCAAATCACTGGGTCACCCGATGGACTAATCAATGAACCATTTCTACTGGAGTGGGGGGGTCAGGGAAGGGGGAAATTTGGGGCCAAAGTCTAGTAGTTTCTCAATCAAAACTCTCAGTAACTTCAGGCTGGGGTCCTGAGCACCTAGACACCCCCGCCCCAGCCTGGTAGTTTGAGGAGCAGGTGCCAGCCCGTCCCCTGCTTTTCAAAGCCGCTCTCCCCACCAAGCCCCCCCTTGGGCGCTTAAAACTGCTGCCGAGAGCGGGTCCCAAGTTTGTTTATTTCCCAATTGCCCCCGCCCCGCCTGCAGCGAGTCCCTCGAGGCCCAGGCCAGCGCCAGGTGCCGGGGCCACATCTGTGGGCGTCCTGTCCCCCGCGGACTCCACCGGGCGCAGCCGGAGCCACCCCATCCGCGCTGCCCCGAAGTCCCAGGAAAGTTTCCCTGCACCGCCCACGAGCGGGACTTTCCCGAAGTCAGGGCATGGCAGAGCAACCTGCGCCCCCCAGGGGCTGGCGCGCCGGGATGCTGGGGCCTGCTCCGTGCCCGCCAGGGGGCTGCCCGCTGGTGACCCCTCCCCCGGGCCGCGCTGGGGGTGGACCTGCGCGAACTGACCTGGCCAAGCGGGAGCAGCGCCCCCACCTCTGGGGGCGGCTCAGCGCATCCTCCCGCCACGGTGCTGGGCTCCCGCGTCTCCTGGAGCCGGCTGGTGGCTCCGTCTGGGCACTTCAACTGCCCCCTCTGGCAGGATGCAGGGAGCTGGGCTGAGAGGAGGGCTCCGCGCCGCTCCGGTCAGCTGGGAGGGAAGGACGCGCGCTGCCCTGCCGAGTTTGCTGCAGGGCGCTCCCCTCCTTCGGGCCGCCACCCCCTACAGGGCGGCCTGAGCGGCACACCAAAAAGAAAAAGGGAAAAAAAGGGCGGCCGGAATGCCGCCCCTTGGAATCTGCCGCCCCAAGCACCAGCTTGCTCCGCTGGTGCCTGGAGCCGGTCCTGACTGTAATTTACACAGAGTACTGTGACTTTAAAAACTTTGGTAACTAGAAGCTTGCAGGAATGTTATTGCTGTCAACTCAATGTGTAGGGAGTTAGCACATAACTCAGTTAACTCTAATGGGAGCAGTTCAGCTAATCTCTGTGCATTGAAACCAGGGCCGGCTCCAAAATCCCCAAATCCCCAAATCCCCAACCCCACCTCCTCCCCGGGCGCGCCGCATTTCCCCCTCCCTCCCAGGCTTGCCGTGCGAATCAGCTGTTTTGCGGCAAGCCTGGAGGGAGGGGGGAGAAGCGGAGCGGCAGCGCGCTCGGGGGAGGAGGCGGCAGTGGAGCGGAGGTGAGCTGGGGGGGGAGCAGTTCCTCTGCCCCCCCCGGGTTACTTCCTGCGGCCCTCCCCCGCCACCCACCGCCACAGCTCACCTCCGCTCAGGGCCGGCTCCTAGCTTTTTGTGCCCCAAGCAAAAAAAAAAAAAAAAAGGAGCCAGAGTGTTGCCCCTTGGAAAGTGCCATCCCAAGCACATGCTTGGAGCGCTGGTGCCTAGAGCCGGCTCTGATTGAAACGAGCTTTTTGACATGCTCAGTTGTTCTTATGGGTAGAGTGATCAGATAGCAAATGTGAAAAATTACAACACCTATTTTCAGGGGTTGGGGGAGAGAAAGAGGGTATAGTTGCCTATAGAAGACAAATCCCCTAATATCAGGACAGTCCCAATAATATCGGCATGTCTGTCTGGTCACACTATTTATGGCTGAGGGGATTATTGCAACTAAAAAGGTTGCCTTATAGTGAAAGATGGTTTCTCAAGAACAGTAGGCAGAGATTTAATACAATATTTTTGTCTTAGAGAATATTCTCATTAGAAATGTTGTTCTCAAGTCCATGTAATAGATTTCACCCTCACTACCTTTTCAGAAGAAATTCATCTGTCCTACAGAATTATTTCTTGGCTGCTTCCTTGAAGATCTTCAGCACATAAGCAGAAAGACAGGGGATCATTAAATATATCTCTTTGTGCTCTCTTTAAAGAATACCAATTTCATTTTTAACTTGAATTGAAAACAAGGTTTTCCACAGACACTGCTTTTTATCATCATTTAGGAAGAATACCCTGCTCTGAGCAGCAGTTGGTGATGGCATTACCACTGGGTCTCAGCAAGGACAGATTGTTTTTCTATTCCCAGATGAGATTTTATTGTGTTGGCAACACACGCTTGATGCTCATTTTGTATATTGTGTTTTGCCTAGTCCTACACGTTCCCATGTATTAAGTTGATGTGTTCATCTATAAAATGCTTCCTTTTCCATTAAGAGCAGAGGTGTCATCCAGATATAGGTTTCTCTAGAACCATCAGAGATGGGCAAACTATGGCCCGAGGCCACATCCGGCCCGCGGGACCCTCCTGCCCGGCCCCTGAGCTCCTGGCCCGGGAGGCTCACACCCAGCCCCTTCCCTGCTGTTCCCCCACCCCCGCAGCCTCAGCTCACCCCGCCGCTGGCGCAATGCTCTGAGCAGCCAGACAGCGCAGCTGCAGAGCCGCTGCCTGACCTGGTGCTCTGGGAGGTGCGGCAGGGGAGTTCAGGGTGGTGGTCAGGGGGCGGGGGTGTGGCTAGGGGGTAGGATGGTCAGAGGGCAGGGAAAAGGGGTGGTTGAATGGGGGCAGGGGTCCCGGGGATGCAGTCAGGAAGGAGAAGGGGGTTGTATGGGGTGGCGGGGGGCAGTCAGGGTCTGGGGGTCTGGGGGCGGTCAGGGGACAGGGAGCAGGGGGTGGTGGATGGGGCAGGAGTCCCGGGGGGGCCGTCAGGGGACAGGGAACGGAGGGGTTGGATGGGGCAGGAGTCCCGGGGGGGCTGTCAGGGGGCAAGAAGCAGGGGGGGTCGAATAGGGGTCCGGGGCCAGGCCACATGTGGCTGTTTGGGGGGCACAGCCTCTGCTAACCGGCCCGCCATTCAATTTTGGAAACCCGATGTGGCCCTCAGGCCAAAAAGTTTGCCCACCCCTGCTCTAGTCCATGGCCTGTCAAATCATTTCATACAGTGAACCAAATCTTGATAGAGCATGTTAGTGGGGTAGCCCATTGGGCCATTGCATCCTACCTTCTCTCATGATTGCATAGCATCATTATACCATCTACAGCAACTGCCTATGTAAAGCAGTAATATTATAGAGGCAACTAGTATAATTTTAGCTTCCTTTTTATGACTTACCAGCTGGAAATATGTGACTAGCCAACTCTCCGCAGATCATCAATAGCTCACAGGCCACTGTTTGGGAACTGCTGTTGTATCATATACACAACCACCACGTTAGTCAAAAGTCTGTCATTTGTAGGGTGACCAGATAGCAAGGGTGAAAAATCAGGACAGGGGGTGGGGGGTAATTGGCACCTATACAAGACAAAGCCCCAAATATTGGGATTGTCCCTATACAATCGGGACATCTGATCACCCTAGTTGTGATGGACATGCAATTCTGGCATCACCCACCATTTCATCTTGTCACCCATTCTGGTAATTGTGCCAAAATAGAATTCCTGATTAGTGGAAAAAAGAAATCCAAGGTTTATGGCACTGAAAACTGACACACTAGCTGTAATGCTTTTGAGAAACTTGGTAAATCCATCATGGCCTCGTGGGATGTCAAAATGTACATTCCCTTACATCAAGATACTGCCCTTAAGCACTCTCTGGGTGACTGAAAGCTCACTGCAGACCAGTTTATGCACAAAGGAATCAAGGTGTTGGAAAGAATGTGTGATCTATGCTGTCACCCTGAGAATGCAAAAAAGCAAAAGACATTGCTAACTAGCCACTATTGTGCAGCTTCTTCCTTCCTAGAACAAAAGCAAAAGTTACACTTCACATGAGCTCAGCAACAGACTCTGCTCTGTTACATTGAACTGAGTTATGCAGGGAAGAGAGTGAGAGCAGAAAACAGTTTCTTTTGCTAGATAGTGGATGCAGCTAGATTGGCAATGTGTAGGGGATGACACAAGCA
>NW_020664482.1:34024609-34039696 GCF_002925995.2 Terrapene triunguis | reverse complement strand
GACATGTCCGGGGAAACCCGGACGGATGGTAACCCTAATGTGTATGCACTTCTGACAATCTGACCTGCTGAGCAACCTTCTGACTGATCAGATTCCTCCTGCTATCTGCCTTTCAGGGATGACTTCCTAAAGCATGATGGTATGAACCAAAGGTTGGTGTGATCTTGGCAAGGAGAAATGAAAACTGCAGATTTTGAAGTTTGTAGAAATCCTCTCAAAACAGTTTTGTCCTGGAAGGTGCGGTTAAAAGGGGGTGGGATTTTGTTGTGGTTGTGGTGGTGCAAGCGAGGAGTGTGTGCATGGTTTGTTTTTTGTGTGCTTGGTTTGAAAGTGGCTTATACAACGACAGGGCTACATGAATAGTTAATAGTGAAGCCCTGGGCCCTGTCAAATGCTCCCCAAACTTAGAGATGAAATAGCAAATGTCAAGTAGAGGAGCAGACCTCAAATCTGTGAATTACAATGCGGTTTTAATCTATTTTGTTTCAGATATTAATTTAGAAGTGGTGTTCGAAGGTTTGTCTATTTTAATGGAAGGATATGGTGTCATGGGTGTTGAAAGAGTGCTCTCTATCTGTTAATACAGTAGTTATTTAATAGATAAGGTTCCAGTATATGGAACTCAAGAATATGTAGTATGGTTCCTTAGATTTGTAGGACCAATTAAACTTGTTCCTGCATATGGTTCCTCTGTACAATCTGTTCTTTACACTGGAGGTAATAAACATAGGCTTTCAAGTTCAAGCTACCTAAACACAGGGTTATAAATGATTGCAATTTAAAATAAGTAAATCAGAACCATATGAATATATTTTAGAATCTCTAGAAAAATCATCTGTGGAGTTACTCCACTGACATTACCAGGGACAAACTTGGCCTTCTTTGTTACCTATTTTTAATGCCTTAATTTTAATTTTGATCTTGTAGAGGCCTTACCTCTCTGTAGTTAATGTGTAACTGTGCTGTGCTATCCTATATATTTTGTCAACTTGCTTTATGACAGTGTTTATTATTGACAACAGGGTTATTTACAGAAGTTCAGTCAAAATTTAACAATCAGGATATTTAGTTAATAGCACTTAATAATATAGACGTATTTGAAAATAAATGGATGACAGCTTGTGGCTGGCTATCAAGATGAAGGATTCAGAGGAGCAGGGAGAGTTGCAGAAATAACATGTAGCATCTGTATAAAATGTCTGTAGTGAAAGGAGGAATATGGGTGCTTACATACCATGGTGATGAATGAAATATAAAAATGAAGATAGATTTCCCCTCCATACAAGGCCACTGCCACAAGTCGCCCTAAGACAAATTGCAGATCAACAGTTTGTTTCCACTAGTGTTTCAATGTTTCCAGGAGATCAAAGGAGAAGAGCAAGTAAGTACTGAAGATGAGAGCATTGTCCCATAGGCACTGTTGGAAGAAGATGGAAAAAAGCATATGAGAATAGATTGAATGGAGCTCATAGGAGGATTAGGACATTAGTGGGTAGCAGTGAAGGCAGAGTGACTACCCCTCCACATTGTATCTCAAGTGTCTGTCTGATCCCAGAAGATTCAGGTGCTCAAGTACTTTAATTGCCCTTTCCCCAGAGATGAATGTTTCACCCAGGCAGGTTGTTAATAGGATATTTGTGTCATGTAAGAGTCATTTTTCAAGATTTTTAAAGACAATCCTTGAAACATAGAAGTATTCAGCCTTCCTGCCTCCGGATGTCCTGCCCTGCTCAATGGGTAAAGTTTTTAGTTTCAGTAACTGGCCTTTTCCCTCTGTATAGTAAAAGTTAATAAAATCTAGGGCCCAGCTGTGCATCTGCTGTTCCCATGGGTGAGTACTGACAGTGGTTCCATTAAAGCCAACTGAACTAGTTGTGAGAATAACTGCTCACCACTGGGAGCAACAGGGACATAATCCTGCCCTTGATAAAAGGTAGTGAAGTGCCATAATGATCCTATGCCTATCTTCAGAGCTTTTCCTTGGCATCCGAGCAGGGTCAGATTAACCAGTGTGCACTTGAACATGGACGTTGATTTTAGTAGAGCCCCTAACCAGGTTTGGGCTTAAGATTGCCACTTGACCAATCTTTAACTGGCCTGGCAGATTTTTTTCCTGTGTTCCTGGTTGCAATGTGCCAGTTCTCACCCCCCCCCCGACCATTTGTAGCTTACTCATAAATTACAAGTGAAAAAAAATTTAAACATTGCAACTGGCAACCGTTGCTGTACGCATGCCCGGGGGCAACAGCGGCTGCTTCAGCTACAATGCGCACAGGTTACATGGCTGCTGGGAATACTGCCAACTGTTCCACGTGCCAGGCCCTCAACATGCTGATGTGGCATCTGATGCTCCTAATCCCATTTGTGCCAGAAAGCAGGACCTACCTGAGGCTTGCCAGCAGGAGCAGAGACCAGGGAGGGGGAAGCAGGAGCTCCTGTGAGGGGTTAGTGTGGATGTAGGTGTAGGGCTCTGGGGCAAAAAGGCTAGGCTGGTGACAGGGATGCCTGGGAGGAGAAGAAGAGTCAGCCTGGTGCGGATAGCAGTGCGGTTTTTCTGCCTCTCTGGGGTGGCAACCCTATTTGGTCCTCAACTAGGTTTGGCCCAGATCCCCCCCATTCCCATCATGACTCATGACAATGGGGTGGACGGGCTAAATGTCAGTCAGTGGCATTGCAACCTGGCACATGGGGTAGCAGTGCTGCTGAGGTTCGGCGCCTTAGGCAGCTGGGCCTCTTCTTGGCACCCTCGTGGATGGCCAAGCCATGTAAGAGTAGGGGTTTCTGTGAGTAGTCCACTTTCTCTGGTCCTTTAAGGAAGGTGGGAGGGGCAATTTTCCATACTGCTCAGGGGCCAAAACTTCTTTAACCTGGTCCTGCAGCAGTGATAAGCCATGTGCTAGTCATCCACACAATTTGTGTCCCCTAGATATGAAGATCTTCCTACTTCCTCCTATGATAATTTCCTAACGACATTCTCTCCTTATACCTGGGACAGTGCGGGAAAGAGCGCATTGTCTTACAGCCAGATTTTGCCATTAAGTCACTGAGCTGGAGGCAGCATGCAGTCAAGCAATCCAGGAGAAACACTGCATGCTCTGCTGGTGGTACAGATACTTGTGCTGACCTTTCCTCCCTTTGGGATACTTAACGCCTCCAATGCTGGTAGCAGGAAGTAGTCCCTGCATGGGGGCCACAAGGTGGCTAAGGCTTCTTATTCCTTTTATCCTTGCAGGAACCCATGCTCACCTAACAACCAGATAGACTTGGGCCCATATATTGAATTGCACATATACTAGTGATGGGTTGCATCTTGTGTCTTTCACAACTGCTGTATTTTCACCATTTATCCCCACGATAAAGCATTAGTAAAGTAAATAGCTTTTAAATTCCATTAATCTAGAAAGAGATCAGTGTTGGAGAGCTTCCCCTCCCTCCCCCTGGCCACAAAAGACCTACAATTCTGGGCTTGAAACATACCTTCTGGTTGTGATAAGAATTGGGTTGCATCAGTCTAATGCATTACTCTTTGTGATAGAGATGTAGTGCATTTCATTGGAATAAGTTTAATTTGAATAACATTGTTGGAATCATTAGTAGCTCTCTTATCCATACAAAGATAATTGATCTTTTTGAAGCTCTTTAAGTGCATTATGAAACTTTGATTGTGTTACATTCCATTGTGCTGCTTTCAGTGTTAACATAGCAAAGCATTAAGTGGTGCTGTATGTGACATTGACATGTAATAGTTTCATTTTTACAATCGCTTTCCTAGGCTCTGGTAGCCTAATATTTCAAAATGCAAATAAGAGAAGCTGTCCTGAAAAGACAACTATATTTATTGTACACATTTCTGCACAGTACCAGGAAAAATTGCCAGTAAGGTACCGAAACCGCTGCTGCTGTCCCTATTCCCACTGCCTTCTTGGGGTGGCCCACTGCCCGCTCTGGTACTAGTTCCTGTGCATAGCAACACAGGAGCTAGGTGCCATGTTAGCCAGTACTCCTTCTGGCAGGCATCTCTGACCTGACTCTTGTACTCTGGCATTGAGGATGCAGAGTGCCTTTCAATTTTACTGGGGATTATTTAGGGGAAAAAAGCCTCAGCCATCCTCTGGCCCTGAAGAGGAAGATGGCCTTCGAGGAGTGAGAAAGCAAAGAACCTCCCGCTTGAAGGGATGGCAGAGGTGCAGCGAGGACTGCCAAGTTCCATTGCCCGCTCGTGCATTGCTGTGCGGCAGCCTCCTGGCTAGAGCTGGGCAAATCACTGATTTTTTTTGTTTGTTTGTTTTTTGTTCAGTGGCAATTCAAAAAAAATCAAAAACAATGTTTTTATATATCTTGACTTTAGTAAAGCTTTTGATACTGTCTTGCTTGACCTTCTCATAAACAAACTAGGGAAATGCAACCTAGATGGAGCTAGTATAAGGTGGGTGCAAAACTGGTTGGAAAACCATTCCCAGAGAGTAGTTATCAGTGTTTCAGTCATGCTGGAAGGGCATAATGAGTGGGGTCCCACAGGGATCAGTTCTGGGTCCGGTTCTATTCAATATCTTCTTCAATGATTTAGATACACATGACTGGAATGTTGGTGTGGATGGATACAGCTTGCTCAGGAAGGATAGACAGGGGAGAAAGGGAGGAGGTGTTGCCTTATATATTAAAAATGTACACACTTGGACTGAGGTAGAGATGGACATAGGAGATGGAAGTGTTGAGAGTCTCTGGGTTAGGCTAAAAGGGGCAAAAAACAAGGGTGATGTCATGCTAGGAGTCTACTACAGGCCACCTAACCAGGTGGAAGAGGTGGATGAGGCTTTTTTTAAACAACTAACAAAATCATCCAAAGCCCAAGATTTGGTGGTGATGGGGGACTTCAACTATCTGGATATATGTTGGGAAAATAACACAGCGGGGCACAGACTATCCAACAAATTCTTGGACTGCATTGCAGACAACTTTTTATTTCAGAAGGTTGAAAAAGCTACTGGGGGGGAAGCTATTCTAGACTTGATTTTAACAAATAGGGAGGAACTCGTTGAGAATTTGAAAGTAGAAGGCAGCTTGGGTGAAAGTGATCATGAAATCATAGAGTTTGCAATTCTAAGGAAGGGTAGAAGGGAGAACAGCAAAATAGAGACAAAGGATTTCAGGAAGGCGGATTTTGGTAAGCTCAGAGAGCTGATAGGTAAGGTCCCATGGGAATCAAGACTGAGGGGAAAAACAACTGAGGAGAGTTGGCAGTTTTTCAAAGGGACACTATTAAGGGCCCAAAAGCAAGCTATTCCGCTGGTTAGGAAAGATAGAAAATGTGGCAAAAGACCACCTTGGCTTAACCACGAGATCTTGCATGATCTAAAAAATAAAAAGGAGTCATATAAAAAATGGAAACTAGGACAGATTACAAAGGATGAATATAGGCAAACAACACAGGAATGCAGGGGCAAGATTAGAAAGGCAAAGGCACAAAATGAGCTCAAACTAGCTATGAGAATAAAGGGGAACAAGAAGAATTTTTATCAATACATTAGAAGCAAGAGGAAGACCAAAGACAGGGTAGGCCCACTGCTTAGTGAAGAGGGAGAAACAGTAACAGGAAACTTGGAAATGGCAGAGATGCTTAATGACTTCTTTGTTTCGGTCTTCACCGAGAAGTCTGAAGGAATGCCTAACCTAGTGAATGCTAATGGGAGGGGGGTAGGTTTAGCAGATAAAATAAAAAAAGAACAAGTTAAAAATCACTTAGAAAAGTTAGATGCCTGCAAGTCACCAGGGCCTGATGAAATGCATCCTAGAATACTCAAGGAGCTAATAGAGGAGGTATCTGAGCCTCTAGCTATTATCTTTGGAAAATCATGGGAGACGGGAGAGATTCCAGAAGACTGGAAAAGGGCAAATATAGTGCCCATCTATAAAAAGGGAAATAAAAACAACCCAGGAAACTACAGACCAGTTAGTTTCACTTCTGTGCCAGGGAAGATAATGGAGCAAGTAATTAAGGAAATCATCTGCAAACACTTGGAAGGTGGTAAGGTGATAGGGAACAGCCAGCATGGATTTGTAAAGAACAAATCATGTCAAACCAATCTGATAGCTTTCTTCGATAGGATAACGAGTCTTGTGGATAAGGGAGAAGCTGTGGATGTGGTATACCTAGACTTTCGTAAGGCATTTGATACGGTCTCGCATGATATTCTTATCGACAAACTAGGCAAATACAATTTAGATGGGGCTACTATGAGGTGGGTGCATAACTGGCTGGATAACCGTACTCAGAGAGTTGTTATTAATGGTTCCCAATCCTACTGGAAAGGCATAACGAGTGGGGTTCCGCAGGGGTCTGGTTTGGGACCGGCTCTGTTCAATATCTTCATTAACGACTTAGATATTGGCATAGAAAGTACGCTTATTAAGTTTGCGGATGATACCAAACTGGGAGGGATTGCAACTGCTTTGGAGGACAGGGTCATAATTCAAAATGATCTGGACAAATTGGAGAAATGGTCTGAGTTAAACAGGATGAAGTTTAACAAAGACAAATGCAAAGTGCTCCACTTAGGAAGAAAAAATCAGTTTCACACATACAGAATGGGAAGAGACTGTCTAGGAAGGAGTACGGCAGAAAGGGATCTAGGGGTTATAGTGGACCACAAGCTAAATATGAGTCAACAGTGTGATGCTGTTGCAAAAAAAGCAAACATGATTCTGGGATGTATTAACAGGTGTGTTGTGAGCAAGACACGAGAAGTCATTCTTCCGCTCTACTCTGCTCTGGTTAGGCCTCAGCTGGAGTATTGTGTCCAGTTCTGGGCACCGCATTTCAAGAAAGATGTGGAGAAATTGGAAAGGGTCCAGAGAAGAGCAACAAGAATGATTAAAGTTCTTGAGAACATGACCTATGAAGGAAGGCTGAAAGAATTGGGTTTGTTTAGTTTGGAAAAGAGAAGACTGAGAGGGGACATGATAGCAGTTTTCAGGTATCTAAAAGGGTGTCATAAGGAGGAGGGAGAAAACTTGTTCACCTTAGCCTCTGAGAATAGAACAAGAAGCAATGGGCTTAAACTGCAGCAAGGGAGGTCTAGGTTGGACATTAGGAAAAAGTTCCTAACTGTCAGGGTGGTTAAACACTGGAATAGATTGCCTAGGGAGGTTGTGGAATCTCCATCTCTGGAGATATTTAAGAGTAGGTTAGATAAGTGTCTATCAGGGATGGTCTAGATGGTATTTGGTCCTGCCATGCGGGCAGGGGACTGGACTCGATGACCTCTCGAGGTCCCTTCCAGTCCTAGAATCTATGAATCTATGAATCTATAATGGTATAGAGAGTGCACTTGTAAAGATTGTGGACAACACCAAGCTGGGAGGGGATGCAAGTGCTTTGGAGGATAGGATTAAAATTCAAAATGATCTGGACAAACTGGAGAAATGGTCTGAAGTAAATAGGATGAAATTCAATATGGACAAATGCAAAGTACTCCATTTATGAAGGAACAATCTGTTGCATACATACAAAATGGGAAATGACTTTCTAGGAAAGAGTACTGCAGAAAGGGATCTGGGGGTCATAGTGGACCATAAGCTAAAAATGAGTCAATAGTGTAACATTGTTGCAAAAAAAGCAAACATAATTCTGGGATGTATTAGCAGAAGTCTTCTAACCAAGACACGAGAAATAATTCTTCCGCTCTACTCCGCACTGATTAGACCTAAACTGGAGTACTGTGTCCAGTACTGGGCGCCACATTTCAGGAAAGGAGAAAGTCCAGAGAAGAGCAACAAAAATGATTAAAGATCTAGAAAACATGACCTCTGAGGGAAGATTGAAAAAAATGGATTTATTTAGTCAGGAAAAGAGAAGACTGAGAGTGGCTATGATAACAGTTTTCAAGTACATGAAAGGTTGTTACAAGGAGGAGAGAGAAAAATTGTTCTTAACTTTTGAGTATAGGACAAGAAGAAATGGGCTTAAATTGCAGCAAGGGCGCTTTAGGTTGGACATAAGGAAAAACTTCCAGTCAGGGTTGTTAAGCACTGGAATAAATTGCCTAGGGAGGTTGTGGAATCTCCATCATTGGAGATTTTTAAGAGCAGGTTAGACAAACACCTGTCAGGAATGGTCTAGATAATACTTACTCCTGTCATGAGTGCAGGGGACTGGACTAGATGACTTCTCGAGGTCCCTTTCAGTACTATGATTCTATGTTCAGCTCAAATTTTTTGGTGAATTGAAAAAATCCATTGCAGGGATTCACACCTGGGTGTCTCATGTCCTAATCACTGGGCTAAAAATTATAAGAGTAGGCAGCAGCAATATGAGCAACACCTCCCCCTCCTCTTCTGGCCACTTTTGTGAATGGCTGAAACCATTCGTGTCAAATTGACCCAAAACTATTCACAAATCGAAACTGCCTTTTATGTCAAATAAACTATTTGTCTGAAAATTCCACCCAGTTCTATCTAAGATGGAAGCTGTCTTGTGGGCAGTGAAGGAGCAGAGAATTCTAGTTCCCTCCCCTAGGAAAGAAGAGCCAAGGAGTGGGTTAGGCTCTGCTTCCTTCTGGCACTGCTTGGTTGAGGTGCAGCCTCCCAGCCCTGAAGACTTTCTTTAAATGTTTGATTTCTTTGAACACAGAACAAGAGGGTTCCATCCTTTTCTAACTCAAATCTGTCATACAAAATCCCACATCTTTAAAACCTCTTCTTAAATATGGCATTGTGCATTAGCCAGGACAAACTGTGGATAGCAAAGAGAAAAGTTCTCTGAAATTTTCAGAAAGGGACATCTGTAATAGGCAATTGCCAGTCTTAAACCATTATTAATAATATCCTCAAGTTTGCCATTGCTTTTGATTACCTACTTAATGGCTCAACTTTTTTAGGCCCCTATTTGCTGGATGCTTGTGCTGGTCTTTGGCTAGTAACACATTACAGGTTAAACAGCATGCATGCACGAGCATGCCCTTCCCCTAAGTATCTATTAACTTGTTTTAATTTTGGGAGGTAAAATGACTTATCCAGGCCCTAAAATGAGCAGTTGAAAATGATGTTGGACATTGAAAATGCATACTCTGTAACCCAGAATGGATGGTGAAAGTGCCCCAATGACTGGGATAATGGATTATTCCCAATCCCATGATTGTTATTGCCAGACAGTATAAAGGACTGTAGCTAAACTCACTGGAATCGTCTTGAGAAAAGGGGTTAAATCCCATCCCAGCCTTCCTCTGTTGGGACAAAGTACTTTCTCCTTTACAGAGATGTGTGAAGATGGAGTTGTGAGACCCAATGATTGGCATAACAAGGTGAAGATATGAAAGTGTTCTCCTCCACTAAAATGAATCCTTTATTTTATTTTATTTTTAAAAAAAGAAAGTTAGACCTCTTGGAAAACATGTGACTTTTTAATGCATCTACTCTGGTGCATTATTTTAGAAATACATAACAATAGTCTTCCTGGCAAAGGTATTCCTTACCCAGAAGGTTTTATACAAGTGTGATCAAATATTGGAAGAAAGACAGACATCATAATAAATGTCAGTTAAGGAAGAAGAATCAAAGCATGAGGGAAGAAGCCAAGGCAAAGTTGGA
Source organism: Terrapene triunguis (assembly GCF_002925995.2). Taxonomy (NCBI): domain Eukaryota; kingdom Metazoa; phylum Chordata; order Testudines; family Emydidae; genus Terrapene; species Terrapene triunguis. The sequence continues at coordinate 34,030,111 of NW_020664482.1, read as the reverse complement.
TCTATTGTTTCACAAAGCAATATCATTGGAGGTATTTATTAAATACTTTGAAGCTCAGCTGTGCCTAAGACAAGGTGGCACATGGGAAATCCTGGCTCCACTGAAGTCAATGGGAGTTTTGCCATTGAATTTAATGGGGTCAGGATTCCACCCCCTGAATCTTAATCAGTATCACTTTTAGGTGTGATGGTAACTGTCAAGATTATCTAATTAACCTGTGTTTGAAAATGCTGGGCCATTTTCTGCCTTGTCACACTGGTGTAAATCCTAGCTCCTTTCATTAATGAAGCTACTATGGAGTTAGATCAGTGTAGCAGAGGGAACAATTTAATCCACTGGGTTTTGTGTCTGTCAATGTCTACAGATGCCAGAAGTGGACATCTGTTTTAGCATGAGGGAATAGTAGCAAAGAGTTTGGCCTTTTTAGAAACTATTTTATATTTAATGAGGGTTTTAAGCAAATACTAAATATAGAAATGTGCATGCTATACTTTCATTGTAAATGTAATTCTCTATCAGAAATGTTTGTTTATATACCAATATAGCATAAATATGCAAATTAAAGAGACAATAGTTCCCAGGATTATAAAATATTCTTTTTATTTCAGGTATACATATAATATTAATGCTGCCCTCAGATGTCACCATGCAGCTTTTCAGTGGCTATTGTGCATATTTATACAGGGACAGAATTTGGCTCTGTAATTTGACAACAGATTGTACTAAAAACCTATGCCATGGATTGTATTATAAACTGCTCAGTAAGGTATCATATTTACAATAGCTTTCTTTAGTGGTGTGGACTCTGTGGCCACCAAAAGTAACTTGAAATCAGCCAATCTTGTTAAAGCTTATTTTGGGTTAGATTGTATACCCAGCTTTACCTATACAGGCCAGTGTGCACTATCATGCTGCTGGGTTTTGTTATAAACAGAGAAGGTGGTAGTTATGGGGTGAGGTTTTGTTAAATGTTTATCAGTAGGAAAACAGAAGTGCCAATTGCTTTTAATTGCACAGTAATTTTATTATTCAAAAGATGGAATTTACAGGGAGCAGCTGCAGTTATAACATAACCAGCTCTTTTAATGTGCTTCTGATTTTTCCTGTATTATGTTTTTTAACAGTGATAAGCTGCCTGTTTCATTCAATTTCTCAGATACAGTAAGAATAGAATATAGGGAGATCTGAGTATGTTTGTTGAAAGAGGCATTTGTGTATTTGGTGACCCTGATCTGCATTTAGAAACCCAATTCTTTACATTAAATCAAGTTTAATTCTTTGCACTTTCTCAGTAAAAAAGAATTTTAAGGCTTAGCATGTGTTTTTAGTAGGATTTTCACCTGTTGTTTGTAATGTCTTGCCTCCTCCCCATCCCCCCCACAATTTTGCTATTCTGTATGCATGGGACTGCAGCCCTGCAATGAAGACACTTTCTGAATTAATTAGCTATTTTCTATAAACTATGCAAATAAGTGATAGTGAGGACAAAATGGTAAGCAATAAGGACTCATAGATTCATAGACTCCACGGCCAGAAGAGACCATTGCGATCATCTAGTCTGACCTTCTGTATAACAGGCCAGATAACACAAGGCACTGAAATTTACCAAGGGCCTAATCCCATGAGGTGCTTATAGAGATTACCGATGCACCAAACCATAGTTGGGATGAACGCCAGACTGTCTTTATTTCCTGTTTATGCACTCTTTCCTCCATGCTCTCTTCTCCTAGTGGCCACTCTAAATATTCACAGCTAACACTACATGCCTCTTTCTGAAAAGATAAGGGTGATGAAATCTTTATCCAAACTTTATATTAAACAGCAACATATAATAAGGGTGAAATATCAACTCAAAACTAGAATAAACAGCTCTATGAAGGACAGGGTAGACTGGGGTTCTCAAACTTTTTTGCTGCCCTCCCTTTGGAAATATTTCAGGCTGTGATGACCCTCCACCTCCCAAAAAATTATAGCAAATTACTCTACATACTTATAGGAGCATACTCATGGTATTGTCACTCTTACTTCTGCACTACTGCTGAAATAGTAGCGGCAGCACTGCCTTCAGAGCTGGGCGGCCACACTGCGGCTGCTGCTATACTGCCATTCCCCCTTGAATTCTCCCCCAACCCAGCAATATTTTTTGTGACTTCACAACCTCCGCAAAGTTTGAGAAATGCTGGGGTAGACTGCCTGAACACTCAGCCTTGTGTCAGGGATTTAGTCTTCTCTTTTATCATTTGGCTACTAGTCCTCTGACTTTGTTGAATTCTCAAGATCTCATGAAATCCTCCAGGAATGTAGGAGGACCAAATTGCAACAGAAGTGCAGGGAGTTGTTTACTGGGAAATGCCATGTAGACAGGGAACACCCTCTGCATGGAGCTTCCAGTGTGCTCAAGCTTTCTTCACAGCAGGTTATAGGTCTTCCCAGGGTGGGAAGGGGCTAAGCCGCTTAGCTTCACTGATGTCACTTCAAGTAAGTTACTTTCATGCACCAGACCCAAGGCTTTAGTGTGTATTTATTCTGAAGTAAAGTGTTCAGGCCAAACTAAGAAATGTTGCAAGTTCCTTCTTTTCAGTGGGGCATTGATGCATGCTATATGCTAGCTTGGAAATGATAGTGATTAGACTTTGCTCAGTTTAAGGACACTACAACGGTGATTTATTTGAATGATTTCCCTGGTATATTTGAGAAAGGTAAGGGTTATGTGCTGGATTCCTGAGCCAGCCTGTCTACATGACAGTTTAGCATAAAATATGGTTCCAAAGAGAAATGTCTGCTTTTGTTAATTCATGCCAGACAGTTATAATATGTTGTTGTCATTAAGTTTCTCTTTTAATTTGAATCATCTAATGAAACAAATATTTTTCCTTTGGAGAAAAAGTGAACAATTCGATGTTAATTGCTTCTATTTATTTCTCAGTGGTGGCATATACCTAGTGTAAAAGCAGCTTAATACTTCCAGTACAGTTCGGTACATACATAACTAACTTTCTTTGCTAGTTATGTTATTTGATGGTTAAATGGTAATTGGTATAAAGGAGAAAAGGAGCACTTGTGGGCAAGAGACTACTCAGGGGATTGAGAATCTAAAAGAGAACAATGATGTCAAATTTTTTCTTGAGTTGGGCTTTTTCTTTTCATAGGTGAAGTGCTTGTGAGTGACAGAGATAATAGGAAGGGAAGTAGAGGGGGATTCAGATCAAACTCACGATGCTTAATAGGCAAACTGCAAATCGCTGAACTGTCTAATTCCTTTACAGTTTATTCTCAGCACTCTCAGATGGTGCAGAGTTTAGTTTACAAGGATATTAATTAATAGAGGTTGACTAATAGACAGGAAACGGACCCATTTAAAAAAAAATAGGCTGAAAATTTGTGTTTCAGTGAACACGACTGACTGGATTCCAGTCATGGTGTCAGGGACAATCAGAAGAACTAGGAAGAAAAGGAAGGAAGGTGCTTTTACAACAGGACTGTATGTGGTGAAAAGTTTGCTTGGATTGTTACTTGATTATCCTGGATTTTGCTGCTGCAAGTCATATAAGGGGCACATCCTCCCGCAAACGCCTATTTCAAATAGCCAAGTTATTGGCCTCTGAGTAATATCTAAATATGGATGGATAGCTATCTTCCCAATAGGTTAATATCAGCAGTGCATCTTTGGGCAATTACTTCATTGCCAGTGATGACAGATAAGGTTCATAGTGCTATTTTGCAAGAGGCAATGGCCCATGTATCTGGGTGGTTTATTCACTAGTTTGTGTGTGTGTCGGGGGGGGATGATTTTGCAGGCACTCCAAAGAACTCTGAGGTCAGGCACGATATTGTGTCACTGTAGTTGCATAATATTAGCAATCATTTTGCTGATTTAACAGGAGCAAGTAATCTATCAAGTGAAGATCGCTTCAGATGTGGTGCTACTGTTACAGAACAGGTACTTAACTATCCATGGTGCCCTGCAGGATATAATACTAATTCTTATATAAACTATACATGGATATTGCATTTGAAATTGATTTTTTCTGTTTTAGCTAAGCAGTTTTTTAGATCAAATTATCAAACACTTGTGGCTGACATGCATGCACAAAAACTGCAAACATCATGTGCTCTTGCAAAACCCAAAGCAAAAAAATAAAAACACAAGCACCTGTGCACTCAATTTTTTTGCAAATATTGTCATCCTCTAACTTTTCAAGTTTCATCTAGCATAACTAGTATTTCTCCTCGTCCAAATTGCGTTGTACATGCTCAAGCAAAACTTCCAGTGACTTAATCTGATGCAGAAAAGAGGACTGATTTAGGATTTTGGTGCCCACCTATATGCAAGCATTTCAATATACATATTTCTGTTTTGGATGAGTAAAATCTTTGACTAAGGAGTAAGCAAACACAGTAAGAAATGTCTGTGTTCTGAAATTCTTTAAGAAAACTTCAGTACTAAGTACTCAAAACTTCCCCGGTCTAATAACACCCACCACTATTAAGCTAATGTGCACACACTCACACACACCCTCCTCCCCAGTTGGCTTCTAAGGGCAAGTCTACACTACAAAATTAAGGCGAATTAAGTTATGTTGATGTACAGGCCATCACAGTAATTGAGTCAGTTTTATATGCCCAAACTAAGCTCCTTGCATCAGCAATGCACATCCTCAGCAGAAGCACTTGCACCAATTTGACTGCCAGTGCAGGGCATTATGGGACAGTTTCTGAAAGGCTGCAACAGTCGATGTAAGCAATGCAGCATCTACACTGACACTGTGTTGACCTAACTACATTTATTTAACTCCACCTCTGTGAGAGGCATAGTGCTTAAATCCAGCGTAGTGGGTGAGTTGCATCGATGGGAGCATCATTTTAGTGTAGATGCTTACAGAATTATATCAACATAAGCTGTCTTAAGTTGATCTAACTCTGTAGTGTAGACCAGGCCTGAGTAGAGAGTCATTCAAAGTCAATGGTCATGCCAGTAGAAAACTCATTGTTCCAGTAGGGGAGAGCCATTCGATGTTGATGGCCCTTGATGGCTCTGTCTCAACTTCTCAGATATTTTTCCACTAAGTGTCAAACCTCTGCTACAGAATGAATGCTGTAATCAACAAAGAAAGTTACAGTATAACATAAGAAGAACAGGAGTACTTGTGGCACCTTAGAGACTAACAAATTTATTAGAGCATAAGCTTTCGTGGGCTACAACCCACTTCTTCGGATGCATCGGGTCACGCTCCAAAATAGTTCCAAAACAAATCACAGCCTCTGAACCAAAATGGGATTCACCAAAAAACATGGAGGCTACAAGTTAACAGACACATCCCCAATATATCACACTGTGACGTTGTGCAGTCTATATGGTTTTATAAAAACTTGATAATAAGTCAATATAATGTAACTGGGATAGTTTTAAAGAAAATACGGTAATAAGTGAATATAATGTACTGGGATATGCTTCGTGCAAAAGGTCTCTTGTAAGGTATCATTACAAAGCTCATAATCTAC
>NW_020664482.1:33912145-34014609 GCF_002925995.2 Terrapene triunguis | reverse complement strand
ACATGTCAGCTGTACTGAGGTTGAGATATTTTTTCTGCTTTGTTTTAAAAAAGCCCTCTGTAATCTGGGGTTTAAATTAAAGGTTTCAAATGATCATTGCAAAGTCTCATAAATGTTCCATATGTCATTTCCCCTGAAAGTATAATCTATTATCTCATTCAAGTGGAATAATAAAGCTTCGAAAAACTAAATTTATCCCAGGTGCCCCAACAGGTTGTTTCTTCATTATCAGTTAATCATTAATGGCAGCTTTCCATGGATTGACTGCCAGTTCTGGTTAGCACAGCTTTCAGAAATGATGTTTTAATCTTAAACATAGACACTGATTAACAACAAGAACAAGAGTGTCGTGGGGGTGGGTGGGTATTTGTTCTACACTAACCTAAATTATGTATATGTAAACTAGCTGGGTATATGGTGTATTTCTCATGCTAGAGATGATTGCCAAATATTGATACATTTCAGCCTATAAACCTTATACTACAAAATAATTTTCTTCACACATAAGCATGAGTTGTTGGCCTAATGGAGTCATTCTTGCTTTGTATTTAAAATGTCTTAGGTTCAAATCCCACACTGTTGTTGAAATGGCAAAAATTATTGCCTGAGTTACTGTAATAGTCATATAAATACCTAGATACTTGTTAGTTGTATCATTTATGATGTAAAATGTTGAATAAGTTTCTAAGTCTGTGTTTCAGCAAATCATGTCAAGTTAATAGGACTTAAACATGTGGTTAAGAACTTTGCAGAATAGGGATAGACTTGAACATGTGCTTAAGTGCTTTGTGTATTGGGTTTAAATTAAACAATTGATTTTTAAAGGCTATTGAATGCTGCATTTTAAACCGACAGGAATCACTAAAATTGTGTAATAATGTTTTATTGTTAATTTGAGGTTCTCTGAATTATGCTCCTCTGACATTTTATTTTATTGCCAACTTATATCAGCTTCTTTAAGGTGGGTGACTATCCCTAACTCTTGGCTTTATTTTGCTGGTTAAGATAGACCATTAGCAGGATAAATTTCACAAAATGCATAGATGGATCTGCCAGTCCTAACCCACAATAATTCTTGCCGAGTATAATAATAGTGATAGTGACCTCACCTTTTGGACCCTAAATATCTCAACTCACCTTTTACTGAAAATTTAAGCTTGGCAGATGAAAAAAAAAGTCAATAATTATAATTTTAAATGGTCATCACTATATTTTCAGAGTACAAATGCAACTTGTAGCCTACATCCTGAAGTGTGTTAACAAAAAAAAAGCTTTATTTCAATGTTATTTTGTTAGAATATTTGTATAAAATAATGAAATTGTTGCTACAAAGAATTCTAAATTCCACTATACACATCAAAAATATCTTTGAGATGAGCTTGAGCCAAACCTCTGGATCTTGAATGTAGGGAATGTTGGACTCTGGATCAAGATCCAAACATTGTGGTAGTCACACTGTAAACACATAATATGAGGTAATCCCTTTGTGACAATGCGGTTCTGGCGGAACCCAACTGAGAGTGCCAACTCAGGACAAATTGCTCAAACAGGGCAGTTACAGCCCAAGGCTGGGGTTTTTTCCACCTCTAAGGCAAACCAAACCAGCCAGACTAGGAGGACTTCGGTCTCACCCCACTGGCTAACCGCAAGTCTCACAAGCAACCTCCTTAGACACTCCAGTTTCCCAGTATTACCACCAGCGCCACTCGTTATGGGGACAAATGGTTATGAAAACCAATACCCCAGTAAAAGAAAAAGGTTCTCCTGATCCCAAAGGACCAAGCCCCAGACCCAGGTCAATATACAGATCAGATCTTACCCACAAATCACGCTGTTGCCAATCCTTTAGAATCTAAAATCTAAAGGTTTATTCATAAAAGGAAAAAGATAGAGATGAGAGTTGGAATTGGTTAAATGGAATCAATTACATACAGTAATGGCAAAGTTCTTGGTTCAGGCTTGCAGCAGCGATAGAATAAACTGCAGGTTCAAATCGAGTCTCTGGAATACATCCCCCGCTGGGATGGGTCCTCAGTCCTTTGTTCAAAGCTTCAGCTTGTAGCAAAGTTCCTCCAGAGGTATGAAGCAGGATTGAAGACCAGATGGAGATGAGGCATCAGCCTTATATAGTCTTTTCCAGGTGTAAGAACACCTCTTTGTCCTTACTGTGGAAAATTACAGCAAAATGGAGTCTGGAGTCACATGGGCCAGTTCCTGCATACCTTGCTGAGTTACAAGGTGTATCTGCCTTCTCTCAATGGGTCCATTGTATAGCTGATGGTCCTTAATGGGCCATCAAGCAGGCTAGGCAGAGCTAACACCAATTTGTCTGGGATGTCACCCAGCAGCATAGCATAAGTTTGAAATACAGACAGTATAGAGCCAATATTCCTAACTTCAACTACAAAATTGATACACACATATAGACAGCATAATTATAACTAGTAAACCATAACCTTGTCTTAGACACCTCATTTGACCCCCTTTACACAAGATCTGGGTGCCACTACAGGACCTTGGTTGCAACAATGATCTATATGGTCCCAGATTATATCAATAACGTCACACCCCCAACGCAAAATTGATGCAGGAAGGGATGTCACAAACATCTCTGACTGCATCCTAAGAGCTCTCCACTCTGGACAATGCATCAGCTACAATATTTTCCTTTCCCCTTATGTGGACTATGTCCATTTCATACTCTTGAAGGGCCAAACTCCAACGCAGCAACCTGGAGTTGTTGCCCTTGGCCTCGTGCAGCCAGACCAGAGGGGCATGATCACTCAACACAGTGAATTTTTTATTGTACTAATAGGGCTTAAGTTGCTTGACAGCCCAGACAATGGCATAACATTCCTTTTCAATGGTAGCGTAATTTTGCTCAGTGGGGGACAATTTCTTACTTAGATATGCCACGGGATGTCTCTTACCTCCTTCCCCCTCCTGCATTAGCACTGCCCCCAGCCCAATATTGGAAGCGTCTGTACATAGTAAAAAAGGCTTTTCAAAATCTGGGCTGGCCAAAACAGGCTCTTTGGCCAAAGTGCTCTTTATGCTTTGAAAACCCTGCTCACAGGCCTCCGTCCACAGCACCCGGTCTGGTTTTTCCTTTTTCGTCAGGTCTGTGATGGGAGCAACAATGTCGCTGAATCCCTGCACAAATCTCCTGTAATAGTTGGCCAGACCAATGAAGGATTGGACCTGCTTTTTAGTTCTAGGGGTTGGCCAGTTTTTAATGGCCTCTACCTTTAAAGGCTCTGGGCGCAGTTGCCCATTGCCCACCCTGTGCCCCAGGTAGGTCACCTCAGCAGCTCCCATTCTGCATTTAGAAACCTTAACCGTTAGATTGGCCTCCCTGAGCCGGTGCAGCACAATCCCTATGTGGTTCAGGTGATCTTGCCACGAACCGCTGAATACGGCCAGGTCGTCTATATAGGCCCTCGCAAAAGATTCTAATCCCCGTAGGACCTCGTTTATAAGTCTCATGAACGTAGCCCCTGAATTTCGCATCCCAAAGGGCAGCACTTTGAACTCATATAGGCCCGATTCCACTATGAAAGCGGATTTTTCTTGTGCCTCGGCATCTAGGGGTATTTGCCAGTACCCCTTAGTCAGGTCCAGGGTGCTTATAAACCTTGCCCCTCCCAGTGTATCGAGTAGATCCTCTATTCTGGGTGTGGGGTAAGGGTCAGGCTGGGTGATAGCATTTAGCTTCCTGTAATCCACACAAAACCTCATGGTCTTATCCTTTTTTGGCACCATCACAATGGGAGAGGCCCAGGGGCTCTGGAATCTGGTGATTATTCCCATTGTCAACATGCTTTCCACCTCTTCCTGGATCTGTCTTTGCATCTCTCCCTTGGCCCTGTAAGCTCTGCTAGGGGCTGGGCGGGGACCCACCGTCTGAATGGAGTGTGTCATCCTATCTGTGAGCCCTGGCCTATTGGAGAATGTTCGCTTGTGGTGTTTTAACAGCATCAGCAGTTCCTTTCTTTGAGGGGGGGTTAAATCCTCCCCCATCTCAATGCTCTCGAGAGGCGTCTCCTCCTGGCTTTCAGCAACCATGTCAATTAAAGGGACGGACCCTGCCTCTTCCTCAGCATAACAGATCATGTTCACATTTACCTCCCTTGCATGGTAAGCCTTCATTCTGTTTACATGCACTGTCTGCACACTTCCCTGGACCTGGGGCTTCCTCACATCATAGGTAACCTTATTAATTCTTTCCACTACCTCCATGGGTCCAGACCAAACATCTTTCATCTTGTTCTTCCGGACAGGATCTAGCACCAACACCATGTCCCCTATTTCAAACGCTCTCTCTTTAGCATCCCTGTCATACCAGGCTTTCTGCGTATCCTGGCTCTCTTTCAGATTCTGCTCAACCAACTTCATCATTTCCTGCAAACTCTCCTTGAATTGAGCCACATAGTCAGCCACCGGCTGCTCTGCCTCCTCCACATTACCTTCCCACGAGTCACGAACCAAATCTAGGGGCCCCCGGACCTGCCTCCCATAGAGCAGTTCAAAGGGAGCAAACCCTGTAGACTCTTGGGGCACGCTCCTGTATGCATATAATAGATACGGCAGCATAACATCCCAGTCATTCTGGCGTCTATCCACATACATTTTCAACATAGCCTTCAGGGTTCCATTGAACCTCTCCACTAGACCATTAGTCTGGGGGTGGTAGGGAGCGGCTTTCAGGTGCTTCACCCCACATAACTCCCACAACTGCTTGAAAACCACAGACATAAAGTTAGACCCACGGTCAGACAATATTTCCTTGGGAAAACCCACTCTGCTAAAAATAGAGAACAAGGCCACTGCCACTGTCTCTGCCTCGATATTAGCCAAGGCTACAGCCTCCGGATATCTGGTAGCAAAATCTACCAACACCAGGATGTATTTCTTCCCATTTCTGGAAGGTTTTGGGAGGGGCCCCACAATATCCACAGCTACTCTGGCAAAAGCCTCCCCAATAATGGGCAGAGGCTGGAGGGGCACCTTGCTAGGCCCCCTTAACCCCTTACGCTTCTGGCACAGCTCACAGCTCCTGCAGTAATCTCTCACCGACCCAAAAAGGTGAGGCCAGTAGAAATTCTGCTCTAGCCTGTCACATGTTTTGCCTATACCCAGATGTCCTGCAAAGGGACTATCATGAGCCAACTTCAACAAATCATTGCGGTAACTCTCAGGTACCACAAGCTGTTTGCGAGCTGCTGCTTGGGAATTCTTTCTTCCCCTAGGCGGTTCCCTATACAACAGCCCATCCTGCATAAAAAACCTGCCTCTCTCTTCACAGGCTGGGACCTGACTCTGAGCATCATTCCTGGCTCTCTCTAGAGATACATCACCCTGCTGAGCCACAATGAATTCACTCTGGGTTTTGTTTGGATTCAGAATCACCTCTGATATTTCAGCCAAACCCTCGCCTGATCCATCTTGAGAGGCACTCTCTGTCTGTTTGCTGCCCCCCTCACTGCCATCAGTCAGGGTATCTGCCACAGCCCCAAATTCTTTCTGTGACCTGGTCACTACATTAACTTGGCCAGGCACCCCCAATATGTTATTTCCTACCAAAACATCAGCCGGAATCAAATCCCGGACAGCAGCCTTCACATCCCCTTTAAAGCCATCCCACTCAAGGTGGATTCTAGCCATCGGCAGGTCCACAGAGTACTCAGATAACGCCACTACCGTCACATACTCCCCAGGCAGCATGTCCTCCGGCTTCACCAGATGTCCCTTGACTATAGTTACATCCGAGCCAGTGTCTCGCCATCCCGTGCATTCAACATCATTGACCTTGGCCTCCATGATAAACCTCTCACTCCCCTGCCATGCCTCAGTCCTGACATAACTGGTGAGCTTATCACCTCCTCCCATGCCACTGGAGACGATGGGGTTAACATTAGCTACTGCTGTGCTTGCACCTGAACTTAAGGTGGAGCTGTTGTGGCTTGGTTCAGCCTGAGTGCTCAGGGTAATGGAGTTGGCATTTATCGTGGCATTTGGGGTTGCTGGCTTTGGACTGCCCTTCAGGGTCGGGCAGTCTGGTCTCATGTGGCCCAGCATACCACAGTGATAGCATGTAACCTGTTCCGTCCTGGGATGAGAGTTCCTACCCTCCGGGCCCCCTTGAACTCCTTTAGAAGAGTCAGGGACAGGTTTACTTTTAAATCCTTCCCTCCTCTTGAACTGGGGAGAATGGTGATTAGTTTTCCCCGGGGTTTTACACCCTTCTCGAGCCCTGTTTTGGGTATGGGCATCCGCAATCTCTGCTGCCCGTAGGACTGACTCAGGGTCCCTATCACACACAGCTGCTCTCACATTGTCAGGCACAATGTCTAAGAACTGTTCCAAAGTTATTAAATCCAGCAGTTTTTCAAAATTCCCATGCGCCTTGGCTCCCACAACCCACTTTTTAACAAAACCCATCAGCTTATGAGCATATTCTACAAAAGTACAATCATTAGACATCTTAAACTTTCTAAACTTAACTCTGTAAGATTCAGGAGTAACCTTGAACCGCCTTAACACAGAATCTTTAAACCGCCCATAATCCAAGGCTTCTTGTTCCCCCAATTCATTAAATACCTCCCTGGCTTTTCCAGTCAGTCTGGTCAGCAGGACAGGCATTCGCTGACCCTCGGGGATCTGGTACAGATTGCAGAGGCGTTCAAAGGTAGACAAAAACTCCTCTATATCCTCAGTGTCGTTGTAAATGGGACACATCCTTTCCCAGTTTTTCTCATGGCGGGGGGGAAGTGGAGTACCAGGTGGGGATGACTTTCTCCGCTCTTCCATTACTTGGAGCTGAAGTCTGGCCGTCTCCTGTTCCATCTTGTGAGTCTCCTGTTCCATCCTGCGAGTCTCCTGTTCAGCAGCGAGCAGCTCTAGACACCCCTTACGAGCTCTCTCTTCTCTCTCATCAGCCTCCTTCTTTCTTTGATCGGCTTCTTTCTCTCTCTCAGCAGCCTCTTTCTCTCTCTCTCTTTCTAATTCTGCTATTTTTTGCATCTCCAGCAATCGAAGATCTGCTAGCTTCTGTTCATGTTCAAATTGCAGTTTACTTGTCACCTTTTGCATCCTAATTTTTTCTGCATCTTCTGTAGCCTCAGGTAAGGGCTGTGCTCTTGGCCCCTGATCACTGGCCATTAACAGATTTCTCAGTTCTTGATTTGTAGCTTTCTTTCTAAAGCTTATCCTCTTTTCTGAACACAAATTTTCCAGGGCTTTTTTGCCAAGTCCCTCATATGCTCTTTGCTCAGCCATTGCAGCAGCTCTTTAACTAACAAAACTCTCAATCCCAAAATTCAAATTTGAATAGCGTGGGGTTCTGACCCAAAGCTTAATTGACCTGGTTCTGTGGATCCTGCCGACTACGCCACTGTGACAATGCGGTTCTGGCGGAACCCAACTGAGAGTGCCAACTCAGGACAAATTGCTCAAACAGGGCAGTTACAGCCCAAGGCTGGGGTTTTTTCCACCTCTAAGGCAAACCAAACCAGCCAGACTAGGAGGACTTCGGTCTCACCCCACTGGCTAACCGCAAGTCTCACAAGCAACCTCCTTAGACACTCCAGTTTCCCAGTATTACCACCAGCGCCACTCGTTATGGGGACAAATGGTTATGAAAACCAATACCCCAGTAAAAGAAAAAGGTTCTCCTGATCCCAAAGGACCAAGCCCCAGACCCAGGTCAATATACAGATCAGATCTTACCCACAAATCACGCTGTTGCCAATCCTTTAGAATCTAAAATCTAAAGGTTTATTCATAAAAGGAAAAAGATAGAGATGAGAGTTGGAATTGGTTAAATGGAATCAATTACATACAGTAATGGCAAAGTTCTTGGTTCAGGCTTGCAGCAGCGATAGAATAAACTGCAGGTTCAAATCGAGTCTCTGGAATACATCCCCCGCTGGGATGGGTCCTCAGTCCTTTGTTCAAAGCTTCAGCTTGTAGCAAAGTTCCTCCAGAGGTATGAAGCAGGATTGAAGACCAGATGGAGATGAGGCATCAGCCTTATATAGTCTTTTCCAGGTGTAAGAACACCTCTTTGTCCTTACTGTGGAAAATTACAGCAAAATGGAGTCTGGAGTCACATGGGCCAGTTCCTGCATACCTTGCTGAGTTACAAGGTGTATCTGCCTTCTCTCAATGGGTCCATTGTATAGCTGATGGTCCTTAATGGGCCATCAAGCAGGCTAGGCAGAGCTAACACCAATTTGTCTGGGATGTCACCCAGCAGCATAGCATAAGTTTGAAATACAGACAGTATAGAGCCAATATTCCTAACTTCAACTACAAAATTGATACACACATATAGACAGCATAATTATAACTAGTAAACCATAACCTTGTCTTAGACACCCCATTTGACCCCCTTTACACAAGAATGGGTGCCACTACAGGACCTTGGTTGCAACAATGATCTATATGGTCCCAGATTATATCAATAACGTCACACCCTTCCTCTCAGTGTTTACAATCTAAATTGGCAAGATAAAGGATAGGAGACCAGTGTGTTATCAGTTTGCATATGACCCCTTACATGACACCTTTTAGATAGGATGGGATGCCCTCTCACAGTTGGCATTGGGGGGCTCCCGGGATCACAATATATTATATTTAGGAGACACTTCTCTATATCTTGATCTTATTGGTCAAGCTCCTGGCAGGCTGGATCATGACCCTCAGAGGTGAATATAGAAATCACCCATCCAAACAAACAACAGAAATTTGGTATCTGATAAGGGAATGACCAATTCACATTTGTACTCTATGTACTTAGGAATCAGGGTGTTAATAACTCATACACTGAAGGTTGATTCTACTTTGGATATCCATAAAAGGCTGAACGAATTTCTAGTATGAGAATGGGGTGTGGTGAATGGTTATGTGTGCTTCTGACGTTACTGTACCAGTAAGCCCATATAGGTAAAATATCAGAGTCTTGTAGATTATTTGTAGTGTAATCTTGAATGTAAGATTGTGATAAGTGGTGGTGCAGAATTGTAAGGATTGTTTTGTTTTTTTTCCTTTCAAATAATCCAATTCATGCCTTTTTCAGGTTCTCAGAGTAAGTGCCATTTTTCCTCTTGGTCTGTAATTAAACTGCTTGCTCACTGAAAAATCTCAATCAAACAATAGTAAAACTTTATTGTGAAATCTTGATTCAGGCTCATCTACTTTATGGGAGACAATAGCTGTATGGAGAGACTTGCATGTGATACAAACAATGAGTTTTGATGCTTTGTTCATGTAACAGTGGCTTTTTATTTTATTTTCTTCTTTCTGGGAAAATCACATATCCTCAGTTAAGGAAAGGGGTTTTTATTAGTAGAAAAGACAATATCAATCAACTTCTGTGTCTGAGTCAGCCCCTGAGCTGACTCATGTGTAAAGCAGTTAGAGTTTGCGACATTTCTACAGACGTTGCAATGGTGGAAAGGCCATAGGCAGATGCAAACAGGAGCAGTGGTGTTGCTGAATTATTGGATAGGCATTTGGAGTACTCTGAATGTTTAGTAAAAGACACTAGCACAGAATGATGTTCTAGATATTCTGGGGTATCACAGTAATGGACACAGTCTGTTGCTGTAAGATTTTGCTAAACTGCCAGTTAAGTGTTGTGTTTGCACTATAAACTGGAAACGGAGTTTAGCCTCACAAATAGTAATTTGAAAAACAATAGCTTGTTTGCACAGCACATTTAATACCTTCACACAAAGTTGTCACTCGGCAGGTGGTGCAATGGGAAAATGGAGTGATGTGTTCCCCTCAAAACTATATTGCTGCCACACTTGTAGAGCACTGCGAGCATCTCTCTTCTTTCTTGCCACTTCTCTATTCAGCATCAGTGACATTGATAGCCTTTTCCCAAACCTCATGATTGTATGCGAGGCTGTCATACAGATTGCTCTCTCTGAGCTCTGCTGATATCCAATCTGTGTACCAAATCTTTTGTCTATGCTTTGGTCATCTTCCATTCACCATCATTGCAAGAGCCATCCTTCCAATATAACTCTCAGGTCTTTGATGGGTATGTTCATGCCAATGTAGCCTAGCCACCCTCAACTTGTCTGTTTGACCATCTCAACATCTTCATTTCTGTGGTGGAGAGCATATTGTTTTTCTTTCTTGTGGCTGGCCAAGTCTCTGTACGTGCATGAAGTTGGGTCGAATTACAGTTTTATACACTCTACTGCTTAACTTTATTGGCATCTTTTTGTCACAGAGAACTGGAATCTTCTCCCGCCATTTGCACCAAGCAGCTTTAGTATGATGCCCAGCATCACTCAGGAGGGCAGCCATTGTCAGCAATCATTGATCCTAGATATTTAAATGCTTTCACTTTTCTAAGATCTCCACCTGTGATGTCCTTTATGCTAAGTTCTCCTCCCTCAGTTATCATAGTCTTGGTCTTACCAATGTTCACTCTAAGTCCAGCCCATTCAAAATTACATTTCCACTGTTCAAAATTGTCAGGAGTACTAAAATAGTTATAGCACTGTAATAGTATTAGAAACAAAATTGTGACACTGACCAAGTTGCTTTACTTAGTTCTGCTGAGCCTAGATTTGTAACTCTTTTTTCTTTTTGGTTGTAGAATAATGAAGGTGAAGAATAGAAAGGCGAAATTGTTGTCATATGAATTAGTGACTCTAGACTCTGCCTAGAGAACTTTATTAGTTTTACTACAGTCTCCAATTGTCTGTGATGTGATCTGGGCACTTCTATTTCAATTTGAACTTGGAATGTACTTATTTCTGATTTGTCCTGTCAATCCTTGGCAATGAATATCAGTTTCATAATGCTTCTTTTGCAGTCAAGTTCATGTGTAGAATGTGCATCTTTAGTGAATACTACACAAAAAACTTTACTAAAATGTTGTATTTGGTTTAGAATTCAAGCAATTAGTGTCATTTCATGCACTAGACCAATGTATTTTTAAATGTGTACATTGTGTGTAAGCAGTGGTGGCATCTGTGTCCCTGAGATGACAAATTGGGTAGATTTAAGGCAGGCAGAGCGTCTGAACAGTGGGAAAGGCTTTTTGGTAACAGTGCCCTGGTTAGTAACAGGAACCCTGCCCTGCCTATGAAGTTTTTAGCCCTCTTAGACTGAGTTGTACTGATATTTAAGTATCTGTTACTTCAGGATTTTCTTTGTGTACTGATGAAGTTAGTTTTGTTTGAGGTGATGTGATTTGGGGGGTAGTTCCTGTTATTGTGGATGAGCACTGTCTGATAACTTAGTGAGAACAGTCAGACTTCTGACCTCAAAGGAGGCAGAATTAGACCAGAATTAATAGGTTGATCTCTTGGTCTAAGACCAATAGAACTGCAGGATCCTTTCTCTAATCCTTCTGCAAGAAAGCTGACATAGGTTAATGCTGACTGTGATACATGGCCAGAAAGGATTAAGCATTCTGCAGGATAAATTACCCATATTCAACCTTTAGAGACATATGAGTAGATATTGTTTGTGTTTTTGTGGAAACATATATATTGTTAGAGATGAACAGTTCCTGTCTATGCTGTACTCTGTTAATTCAGAAATCAAAAGGCGATCTTAACATTTAAATGAACTGTAAATATAGTGATATCACTGTATTGATTTTTCTTTGAAGTATGTAGCAGATCACCTGCAAATGGTGGAAAACAGACAACTGACTTATGTTAATCTGTGTAGCTAATTACCGGTGATGCTTAGGAAATAGAATCATAGAACTGGAAGGGACCTTGAGAGGTCATCTAATCCAGTCCCCTGCACTTAACTCAGAACTATTAAGTATTATCTAGACCATTCCTGACAGGCGTTTGTACAACCTGCACTTAAAAATCTCCAATGATGGTGATTCCACCACCTCCCTAAGCAATTTATTTCAATGCTTAACCACTCTGACAGTTAGGAAGTTTTTCCTAATATCCAACCTAAACGCCCTTGCTGTAATTTAAGCCCATTGCTTCTTGTCCTATCCTCAGAGGTTAAGAAGAACAATGTTTCTCCCTCCTCCTTGTAACAACCTTTTATGTACTTGAAAACTGTTATCATGTCCCCTTTCTGTCTTTTCTTCTCCAGACTAAATAAACCCAATTTTTTCAATCTTCCCTCATAGGTCATGTTTTCTAGTCCTTTAACAACTTTTGTTGCTCTTCTCTGGACTTTCTCCAATTTATCCACACCTTTCTTGAAATGTGGCACCCAGAACTGGACACAATACTCCAGATGAGGCCTAATCAGCATTGAGTAGAGCAGAAGAATTACTTATTGTGTCTTGCTTATAACACTCCTGCATCCCAGAATGATGTTTGCTTTTTTGGGAACAGTGTTATACTGTTCACTCATATTTAGCTTGTGATCCACTATGACCCCCAGATCCCTTTCTGCGGTACTCTTTCCTAGAAAGTCATTTCCCATTTTGTAGGTGTGCAACAGATTGTTCCTTCATAAGTGGAGTACTTTGCATTTGTCGTTATTGAATTTCATCCTATTTACTTCAGACCATTTCTCCAGTTTGTCCAGATCATTTTGAATTTTAATCCTATCCTCCAAAGCACTTGCAATCCCTCCCAGCTTGGTATCGTCCACAAACTTTATTAGTGTACTCTCTATGCCATTATCTAAATTATTGATTAAGATATTGAACAGAGCCGGATCCAGAACCGATCCCTGTGGGATCCCACTCGTTATGCCCTTCCAGCATGACTGTGAACCACTGATAACTACTCTCTGGGAATGATTTTCCAACCAGTTATGGTCTACTTAAGTCTACTTCAATGTCAGGATGATTTCCTATTGCTTGCCTAAGGACTCCAAACTGTCAAGAGAAGGCCTGGAACTGTATAAAAAACCTTGGGTCCTCATCCTTTTTATCTCAGATCTGCTCGATGCTTTATGCAGGGGAAGCTTGTGTCATAAGACTGAGCTCTCCAGTCCCACCTGGATCACCCTGGATATGAACATTGGACTATAAACTATGGACTAATTCTGAAAGAACTCTTTGCAACTACAAAGCTCACCATCTCTACTCTGAAAATGATCTGTACTCATGTCTGTATGTATACTGATCTTTTAACCAATATTCTTTCTTTTCTTTTTAAAATAAATTTTAATTTAGTTAATAAGAATTGGCTGTAAGTGTGTAGTTGGGTAAGATTTGGAATATTCAATAACTTGGGAGGTAATGTGTCCAATCCTTTGGGATTGGTAGAACTTTCATATTTGACTTGGCTGTCTGGGAGGGAGACCAAGGCAGGGTTGCTATAAGGGAACTGTTTCTGGCTTCTGTGTAATCAGGTATTGTAGAAGCTGTTTTGTGCTGGGTTGGTAAATCTAAATACTGGATTGTCCACCAGCCTTGGGGATTGCCTGCCCTATTCTTTTGCAGTTTGCCCTAACTGCCCTAACCCCGTCCTCCCGAGACCCTGGTAACACTGACATATGGAGGGGGGAAGACTTCAGGGCATGGAGGGTGCTAATATGAAAGACTGAGGTAGTCAGCCCTGTAAATTTATTTCTCATTCATTTTGCAGTATCTTAATGTTCCCCTGTCTTATATGTTTTAAGATACAAGATGACCCTTATTGGCTTATTTTTGAATACACTATATTGCTATTACATAGCAATTAGTCTCTTCAGTTTTTTGCTTTTCTATCAGTATGGCTTGCTTGTTCCCATTTGTTATTCTGGACCGTTATTTACCCTTTGTAAATGTCATTTAATATGATGGCAATAGAACATTCTGAAAAGAAATAAGTGGTTACAATCCATTTTGGAAGATTTCTGCACCATGGGGGATGATCTGCACTAATCATGGAGGGCCACATTTCAAATAATCTTGTTCTCTGTGGGTGACTATTTATTTTCAGCCTCGTAATAGGTGGGGGTATTTATCATTTTTTAAATGTTTCCATCATAACAGTGTTCTCCTGCTGTTACTCTGACAGCCCAAGTTGAAGCTAGTCCTGCATCTAAAGGAAACTATGCATAGTAAGGAGGCAGATAAGATTCAATCGTCCTCTATGAGGAACTAGGCATAGTATAGCAATATCCCTGATATTTTAATTTAAAAAAAAAAAAGAATTTTCAAAACTTGGAAGACTCGATTGAAGTTGTCAAGCCTGTAACCCTGTCAAAAATAGATTGGGTAATTCATAGAACCAATTTTTAATATACTTGAAATCTCTGTATGGAGTCTTTTAACTTACACTATCTATCCATTTGAATGGAGGTTGTTATATAGTGAAAATCAATGCATTTTACACATTGTTAGTTCTCTCTGCAATCAATGCATAGAGATTTATGAGGGTAACTATTATCAATGCTAATGGGAATTGACTTAAATCCCAAATAGGGAGACTAGTTCCTAATATGCATGTGTTTTTTCCATGACACAAATATAATTATCCTTCCTGCATCGTGGAAGAAATTCATCAGAGTTCCTTATGTAGTCAGCAAGACATAATCCTTTTCAAACCAATTTAGTCAAATATATTTGTCACTATGTACCTAGCCCAGGGGTATTTATTCAGTCCTTACTTTGCGGAGGAAAACTTCTATTGCCTTTGAATAAAAGTAGAAAAAAACACTTTTTGAAAATCTGTATACATTCAAATTACCCTATGCTGGATTTTACTAACAGCACAATTTCATAAAACTAAAAGACTAGTTAAGATGTGAGTAGTAAATAAATAACAGACTATGAAAGGGAAATGCAACACTTAATTAAAACACTTGATGCTTACAAGAAAAGAGACCTTTTTGTGCACATTGTGCACATACCTCTCCCTAAATGTACAGGGCCAGCCCACAACATTTTGGCACCTGAGGCGGGAAGCTCAAATGACGCCCCCATACCCTCTCGCTTGGGCCAAAACTTTGAAAAGTTTCAATTCTGCCTACTTCCTGTTCTACTCCTCTCATTGTACTGCTCTGCTACCTACCCCAATAAAGGAGAACTAACAACTTAAAATGCCTTGTTCAAAAATTTTAAGTAACACTTAACTTTCAAACGCCTGAACAGCAAATGTAACTTTTATTGTCTGCATAGTAAACACTGGCATTTTTATCTGTTTGAATAATCAAAGTGGTGCTTTCTGTGCCTTCTTGATTACAAAGATTTGAACTGCTTCCTGAAGGTTCACAGTCTGGGCCAGCTCATGCTCTATTGAGATGGTTGCAAGGCCAACCAGCCTCTCCTGTATCATTGTGGAGTGTAGATGTGTTTTTATTAACTGCGTTCTCCACTGTCAACTGTTACAGGAAGTGTTAGAAGTATGCGCAGAGCAACAAAAGCATTTGGAAAGAGGGTGGTCATCTTATTTGTGCACATATATTCCAGAACAGCCTTTGGAGTTGATCCTGCTGAAATGTATCTTGAAAGGGCTTTCAGTTCATCACCCAAATCACTCTCGTCAATATCGCGCATGTCATTATGTGTCAATACTGTCTCTAGTGCCCTGCATTGCTGGTGTAGGTATTCTTCAGGTATAGTGAGGAGTTTTGGAATATCATACAACATCCCAAATATATTGCTGTGTTCCTTGACCTGCATGAAACTTTCTTCAACTGACTGTATTCCACAATCTAGCACCTGGTTAAATAATTCAACTTTGAATTGTTGTTTGGGGTCTCTTATGGGATTATTCTGTGCCTCATAATCAAAATGTCTTCTTTGGTGACTCTTGTGTATTCTTGAATGGGTGGGAAAATAGCTTCAGTATGAAGTTCCTCTGCCAACTTCTGTGCACTCCTCAGAATGTTTTGAAATCCCTCATCTGACCAGTAAGACTGTAGGTCTGACTTTGCTTTGTCCAGTTGTTCCATTCCTCCAGATATATCAAGGTCAACACCTTGGAGTCTCTTGCTTACAATATTTATTTCAAACAGTATGTCATGCCACAACACAAAGCCACACAGAAATTTGAAGTTATGTATGTTTCTGGTGATTCCATTTCCCTCTGCCACTGTTCTCCCACGAACAGTTCCTGTCGTAGCATTATCCTCCATAATGGCAACTATGGCATCATCTATCTTTCCAATTTGGTTTTTAAAAGGTTTTATCGCCTCCACAGGACTTTCCCATTGTGTGGCACTCAGTGGTTTCAGTGTCAGAGAGGATGTTCCCAGATGTTGCTTCAAAATTTGCCATCGATGAGTTGATGCAGAGAAAAATACATAGATGCTTTGAATTACATTAAAAAATTCAGCAGCCTCACTAGAAGCTGATGCTGCATCTCTGACCACCAAGTTCAATGAATGAGAACTGCATGGGACAAAAAAAGCTTGAGGGTTTAACTCTCGGATCCCTGTCTTCACTCTTCTGTTCTCTCCTCTCATGTTGGCACCATTATCGTAGCCCTGACCTCTCATGTCAGCTATCACAATTCCCGTATCTTCCAGCTTTTTAAGAAGCACATTTGTCATACCAGCTCCTGTAGTATCATCAATGTCAATAAATTCTAGACAATGCTCTCTGACAGTCACCACTGCAGGGACATTTTCACTAGGTTCTGTTGTTGTTACAAAACGCACCATTAAAGTCATTTGTTCCGTATGGCTGATGTCAGGTGTGCAGTCCAGAATAACAGAGTAATACCTTGCTGACTTCAGATCTGCCACAATCTTCTGTTTGACTTTTGTTGCCAGTAACTGTATGATCTCATTTTGAATTGTTTTTCCAAGGTAGTGGAGTGTGTACATTTCTTGGGTGGTGACTCTTCTTAGATGCTCCTGGAGTACAGCATCAAACTCCACCATCAGCTCCACAATGTTAAGGAAGTTTCCATTGTTTGGCACATACAGCTGATCTGAAGTGCCATGCAGTGCTAGGTTTTGGGTAGCAAGCATTCTCACAATGGCAATGAGCCTTTTCAGAACATTTTGCCAGTAAAGAGACTCTGATGCAATCTTCTCTTGATGCTGATCATCTATGGTAGCCTTTAATCTTACTCTCATCTCAAGCTCTTTCCACCTATGGAATGCTCTCTGGTGATTTGCTGCCTTCTCATGGCATGCCAGATTTTTCCAGTCCTTTGTTCCTGTAGAACCCTATGTGACTGGAATGTTAGACTGGAAGAGTGCAACAAAAACAGTATGCAGCATTCTGGGTTTTTGAGTAGATAAGCCATGGCCTCTCCACGTTGTCACCATTGGGGATTTCACGCCAGTAATGTGTTCGATGGAAACTTCTATTTTCATTGTCTTTGGGGAACATGAAGTTTTACACTTGCTGTGGCCCATGCAGTACAAGGAAGTCCCTCAGGCTACTGCTCAAGTGGGTCCACAGTCCTGGATCATTGACTTAAGGAACTAAATTCAGCAGCAGCTGTTTCTTGCGCCTCCACCACACTCTTCTCTGATCTACAATTTTCTTCAGGAATGTGCATGGTTACATCCATTTGAGATGGAGATATGGATGCTGCAGTAGCTGCCAGGTCACCTGCACTCTGACTAACTGGAAGATCAGGCATCTCCTCACCACTCACATCCTCGCTGGGGCCGGAAGGCTCATCATGAACATTTGTGTCCATGTATCTCAGGAGAACTCCTTTCTGCTTAGATAGAAAAGCTTCATTTTCTTGCTTGCTTTTTCTGAATGCTGCCCCAGAGGGGTGCTTTCTTCTTTCACTCATGGCCGCTGTTCTATGCCAGCTATAGTGGCTCTCAACACTCAATTGAAGGGGACAAATAAGCAGGCTGGTAGCAAGGCCTGAGTGAGGGAAGATATCAGCGTCTTAAGGGCCTAACTGGCTTCTACTACTTCAGTTGACTGCCTGTTCTCCTCACGTGGGTTCAGGGAAGCAGCAGGAAACAGGAAGCTCCCTGAGAAGCTGGTTTTAATCAGTCCAGGCTCCTGGGGGTGCTAGAGAGGTACATAAGAGGCTCCACCTCCTCTCTCTCCTTGCTGCTCCTGCTGCTTTCTGTTATTCCCTCTCACGTTTTCTCCTGCCTGCCTGTTATGTCTCTTGTGCCCTCCTTCCTCAAGCACAGCACTCCACAATCTCTGTGCATCTAGAGCAGAGAGAATACATATGCACCAGCAGCAGACACAATTTTCTACACTCTGGGTCCTAGTGGTGCCCCCCCCCCCCCACGCACAGTCTGGCACCTGAGGCAGCCGCCTCAGTTTGCCTCATGGTAAGGCCAGCCCTGTAAATGTATTAACACATCAATGTTAATGACAACAGTGCTGTCCTGCACTAAGCAATACACTGAACATCAGTTTTCAATGGATCATGCATTTCTCTACATCTTCTGAAATGCTTTCTAAAATTGGCTTATATATTTTTTTTCTTACCACCCCATTTTATAATCCCATCTTGTGATTGATATATTGTATGTTCTTTCAGTGGGCAAACAGATAAATTGTTCCTCTGACTAACAGTTTTATCTTCTTCTTCTCCATAGTTCTTTTCATTTTACTTATTCCTGCTCTTATGATGAGTATCATTGCTCCTTTTTCCAATACCAGTGTCCTTTTTCTAACACAAGCATTGTTTCTCTGCTGAGCTGTAGCAGAATTCAAGGACCTGGCAAGTCTTCTTCTCCATGGAGTTAAAATCGGTGATGTAGAGTCTGGGTATATTCCAAATGTAACTTGTTTTATTTACACACATACATCAGTCCTGGAACAGAGGCAGTCATAAACAGCAATCTCAGTCCAACACCAGTGTCTGGTTCCTATCAAGCTACTCTGCCACAAGAATTGACTCCAATTAAAGAGATGAAGGGAGAAAGCAAACTGTCTGGCTGCTCACCACAGCTCTCCCAAACGACCCTTCCATAACCAGATTAACTACCATACAAGCATTTTTTTTCAAAGCCTAAAAACCTACGTATTGGCCCTCTTAAATGAATATTCTAATTTTCACCTTCACCCACTCTGCAGAAATAGGTAGCTCTCTTGGTATACAGTTCCCATTGGATTGGTTTTGTGTTTTGTTTAATTTACATTGTACATTTTAAAATCACATTTTGTATTTCTCTAAGTCCATATCATCACATCCTAGATCCACAGGCTATTTTGCTGAGGTAGGAGGCAGAAGCAGACAGCAGTCTGCTAGTCAGCAGTTTAGCATTTCACTGCAGCTTTCCCATCTGTCTGTTCAACCAAAGAATAGAAACCAGTACACTATACCTCACCGAACAAAACCCACAATAGTCCAAACCTGTGAAGTAAAACCACAATGGACGGTTTTAAACAAAGAGCCCTAAATCTGAACTAGTGGAATAAACATTTAGAGATTTTCTGCCTTTAGATCTGAATTCATGACTCCCACTGAGAATAGGAGTTTGGTAGTGAATACATTGCGGATATGTGATAAAGGATCAAAACATCCAGCAGACACAAGAATTTTACAGCATTGAAGCCAAGAGAAATTCACAGGCTCTACATGATGTATACAGCACAACACTCCTTTCTGTACACAGGGAGAAAAATAGTAAATTGTAGAACTAGAATCTTAAATCTTTCTTTCAACCAAAATCATTAGCTGAAAAAATATAAGTCGTCTTTGCCCAATAGATATAAACGTTAACCTCACAACATAACAAAAGAGTGATAATAGACTGTTACAAATTAGCTGAAGTGGTAAGTGATGATCAAATAGGAGTGAACACTTTGTCATTGTAGGCTAGAGGCAAACGCAAAAGCTTTATTTCTTTACTGGATTAACTTTTATATATTAATGAACTAGAACATAATATCCGAGATAGTAACGTCTAAAACACAGTTCCCATTCATTAGATCCCTTGTCTCTGACCTTCTTAACTAAAAAGAAAAGCACTGTTAACCCTCAGGATCTCTGCAACTTATAGAAACCTTTTATATTGCATCTGGAAAGAGCAGAATTTGGAAAGTGGGTCAACTAGGAAATTTAATGCAGATATGTTAAGAGTCTCTTCTCACTCCCAACCCCTGCCACTTCTATAGTTGGTTAATGTGTGTTATGGGACAAGGGAGTCAAGCTGCTTTTATGAAGAGGGCTGAATTCCTTTTTTAATTCTGGTCTATGGGCCAGGTATATACTTAGGCCTGTTCTACACTAGGAGGTTATGTCGAATTTAGCAGCGTTAAATCGAATTAACCCTGCACCCGTCCACACAACGAAGCTATTTAGTTCGACATAGAGGTCTCTTTAAATCGATTTCTGTACTCCTCCCCGACGAGGGGAGTAGCGCTAAATTTGACATGGCCATGTCGAATTTGGGTAGATGTGGATGGAATTCGACGCTAATAGCTCCAGGAGCTATCCCACAGTGCACCACTCTGTTGACGCTCTGGACAGCAGTCCAAGCTCGGATGCTCTGACCAGCCACACAGGAAATGCCCCGGGAAAATTTGAATTCCTTTTCCTGTCTGGCCAGTTTAAATCTCATTTCCTGTTTGGACATCGTGGCGAGCTCAGCAGCACTAGCAATGATGCAGAGCTCTCCAGCAGAGGTGACCATGCAATCCCAGAATAGAAAGAGGGCCCCAGTATGGACTGATCGGGAAGTCTTGGATCTGATCGCTGTGTGGGGCAATGAGTCCGTGCTTTCGGAGCTGCGATCGAAAAAACAGAATGCGAAGATCTACGAGAAGATCTCCAAAGCCATGACGGAGAGAGGATACAGCCGGGATGCAACGCAGTGCCGCGTGAAAATCAAGGACCTGAGACAAGGCTACCAGAAGACCAAAGAGGCAAATGGACGCTCCGGATCCCAGCCCCAGACATGCCATTTCTACGAGGCACTACATTGCATTCTAGGTGTGGCCGCCACCACTACCCCACCACTGACCGTGGACTCTGACGATGGGGTATTGTCGACGGCCACTTCCTCGGAGATGTTCGCGGATGGGGAAGATGAGGAAGGAGATGAGGAGGACGAGGCAGTCGACAGTGCTTACAACGCTGATTTCCCCGACAGCCAGGATCTCTTCATCACCCTCACGGAGATCCCCTACCCAACCCTCCCAAGGCGTTAACCGTGACCCTGAATCAGGGGAAGGATCAGTCGGTAAGTGTTTTAAACATGTAAACATTTATTTGGAACAGAACAGGAATGGAAATTTAACAATGGGTTTTTCATGATTACTTTGCCCTAGGCGCTTAACTTTTTAGTCCTTGCCAGTGCAAATACTGCAAAAGTATCTCAAAATGTCCGGTTTTTCATGATTAGTTTGCCCTAGGTGCTCTACTTTTTAGTCCTTGCCAGTGCAGCTACTGGAAAATTAGGTTAATATGTCCGGGGATAGAGCTGAAATCCTCCTGGGACATCTCCACGAAGCTCTCCTGGAGGTAATTTGAAAGCCTTTGCATCAGGTTCCTGGGGAGAGCGGCCTTATTGCGTCCTCCATGGTAGGAAACTTTTCCGTGCCAGGCTATCAGCAAGTACTTTGGGATCAGTGCCTTGCACAGCATGGCCGCATACGGGCCTGGTTTTTGCTGGCATTCACGCAGCATGCAGTCTTTCTCAGTGTCCGAAATCCTCATCAGAGTGATATCACTCATGGTGATCTGCTTTAAATTAGGGGAATGTTAGTATTGGGACTGATTGCCTGTTCCTTTACATAACTGTAACTGGCGGTTTACAGCCATGCGGTGGAGGTGTGACAGGGGCAGCATGCAGGGATCTTTCCCAGGGACAGCCGCGAAGGGGGTGGGACAGGGGCAGAGTTCATGCTGGCCGGATTGCTGGCAGCAGGAACTGGCCAACGCTAGGGGCATTGCTTTCAACGTGAAAGGAGGGCACTGCTATAAATTAAGCTTTCAGCAGCCAAAAGTCTATGGCTTACCATGTCCGCCTGCTACCCGAATTCTACTGTCCTTCCCCGCTTGTGTGATCTGTACTCCAAGACCCCAGGCACTGAATGGGAAGGCCGAAAATTCGACCTTGTCATGAGTGCGCATGTGATAGGTGCTGTGCATGGTCTTGTTCACAGAGAAAGACTATGTTCATTGTTCACAAAAATGTATCTTTGTGAGGAATTCACTCCCTTTTTCCCATCCCACAGCTGCAAGTGTCTCCCGACCTACCCCGGTGTCCCCCTCCCAGAGGCTGGCGCAGATTAGGCGCCGAAAGAGAAGGACACGGGACGAGATGCTCTCTGAACTTATGGGCTGCTCCCGAGCCGAGGCGGCACAGCAGACCCAGTGGAGGGAGAACCTGTCCCAATACCAGCGATCACACAGTGAACGGGAGGACATGTGGCGGCAGGAACACCAGCAGGCGACTCAAACGCTGCTTGGACTAATGAGGGAGCAAACAGACACGCTCCGGCGCCTTGTAGATGTTCTGCAGGACCGGAGGCAGGAAGACAGAGCCCCGCTGCAGTCTATCTCTAACCACCCTCCCCCGCCACAAAGTCCCATACCCCTCTCACCCAAAGTCCCAAGAAGGAGGGGCGGCAGGGACAGTGAAAACAGTCACTCCACCCCTGCAGACTGCTCAAGTACCAGGCGGCTCTCATTCCCAAAGTTTTGATAAGTCCTTTCCTTCACTTCAAAAGCACCTCACCCAAGCCCCCGTCCCAGCGTCATCCCCTACCTGTGCAGTTGTTAATAAAAAATATGTTTCTTTTAATTACTATTTCCGTGAGGTTCTTTTAGAGGAGAGTGTGTCTGAAGGGGGGAAAGGGGGTTGGGAATTGGAGAGGACAGTCACCTTTACCAGGGTACAGACACGGGGGCAGGTTCAGCAGCAGGTCACACACACATTGCAGTCACTAGGCACCCTGGTCAGTCTGGGAGGTGGTTTTCATGTTCTGTAGGGGGTGGGGGGGGCTATGTGAGTTTGTGGCGGGGGAGGGCGGTTACAGATCTTATGCAGTGGTCCTTAGCCTGGATGACAGAGCCATGCAGCAGAGGATCTGTAACCGTCCTCCCCCACCACAAAGTCACATAGCCCCCACACACAGAGTCCCGAAAAGGAGGGGTGG
Source organism: Terrapene triunguis (assembly GCF_002925995.2). Lineage (NCBI taxonomy): Eukaryota > Metazoa > Chordata > Testudines > Emydidae > Terrapene > Terrapene triunguis. The sequence goes on along the minus strand of NW_020664482.1, from coordinate 33,991,673 downwards.
CAGGCTCCGTTGAAACAACCAGTCCACCTCTGCGGACCGCTCTAGGAGCAGGAGCCTGTCATTCCTCAAGTTTAGAAGCGTCCTTTCCATCACCACACCCGCTCCCCACCACAGTCAGCGTCCCAGTTTCAACCCTTTACCACGAAACCCTTAATAAAGAAAACGGTGTTAATGAACAAAGTTCCATTTATTTTATTTTTAAAGGAGTGTTGGAAGGGGGGAAACGGGGTGAAGGGGGTATGTAACTGGAGAGGATAGTCAACATTAACTGGGTAAAGAAACAGGGGCAGATTCAGCTTCTCTTTAAACAAACTTAATAGTCACAGGTTACCCTGCTCACTGTGGAACCTAGCTTTCAAAGCCTCCCGGATGCACAGCATGTCCCTCTGGGCTCTTCTAATCGCCCGGCTGTCTGGCTGGGCATAATCAGCAGCCAGGCGATGTGCCTCAACCTCCCACCCTGCCATAAACGTCCCCCCCTTGCTCTCACAGAGATTGTGGAGCACACAGCAAGCTGCAATAACAATGGGGATATTGGTTTCGCTGAGATCAGAGCGAGTCAGTAAGCTTCTCCATCTCCCCTTGAGACGTCCAAAAGCACACTCCACCACCATTCTGCACTTGCTTAGCTGGTAGTTGAAGAGTTCTTTTTCAGTGTCCAGGGCGCCTGTATAGGGCTTCATGAGCCAGGGCATTAGCGGGTAGGCTGGGTCCCCGAGGATCACTATAGGCATCTCCACATCCCCAACAGTTATTTTGTGGTCCGGGAAGTAAATACCTTCCTGCAGCCGTCTAAACAGACCAGAGTTCCTGAAAACACGAGCATCATGAATCTTGCCTGGCCATCTGTCGTTGATGTTGGTAAAACATCCCCTATGGTCCACCAGTGCTTGCAGCACCATTGAAAAGTAGCCCTTTCGGTTAATGTACTGGCTGGCCTGGTGCTCCGGTCCCAGGATAGGGATGTGAGTTCCATCTATAGCCCCACCGCAGTTTGGGAATCCCATCGCGGCGAAGCCATCTATGATGACCTGCACGTTTCCCAGGGTCACTACCTTTGAGAGCAGTAGCTCAAGGATTGCGTTGGCTACTTGCATCACAGCAACCCCCACGGTAGATTTGCCCACGCCAAAGTGGTTTCGCGACTGACCGGTAGCTGTCTGGCGTTGCAAGCTTCCAGCGGGCTATGGCTACTCGCTTCTGGAGAGTCAGGGCTGCTCACATCCGGGTGTCCTTGCACTTCAGGGCAGGGGACAGCAACTCACAAAGTTCAAGGGAAGTTCCCTTACGCATGCGAAAGTTTCGCAGCCACTGTGATTCATCCCAGACCTGCAGCACTATGCGGTCCCACCAGTCTGTGCTTGTTTCCTGGGCCCAGAATCGCCGTTCCACAGCATCAACGTGACCCATTGCCACCATGATATCCACGGCGCGGGGTCCCGTGCTTTGCGAGAGGTCTGTGCCACTCTCAGACTTAATGTCCTCACCGCGCTGCCGTAGCCTCCTCGCCCGATTTCTCAGCATCTGCCTCTGAAAAAGGTGGATGATAAGGTGCGAGGTGTTGACAACGGCCATAACTGCAGCGCTGGTCGCAGCGGGCTCCATGCTCGCAGTGCTGTGGCGTCCGCGCTGTCACTCACCAGAAAAGTGCGCAAACTGATTGCCCGCCGGCGCTTTCAGGGAGGGAGGGCGGGAGTGACAGTTGAATGACGACAGTTACCCAAAACCACCCTCGACACATTTTTTTCCCCAGCAGGCATTGGGGGCTCGACCCAGAATTCCAGTGGGCAGCGGGGACTGCGGGAACTGTGGGATAGCTGCCCACACTGCACCGCTTCCAATGTCGACGCTTGCCCCGTTAGTGTGGACTCACAAAGTCGAATTACTGTTCTTAGTGTGGATACATACGTTCGACTTTTTAATATCGGTTCCACTAATTCGATTTAAGTAAAATCGAACTACTCTCATAGTGTAGACATACCCTTAGACTCCGTACTCCTTTTAATCCACAGTGCATTTGCCCCACAGACATCAGTGGGAAGTTAGCACAAAGATCAAAGGCGAAGTATGACCCTTTCATAATAGCTATCTAGTTACTATCACTATTTGTTGTTTGTTCAGTGGCTCAGCCACTAGGAGAGAAGTGGCCCCAGTGAGAGCAAGTTTATGATCTCAGGAAAGCCCAGGATGCTAATTCTCAAAGAGTAGATGAGGCAAAGCTCCTGCCTCTGTCTCAGCAAGCCGTAAGGGATGTGCTTTCCGAGAGTAGCTGGAATTTGTAGGCTTTCCCACATGATCAGGTTATGAACAGCCTTTTTCCAACAATGGAGGGAACTGTAGCTACTGCCAGAGACAGGGAGAACTTTACCTTGTTTGGGCTTTGCCACATGACTTCTCTGCGAAGGGTTCTCTAAAGGGGAAAAAAAACAACCTAAGGAGTGGCCGTATTGTTTGTTTTTAAATAACTTAATGGATGTGCCCTTTGGCTACTTTCATCAATGAAGCAGTAAATGCTGTCACTGTTGAAGTCTTTTAAGTTCCAATAACTATCAAATGGTTCTTGATCTAGGTTTTTTTGTTTGCTTGCTTTTTGCCCAACTCTCGACCGTTTAAAACACTGGAATGTCTTTATGTTGAACATTCCAGTAACATCAGAGGTGTCTGCAACTGCAAACCTTAAAGCTGCATTTTTTGAGTCAACCATGCTGAAAAGGTTAGTATGTGAGATGGACTTGGATAAGAGTATCATCCTCCTCAAGGTGCTCTGGCAGAGTAATTATATGCTCTAAACCAGAGGTGGGCAAACTATGGCCTGCAGGCCACATTCGGCCCGCAGGACCCTTCTGCCTGGCCCCTGAGTTCCTGGCCCGGGAGGCTAGCCCCCAGCCCCTCCCCTTGATCCCCCTCCCCCGCAGTCTCAGCTCACTCCACCACCGGCGCAATGCTCTGGGTGGCCGGGCAGCGCAGCTGCAGAGCCTGTCCTGACCTGATGCTCTGTGCTGCGTGGTGGCGATGGCGTGGCTGGCTCCAGGCGGGCAGCGCGGCTGTAGCGCCGCCAGCCACCGGTGCTCCAGGCAGCACGGTAAGGGGGCAGGGAGCGGGAGGGTTGGATAGAGGGCAGGGGAGTTCGGGGAGGGTGGTCAGGAAGGAGGGGGGGTTGGATGGGGCAGTGGGGGGCAGTCAGGTGCAGGGGTTCCAGGGCAGTCAGGGGACAGGGAGAAGGGGTGGTTGGATGGGGCAGGGGTCCCGGGGGGACAGTCAGGAAGGAGGGGGATTGAATGGGGTGGCAGGGGGCAGTCAGGGAGAGGGGTTCCAAGGCAGTCAGGGAATAGGGAGTGGGGGGGTGGATGGGGCAGAGGTCGGGGGAGGAGGGTCCGTCAGGGAACGGGGGGGTTGGATGGTGCAGGAGTCCCAGGAGGGTGGATAGGGGGTGAGGGCTGGGCCATGTCCCCCTCCCCTAACCGGCCCTCCATACAATTTCCGAAACCTGATGCGGCCCTCAGGCCAAAAAGTTTGCCCACCCCTGCTCTAAACAGTGCTAGTCCTTATGAGATGCTCCCTTCTGCTGAGACTTCTTATCGAACTGACTGGTGGGAAAGGAATGGATTCCCTATCCCATATGGAATTGGGCTGCTTTCTGGACATCCTTCAGTAGGCTTTTTATTTTGAGGAAGGTAGTAGTCCCATCTAATTGCTTCCTCAGCCACAGATACTGAAGCAGCCAACTGACACCTTCTTGAGAGTCAGGAGGCATTGAATAGGGTGGTGGTAACTCTTTCCCCTCCAAATATTACTCTGATATGGGGCATCATGACAGCAAGTGGCATATTTCCTTCGGGATCTGAATTCTTGAAATTAAAATCATCAAGTGAAGGGGACGAGTTCATTTCACAATCATTCATGTACTAAACTGCATTCTGTTGTGTTTGCATGACTCTGACTTTTAGGGGCAACTTTTGAGCAGACCTCTTACAAATTCACTCATTTGTACCTGCAAACCTCCCCGCCCCCATTTGTGACTTCAGCAAGTCTGCATTTATGCATCCACTCACCGATTTTGTATATGCAAGTCTACATGGATACTCTTAAACTTTGCAGCCACTTAAAATGTGAGGCCCACTTAAAATGTTTAGAAGTAAGCATGACAGGGAATAAGACACATCTCAGCTTGTGAAAAAAATGTTTGTCCATCAGGTGATTGTCCATAGCTATTCCATTCTTCATGTGCATGTGTCCCATGCACTCAGATTGGAATCTTTTGGCCAGAAGTGGTCACCCACTTCTGCATACAAGGCATGTGTGCACCAGGAGTGGAATCCACATGGACAACGCACCTTGAAAGAAGCACAGTTACTATAAGGTAAGTCACCATTTCATGTAGTGTCTGTCAAATCCTGCTGTTATTGAACATGATTGTGTATGTGAAGTGTCACCACTGGTATGCTACTGTTAGCCATGCAAATGGACATTTGAAACTTAGCAGAACCTGTTTATGATGTTTCAAGCATGCAAGTAATTGTCTAAAGCATGAAAAGCAGTGACAGGTTGCAACATGCATATTGCTAGGGGTTGCCTAGCAATAATTCATTGCCATCAATGGCTTTTAAGAAAGTGAAGTGGACATACAATAATAAAGCTCTCTTATATAGTGCTTTGTGGCAGCTGATCTCAAAGAGCTTTACAAAAGAGATGAGCATCATTATCCCTATCTGTCAAATGGGGATAATCTGAGGGGCAAATCACTTCAGCTCTGTGTGTATGGTACAAAGGTAGAGTAAAACATGGGATCATTAGAGAAATCCAATAAGTGTATCAAAGGAGACAAGAGTAAGCAGGGGAAGGTCCCTGTGTTTTATGGACCTGGTGGCTGGGCTACAATAAGGACAGAATAGTCCGAAGAGTTGGATGCCCTTATGGCAACTACCAGTCAATAGAGTTGGATGAGCATAAGTGAGGGCAAAATTTAACCAAAGCCTAAATTGCAAAGTAAAAATGTTTTCATATTCATATTGGTTTTAGTAAAATGTTCAATGGAATAATAGAATAATGTTCATCTGTATTATGAGCATTAGTGCCTCATTTACAGGCATGAGAGAAGTTCATAATGGGTGAACATCTGTCTATTTGTGTACCTTGCATATTATTTGGGTAGAATTAAGGTTATATGTGCCCTTTTATAATATAGATTGAAGAATTAAGCATATGCATAGAGTTGCACAACTCCCATTACATCACTTTGTCACTGTTTCTTGCCTACCTAAATTCCCCCCCATAGATTCAACTATATACAATATAGTGTTCACTTGTGGGGCTAAACTGTTGTTCTCTGTTAAACAGCTGCTGCTTTCCACCCCAGAGAGAGTTTCTTTTCCATGGTGGGGGAAGTGATACTTGTAAATGTAGCCTGTAAAGTGCATTGGGATCCTTCCAAATAAAATATGCCATATAAATATAAGACAATAATTAATAATTACTTCTAACTTAAGTAATAATCACCTTGTATTCATACATAGCCCCATGACACGATCTTCCTTTGCTATATTTTGCAGCATGAGAGTAGGAAAACAAGGCTTTATTATGGAAACTATTTAGCAGCTGTAACTGTAGCAGTAGCTGCCAGTCCCACTGTAATGAAAAAACACACAAAGGATAGTATTTTCAAGTTTTGAGAAACCCTACATGTAAAACTAGGGTGAATGTGAATTTGCCTCCAAACAGCTCTTTGTAGGACTTTTGCTTTAATTTGTAACCCTGGGGATATTTTAGCCAGGCAAACGATGTGACAAAATAAAACTCAGTAAGTGTCGTGTTTAAATAAAACCAATAAACCAATAAACCTCTGTCCCACTATCCAGTTTTGCACTATTTCTGCCTCTTTCCATAGCTCTTTGTTCTTCCCAATGCCTTGTTTCACTCTGTAGTTGTCCTACTTCAAACATGTATAAGTCCCATAACCTTTTAGGAGTATTGAGTGCACGTCACTTGACCCACATATGGGCTGCTTGACAGTAGCATTTTGATTGATTCTCTGCTACAAGTCCATTTGCTGAGCTGCAGCAATCCATTGGAGTCAATGGAATTTTAGGATGTTTGTGGTACTTGGCACTGCCCAAAAGCCAGATCTTGTCATTACTTCCATGTTGGCACAACAACCAAGTTGTTCTGTTACTTGTCACTGTACTTTTAGGTATAGACTATCTGTGAAGAATAGTATTGCCTGTATTTGGGAATCATCCCCATATATCCATGTCCTAGCACTGGTCCATTCATGCATAGACTCCCATATACACTAATTTCAAAGATTAACTTAAACTGATGCTAAAACTCTCAATCAGAATGTGTTAAATTTCTACCTATTTGTTGCAGATCACAGAAAGGGAGGGGTTGATATTCTCTGCTGTTTAAGATAGATGGTTGACTTGTTCTTCACAGGAGGAGAAAAAATTTCCAATCATTCTGCACTACTGGAGTCTGGCTTAAGCTGCTGAGAGAATGGAAGATAAATGCCATTGGAAGAAAGCAGATATGAGGGTACTTTTCAGTGTAGACAGACATCCCTGCTAAAACAGGTGACTACAATGTGCATAACACAAATCTAAAAATGGCATATCTGGCGAGTTTACCTACCTTTAAATTACTGTCACTGTTAAATTAGCAGGTGCACTGCTTTGCACATCTGATGAATATTTTTCCCCATTCTCTTTACACAGTGAAATCACTGCATCACAAGAGCTTTGAAGTATATAATTACTTACTTATTTTCTTCCCACTGAGTTTTAGCATACCTCTCTCTTATCCAGCAATGTTCCCACTCATGATTTTATTTTAATAGCTCCATGAAGCTTTTGGGGTCAGAGCAGAACAACTGCCACCATGAAAGTAAAACAGAGAACCCAGCTCCAGAGCTGTATAGTTTCTCCAGTCCTCCTATTGTAGAGAGAACCCTGTACATATTGGGAGGCAGAGGATAGTGCACTGGTCTGCGGCTCAGGAAACAGTTCTGCCCTGGGCCTTCTGTGTGACCTTGGACAAGTCACTTCACCCACCTCTCTGAGCTTGTATCCCCTCTGTAAAATGGGGACCCTCACCTCTTTTGTAAAGTGCTTTTGAGAGTTACGGTGCAATGTAAGAGCTTGGTATTATTGTTATACCAGTTACTAAGGACAATCATTGTATTATTGTGACCGAATGCAGCCCCATATTCACACCATACAAACTATTGTAATAACCTTAGTACAAAATATGCCTTGTGAGGAATCATTTGAAAACTGATCACTCAGTTTACATGTAAGTTGTAAACAGGGTCTTTAGACAGTGAGAAGGGGAAGATGGGTGACAAGGAAAATCTTCATTTTTCAGCAAACAGAGGTGAGAAGAAACAGCATAGAACTTCTTTCATCACCAGACACCATGCCATCTTCTTTTACTGTTTGAACAAACTTGGGTTTGAGTGGTAACTTTCAGGAAAATTCATCTCCAAGAGAGACTGGACTATAAAAGTGAGAGGCAAACACCCCAAGATCTCTCTCCCCATCCAGCTCTCTCTTTTCACCTAAAAAGACAAAAACAGCTGTTGGACTTTGGGAGCTGACCCTGGCCTGAGAGTTTGGTCAGCAGTGTTACTGGAAACATGTGGCAAAGGACTTCCCCTTGAACCAAATCTAGTTGGTTAAGCTTAGAAACTGTTTTATCTTTATTTCTCCTGTAACTATTTCTGACTTTGTCTTATGCTTGTACTCACTTACAATCTCTCTCTTTTATAGTTAAATTCACTTGTTTTAGTCTTTAATTAAAACTATTGTGGCATTGTAAGTTGTTTGGATAACTTTATTTCAGTTAACAGACTGTTGTACACTGATCCGCTTAGTGAGGCAATGGGCCTCACATACCTGGACTCCCCAGGAGAGGGCTGGACAGGGCAATAGGGTGACCAGATGTCCTGATTTTATAGGGACAGTCCCAATATTTGGGGCTTTTTTTCATATGGGCTCCTATTACGCCCCCCACCCCCATCCCGATTTTTCACACTTGCTATCTGGTCACCCTACAGGGCAAAATGGGGAAAATCTGGGACTGGGAGTGTGTTGGGGTCACCCTGCAAGTAGTGCTAAGGCTGCTGGAAGCCAGAGTGTGACTGATGACTGTCAACATGCTGTTTGGCTGTGTGTGAGCAGCCCAGGTGGGAGATACAGTAGCAAACCATTGTGAGGCACCCCAGGGTTGCAGGACAAGGGTGATACAGCCCCTCGCTGATATGGATTGTACCCCAAATGTCATAATTACAGATAGGAGAAAATTGTGGACTATTGGGACAGTTGTCTAGAAACGTCAAAGATGTCTCTTTGGGTCAGCATTTTCTTTGTGCTCCTCTTCATCATCATCATCCTTCCCTCCAGCCACTTATAGTTACACTTTGGCAAGGTGCAATGACACCGCATACACAGTGTTCTCCGGCTCCTAAATGGGAGGATATGTTTAGCTCTGAGATCAAGGCCTCTCCACGTAGTGCTTTCTGGCATGCTACAGAAAGACACAAACTAGATCTACTTTTGTGTGACCCTTTTTCAGTCTTCACAGTTCTAATGAATCTAGGTCTTATGGCTTCTTTTAAATCCAAGTCTTCCACCGTGCCCTGTTGCTTAGATACAGAGGACAGTTATAAGTATTCTGACTAAAATAAAATGGTTTGTCTTTTTCCAACTAGGTTCTCTGACCAAAAAAAAGAAGAAGAAATCAGTATGAAATTAAGTTTGTTGTTTCTTTAGAAACATGCACATTCAGTCTACCTAACTTTGCAACCTGGCTTTCAATTTAATAAGTTTCTTTCTCTGACAGAAGATGAAGTCCTTAGTATGAGTGCATGGACAAAGATACCAATGATTACAAAATTGTCTGAGAGGTTTTCTCTGTTGAAAAGCATGGAATACTATTTAGAAAGCATATAACTGAATGCAAGGAAGATTTTTAAGAAGCTCATGCTCTTCAATTTACTGAAGAGAGGGCTATCTATAAGGGCCCAATTCTGAGAGGTCTTTAGAATCCACAAGGTCATGCAGGGTATGGCCCTGTCATGGCAAATGAATCTGACCACTATTCCAGCCATGTTCCTGTGAGCCACTTTTTAAACAGAGAATTAATGCTGTTTCCGAAAGTGCCTAACCAGCAGTTCTGTGTAACAATTTGTAACGTAGAGTATATACATTTCAGTATTTATGTATTGAAATTAATGTAACATATTGATGTGTAGGGTATTTGAAAGCTTCCGTGATTTTGATTATTTTGGTTTGTTTACTTTGGAAGGAGCTTGACCTTTCTACAGAGAAATGTACCAGAGCAAATACAGAAGGCACTGTGGCACTGATTAAAAACTAAATGTCCACCTTAATTTGAATCACTGGATTTTTTTCTAGTTTATGTCAACTTTAATGATAAAAAATACATATATGGCTGGTTCTCACTTACCCTATGTTACTTGCGGATGTCTTTTCCTGTTTGTTAATTGGGTGTCAGGATTTCAGTCATTAATGTAAATCATTAATACGTTATGAATAAAATCTGTATATGTGTACAGGGCCACTTAACTGAATAATTAAAGCACTAACTAAAGCACCAAGCATCTTAGAGTGGGTAGGCCGGCGCTTCATTTGTTTACAAAACTATTGATTGACATTGAGGACTATAATATCAATGACAATTTTACAACAGTAATAGTGACTTGTGACAATAGAATGAAAGATGGCCACTTGGTTTAATCATTATTCAACAATTCAATGGATTTGATCTGTGTTTCAGTTGTGTATCTGTCTCTCTGTTAGCTCATCACTCAGCTGGATGAGATTGGTGTAACAGAGGTGATTTGATGGCCTTGGCAACCTCGGTGGCTAAATGACGACCAAGGCAAATCCTTGCAACCTAATTTTTATTCTCTTCAGTGGGAGTGAAATTGCACCTAAACGTGGTTAAGGATGGAGGTGTGGGGTGGAAAGAAAAACATTACAAGTGTGCATACAACACTGAGAGAGTAAATGTTTAGGGTTTACTTGGTCCTGCCACAGTGCAGGGAACTGGACTTGATGACTTCTCAAGATCCCTTCCAAGCCTACATTTCTATGATCCTATCATTCTACGAGGAGCTATCACCAATATTCAAACAAACTATGTTTCCCTGTTTTCTCAGCAGGTTACTGTGTTTTGGATCCTAATGGAAAAAATTAGCCAGTCTGTGGCTGAAACCTGGACAAAATGGAGATAACTGTGGATCAAGGGGCCCATGCAGAGGGACAGAGGAAGATTATGACTGCATATTTCACTGGGCGTGTAATTCTGCTTTTTTTCCCAAAAAGTAAGCAGTACCAATGTCTTACTGTTTACTTCCCTCTTCTAGAGCCCTGGGCCACAGTGGTGGTTTGAGTTTGTTTGTTTTTCCCCACCCTAACATGACTGATAAAAAGTTTTATTGTTTCTTGTGGCTCATGAACTTCACCATAGTCATACTTTTTCACCTCTGGTTTATATTACTTTAATGAGAAGTCCCTGGGGATGCCATGGATGAGCTTCCAGAAGCTCCAGCTAGCAGAATGTGGTGTTCCACTCTTTGAATGGGATGGATGGCCATGAGTCCATATGGAACATTGCACTAGTGACATATCCAGTTCCAGTTGCACATTAAGGTCTTATCTTCAAAACCCTATATATTGTAGGACCCATTCAGTTAAGAGATTGCTGTCCTCTTTGTGCCTCATTTTGAAATAATCTGCTGGGGAGTCTCAGCTCTCTGTGTGTGATAAAATACTTGATTTTGTGAGCTCTCAATGGGGCATAGTTGTTCCAAGAGATCTGGGATTTTTCAAGCCTCAGATCATTCAGCAAAGTTATAGAAGGCAATAAAAAAGTTTTCATTATGAACCTGTCTCGAAGTTCCAAAGTCAGTGATGAATAGAATTTAATTAGTTTGTGACACTTTTCTGTTTTCCTGTAACTCAAACTTGACAACATGCAGGCCCTTTGCCCACAGTTTGAATTGGGTCCTCTTTATTTTACAATATTTAAACTAGGCATATATCCTGATCTTTGTTACTCGGTGAAATCTGACAACTTGTCATTGTGAGTCTACCTGCTTTCTTTTCATACTTGTAAATTAGACATGGAATTATTTCATTATAATTCTATGAGTCTATTTATTTTACAGTCAGTCATGAAAAAGCTCAGAGAACCACTTTTAGAACAAGCCGTGACAATACATTATAATGTTTTAGATCAATATAATGGAGACTAAGTTTGTGGCTTATCTTAAAGGCCAGATACTATTATTGGTGGAAGCACAGCATGGATGAGCAGGGATGCAGGAATCTTACTGACTCAGGGCAGGATTCATGGTGGGCAGCAGAGAGCTAATTCCTAAGGTCTATTGACTGTGTTAAGGGCCTGTTTGATATATTTAAATTATTTCTGCAGTTTATTCTGTTTTAATTTCTACAACAGCTCTTGAATGACTGCACAGAACAATTTTTGGTGCCAAACCACTGTATTCTCATCATGCAAGAGGCTGTGATTTCTCAGGATGTTTGGTTTGTAAAAGGTTGTTAAGAACAAGAAACAATGTTCAAACAAATGGATGGGTCAGATCATCAGATGTTGTAAATTGGCATTGTTCTATTGACTTCTGTGCTAAATATTTCTGAGGCCTTGTTTACAGTGAGGATTTGCCCCAATTTCAGCCATTGGCGAACAGCTGTGACAGAGTAGCTACTCTGATGTAAACCCTTAGTATAATTGTGCATTATGGTAAACTGCAATCTGTATTCAAGCAGCGTATCCTTGTTTCAAGCTGGGGTAAGGTGCACTGGCAGAAGTAGCAGTTTTCCCTTCTCCATATTAAGGCCACACAAGTAGCTGGACTCTGATGGTTGAAATCAGGTCAAACTCCCATTGTGGACAAAGCCTAAGGCTATTCTGCATACGTAGCCCCTCTAAAGGCAGAGTTTGGTGACTGCTGCTACTAGCTTCATCTAATTCACAAGGAGTCTTGTGATGGACAGTCATGAGCAGCTAATCTTCAAATGCAAGGATAGTAGTTTAGATACATTGTTGTGTTATTGCAGAGCAGTATTCCAAGCCTCTAGATGTGCTATGGCTGCCTCTTCATTACAAATAATCCCAAATTACAATGTTTCAATAACAGCAAAGATACTTGTTTGAGTTTGTTTCCATCTGGCAAAACTCTATCCCCACCTGACATTAACGCTTGAACAACGGTTTGAAATACCGGAACCAATGCACAGATTTGGAGATGTAAAATACTTTAATAGTTCTAGATCAAGTATATAAAACAAGCTTCCTTAGGGAGTATTTTTCCATGTTAATTCATTTATTTATAAGCTAACTGAAGCCATAGGTGTTCTGCTTTAATGAGGCATTAGTTAACAATTATATAAAACAGTAAAAATAAGATGTTGCTGAGGCAAAACATGGAGAAGATGCACACAGAGTGAAAAAATATTTAACTACAAAACTATGCAGATTTAAAACAAAAAAAGGAAAGTTTTAAATAAAAGTGCAATTGACTTATTACACATTTTAAAAGATCATGTTAAGAGAGAAAACTATGTATTCTAGTATATTAAATGGGTAAAGAGACCAGGAGTACTCATGTGAAAGGTGGCACTAGGGATCATGCTGCTGGCTCCATTGATAAACAAGAACATTTTTGGTTTTGATTAAAATGTGCTTTAAAATAGTGTGGAATGAGCCTTCCCCCTACTATGTAATTTTGCATTCCCTGTGATTTATGAAATCTCGTTTTAATTGCAAACCAGTGGTTCTTCTCATGTATGTGCCTGAGCACTGTATAATTCCACAGACAGCTAAACTAGCACAGTTTCTAAAAGGAACAGAAGTGTTCAGAAAATAAGATGTATTAAACCTGAAGAATTGGTGACATGCAAAAAAGCATTCCAGTGCTCATGTTACGATGAAAATGTCACTCATTTGTTGGAATGAAGTTTCCAATGAAAAATACTACCACACCCTAGCTAGCCTTGGAAACAATATTCTGTTTTATAAACTTTAGATCTAAAACTTAGGGTAGAGATTCTCACACTTCCTCATAAGATGTTGTCTTGTGGACACCTCTGCTCCCACTCATGAGCATATGGAACAACTTCCCTCCACTTCATCATTTGAGAGCATCCTGTGACAATTACAGCAATTACTTTAACAAGTAATAGGAAAAGGAAGGATGATCTTGTCATTAAGGCACTGAACTGGGACTCTGAAGTCCTTGGTTCAATTCCCATTGACTTTCAGTGGGACTTGTGCTTCTATATCACTGAAGTGCTTTTGAAAATCCCACCCTAAGTGACTAGCCCAAGGCCACACAATAAGTCTGTGGCAGAGCTGGGAACTGAATCCAAAATTCTTGAATCCTAGACCAATGCCCTATCCACAAAACCATTGATCAATTAAGGAAATATGTTTTAAGCTAGCTAGCAAGGAACTGTTCGGTTCTCTCAGATTATATGTACACTGAAAGACTATCTCATGTCTTTTTCCTATAAAGACGTCACATATAAATAAATTAACTTGTGAAATTAATGTTTCAATCCATCTTGGATACTTACCATGTTGTGAAATGGATGTGGCCAATATTTCAATTTTACTTGTTACTTCAACTAGGCACAACTTCAAATGTCACAATAAATAGATTTATAAATAAATAGTCCTCTGTAAACTATTAACTTCTATATTACTAGTCAAGCACATACTGTTTCCATTATAAACAGATTTTTTTCCATGCCCATCCTTGCAAACAAATCACTTTTGGGGCTATTGTGTGTGTGTGTGTGTGTGTGTGTGTGTGTGTGTGTGTGTGTGTGCGCACAGACGTGCATGCTTGGTCTCTGCCTAAAACATGTGTGTCTTTTGGTTTGTCTATTTATTTATTTATTTATTTAAGCACATTCAGTGCCATCAGCCATTTCTTTGCAATTGGAGAATGGACCAAAACACACATTTCCCATTGTAAAAGCAAAGTTTTAACCACATTAGGCTGATTTAGGCAGGAACATAGACCTTATTAAGGACTAAGGGCTGGTCCACACTACCCGCCTAATTCGGCGGGTAGAGATCAATCTTCTGGGATCGATTTATCGCGTCTCATCTGGACCCGATAGATCGATCCCAGAAGCGCTTCCCCGTCGACTGCGGAACTCCTGCTTGCCGAGAGGAGGAAGCGCTGTCGACGGGGGAGCCTGCCTGCGCCGCGTGGACCCAAAGTAAGTACATTTAGTTCGATATAGGAAACGTCGACTTCAGCTACGCTATTCTCGTAGCTGAAGTTGCGTTTCCTATATCGATCCCCCGCCCCAGTGTGGACCAGCCCTAATACTCTGACCCATGTATTACCTTTTTGTTCCTGTTTTTCTTTAACTATGTATCTAACTGGATTACTTGTATTGCAAAGTTTACACTAGTAAATATACCAATTTTCAGTATGGCTGGGTTACTATTGCTATTGGAACCTTAAATTTTGCAATTTCAGACTTTCCGTAACCGTATATGCTGCAATTAGAGTTTTCTGTAGCTAATAATACATATGATTTGTTTATTATGCCTCAGGACTTGGATACCTTGCCTCTGGCCAGCAATTAATTTGTTGGTGAATATTGCAGAAACATACAAACCCCACAAGCACAGCAAATGGAATCAGAAATTTACACACAGTGGATTGTGGTGTGAAATATGACTGAAGAGTACTTAGGGATCTGGGATACTTGAGGAATCTAGTTGTTCAAGGAGTTAGCTGACTCCTGACCTATTCAATGCAGATGAAAATATTTTTGTATTAGTGCTTCAGATGTTGCTACCGTGGTTGTGTAATGGTGGGTAAATTGAAGAAAAAAGTTTGTGCAGACCGCAATTTAGTGACTACTGCAGCTGATTAACTTGAGCAACATTATAAGGAATAATCTTAACAATTATGTAAGAAGGCTCTGGTGAAATACCTGTTTCTTTGTTGTACCTAGTGCTTCATTTACAAATTAAAAAAAATAAAACCCAGCCTCTGTGTACTGCTTTGTGAAATAGAAAACACGTGCATTTTAGACATAAGCACATCCGTATTTGTCCCAGACATGTGGGAAGAAAGGCTAAATGTGAGAAACGTGCTTTAATTTGCCCACAACTTCATTATGTAATTAATCTGGTAATAACTCATATAGCGCAGATTATGAGTCCTTCCTTAACTTTTTTCACCTGGTGGAGGACTGACATCAACTCCCCACCCCTCCATAGCTAGTCTCAGTCCTATTGCCCTCTCCTCATATAAAGGTTAAGGGGCTGTGAAAAGGGGGCTGTCTCCTTGCTGTTCCAGACACTAGCAGCTCTTACCCCATTTTCCAGCTTCTTTAGAGGATGCCTTCCCCTAAATCCACTTCCAATTCCAGTTTATTAGGGAACCAGATCCTTTCTGGAGTGATTGCATTAGACACCTGCCATGCAGAGGTGCCAGCAATTAGCTTGGCTGCTTCCCCACACCCCAGCCAGCTTCTCAGAAAGTTAACAATTCCCTCCAGGACATCAGCCAAAAATCCATCTGCTCCCCAGCTGTAAATGTGTACCTCACCATCCCTGAAAACTCAGGTACTAAATATGATCTCTTTGGTGGATAGTTACCAATCCTCCACAATCCAGATGCATCACGTCTCCTGGCCTTATGAATCTGTGGAGGAACTCAGGCTTTCTACCATATCCTCCACTGTGGCATTCAAGATCAATTTATTGTCACCCCCCAGGAAAAGGTCCTGGCTCTGCCCTAGATCTCTCTGTGTCCTGATGATTAAGTCAACCTACACACAATCACAATTTGTTTTCAGCCTGGTGCAGAATAACCATTTCAGGTGGCTGCTTCCTTGCTGCCAAAAAGTTCTAAAAGGGGCATGAGAGTTTGCCCCCCTTGCCATGTCAGTTCAGATTTGTCTCACTATTGAGGCCCAGATGTGAACTTCCATGAAAACTGGCTGCATGCCTGTGGGCCCAATACCTGCAGACCCAAACGTGACTCATTCCCTTGTTCTCCATACAGTGCCCCTCCATATCTTTCATTGACATTTTCATGCAGGTTAGTTCAACAAGTGGAACTTAATTGAACCCTATGGACTGCTCTGTCAAGGTGGCAGAATTCCTTCCTGCCTAACTCCACCTGTTCCCTCTTCCACTGGTGTCCCATCAATAGCAGTCCCTCCAGGGAATACAGGCCTTCCGATTCCAGTCCACTGTCATCATACATCTTCCCTATTTTACAAACATTTTATTATGAACATTAGCAAATGGACAACTAGATCCCCACCGCATGTCCTGTCAGTCAAAAGTTACTCGCACATAGCTGAGCTGGAATCTGATCTGTACCACATACTCAGATATAGTTGTATAGTCTTTGGGATAGTTTAATCCAGGGGTCGGCAACCTTTCAGAAGTGGTGTGCCGAGTCTTCATTTATTCACTCTAATTTAAGGTTTTGCGTGCCAGTAATACATTTTAACATTTTTAGAAGGTCTCTTTCTATAAGTCTATAATATATAACTAAACTATTGTAGTATGTAAAATAAATAAGGTTTTTAAAATGTTTAAGAAGCTTCATTTAAAATTAAATTAAAATGCAGAGCCCCCTAGACCGGTGGCCAGGATCTGGGTAGTGTGAGTGCCACTGAAAATCAGCTCACGTGCCGACTTCGGAACGCGTGCCATAGGTTGCCTACCCCGGTTTAATCTCTTCAACAGGTAACACCTCTGGGAGTGACCTCTCTCTGTCGCCTCGCTCCACGTCTAGTAAATTTTCTCTTTCTGTGGGGTCTCCTCCCTCCCTGTGGCTTCTGGATCATTCTGTCTTTCCATTCTATGATGATCTCTGTTGGCTCTGTGAGTGTTGTGTCTGCTGACTCGTCAGTGTCCCTGTTCCATTGGCTCACTTGTCCCTCTTGTGTAGTAGTCTCATATGACCGGGTGCTACTACACCATTCACAACTCTTTAGGGATGGAGCCTCACAGGAGTGCCTGTCAAAGTAGTCTTTGACTAACCTGTTGTACTCTATCTAGTGCCTGATTTCTCTGATTGTTATCGACCTCATCATAGCAGTGTCCCCATCCTTCCGGTAGCAGCTCTCCCCCATTGATAACAGGGTTTTGGTCCCTCGTCCCCTCAGTGCCTGCATTACATTGTTTTGGAACCTGGTGATGGAGTATTCATGTGTGCTAAAAATGCTAACAAGGGATCTGAACCAGAAGAAACAGCCTTGTGTAACAATCTCTTAGGGTACGTCTACACTTACCTCCGGGTCCGACGGCAGGCAATCGATGTTCTGGGATCGATCCCGGAAGTGCTCGCCGTCGACGCCGGTACTCCAGCTCAGCGAGAGGAGTACGCAGCATCGACGGGGGAGCCTGCCTGCAGCGTCTGGACCCGAGGTAAGTTCGGACTAAGGTACTTCGAATTCAGCTACGTTATTAACGTAGCTGAATTTGCGTACCTTAATCCGAAGTGGGGGGGTAGTGTGGACCAGGCCTTAGTGTTTTCACAGCTGATTCCACCTTACCACTACTCTTTGGGTAAACTGGGGAGGATGTATGGTAGTCAAACTCCTTTTTGCATGCAAATTCCTTGAATTCTTCCATGGCTAATTGGAGTACATTTTTGGTGAATGCAGTGTCCAGAATGCCATATCACACAAAGTGGGCCCTCAGTTTCCCAATCACTGACTTATTTCTTGTATCAGGCATAGCATCTACCTCACAAAAGATAGAATATTAGTCTATTGTAATCAAGTACTACTTTTCCTTGAATGTAATTAAGTCCTCACCCACCTTTTTCCAATGGTTAAGTGGGCTGCTCCTGTGGTAACAGTCTTTCTGCTGGTGGTTATCACCTGACTGGCAGAGGTCACGCCCTTATATCAAGGAGCAAAGCTGTGTATTTGTTCCTGGGCAATAAACACATTCTCAAGCCCATCTAGACAGCAGTCTATGCCCAGAAATGAGGCATGTATTTTTGTGTGACATCTTTATGTATTGAGGGAGGGGGACAACAGCTCTCTGTCCTCAAAAGATGATTCAATCATCTTTCAGTCTTGCATACTCAGCTCATCTTTGATTTGAAAATATAGTTCTAGTCCTACTGATACTTGGCTTTTGTCACTGTGTCAGTATCACTCTCTTGTCTTCCTGTAGTTTGATGTCCCTTTCTGTAGCCTCTTTGATTTCCATCAACTTCGCTGTTTAAACTGGAAGATAGTGCAACATGCTAATGAATTCAATATCCCAATCCCCTGTCCCCTAGCTCACTAATGTTGGACATATATGCCCTGATCAGGGTTTCAGCTAGGACCAGTAATCATCCTGGACAATATCTGATGTCTACCTGGAAACACATCAAACTGCTCTGCAATCTCTTTGGAGCACTGAACAAGGAGCTTTGCTATGATTGTCTTTAGGGGTTTGTGTTCTTATTACACTATTACTGAATGCCCATAGAAGTACCGATGGGACCGCTCCACTCCAAATAGCAGAGCTAGGAGCTCTTTTTCTATTTGGGCGTACCCTTGTTCACTCTGACAGAGCTCTGCTGGCATAAATGACTGTCTGCCCCTGCCCAAGAGCTGCACCCAATCCTTTCTCCAGTCCATCACACTGGAATGTCCATGGCTCTCCTGGCTGGTAGTACTTTGGGACAGGGACATCTGTTATCATTTCTTTCTGTATATCAAATGTTTTATGTTGGGGACCTGCCCAGCCCCACTCAACATTCTGCCTTGCGAGGTGGCTTATTGGTTCTGTTACTGCAGACAGGTGTGGGCAGAACTTTGTCAGGAAATTTATAATTCCTATGCAGTGCTGTACCCCTTTCACATCCATTGGATCTGGCAGGTCTCTGATTGTGTTGGGGTCTGCTTTCAGTCCCTCTGCTGTGAGCAGATGTCCAATGTATGTCACCTCATGCTCTTTGTGTCAGATTTTGGGGGGAGGAGGTTCAGTTTTATGTTCTTGTCCCTTCATCACTATAGAAAAGCTTGTAGTTTTATGACCTGGTCTCATTCAGTTTCTGTATCATTGCTCCCTTCACCTACAATGAAAATATCATCTGCAATTATTTTCACCCCAGGCAGACCTTCCAGTGCTTGGATGAGACTTCTCTGGAACACCTCTGGTTGATGGGCTTATGTCCATCAATGTGCACAGCCAACTGTAATGATCAAATGATATTGCAAACGTTGTCAGCATGCTGGACTCCTTACCCAGGGTATGTGCCAAAACCTGGTCCTCACACCACAGACCATAAAGTTTCTGGCTTTGGAAAGTTCTGGCAAGATGTCATCAACTATGGGCAGTTGATAATGACATCTTTTCAATGATTGGTTCAGTGGCAATGGGGCTATGCAGATGAGTAAATTATCTGATGTTTACTTTATCTCCACCATGCTGCTAGGCTGTACTAGCCTCTTCAAGTCATACGATACCCCTGCTCTGCAGACATATTAGCTCCTTGCGTACTGGATTATGTAGTGCCACTGGAATTTTCTGCCATGGTAAGCACACAGGTTCCACTGTGGGGTCTATTTTCAGGCACAGTTTTCCTTCAAGGTAACAGTCACCTTTGAAAACACCACCCATATGATTTTAAATTGGGGAACCCTTTGCACTACAGCTATAAAATTCTGATGCTGCCCCCGATCAGAGCTGTGGCTTGCATAGCTGTATTCCCAAAGAGGAGTCTCTGGTCCTTACTCACCACAACCAAAAACTTCAGTTTGTACCATTTATTATTTTTTTAGGTTAGTTACTACGAGGTCACATATTCCTAGAGACTGCATTATTAGAGTGTGCCTGCTTTTTGTAATGGGTCTGTTAGAATCCAATTCACCCCGAGGAATCACACTGGAGGCCTTGCTATCTGGCTGAAATCACACATAGTATTTGCCTATTAACATTGTTGCATACACAGAGATTGGTATTGTTCCTTGTTACTTCTCTGTTCCATTAGCCTGAACCTGATATGTTTCAGAGTCAAGGAGAGAGTCATGATCTGCCATCCCCTTACTGTTACAAGTCTGACTGAATCTTGCTGGGACTTTCCTCTCCTCTTGCGCATATTGGTAACATGATTCAACTTGCTATATTCCTTGCAATGCTGTCCTTGTTCGGGGCACTTTTTTACCTGCTCATGTTGTATCTCACAATAAATGCATCTCACTATAGGTATGGGATCTGGCCACATCTTCCCCTTTGCTGTTGGACTGTACTTCTGGGGGTGTTGAAAACCCTCGGAGGCACCTCCTTTCTCTTGAGGCTTCTGGTACAAGGCTCGCCCCCCTAATGAATCTGTTTATTATGAGATCACCTTCCCAGACCAGCCACTCCTGCAGGTGGTGATCACAAAGCCACAGACTATCATGTTCCAAATCAGGGAGTCTTGCAAATCCCAAAAATTGCATGTACCAGTCAGTGTGTGTAAGGCAGGAACATTTCAGGCTGTGTCATACTCCTGTATGGCCAGATCTATGTACAGTGTAAACTCATCCTTCCACCACGTCCATTGATGGGATTAGGTTTGTGTCTGCAAAATCCAGAGCTCTGGGGGCTTCAAACCAAATTGCATGGCTCATGCTGCCAACTGCTGCACTTCACCAGTCCACCAACTCCTGTATCCCTGAAGGAACGGATAAGCAAGAAGCATTTTAGCACATGAACTACTGAATTGTGTCGTCCCCAGCAAGGGTCTCCATACCCAACTATGCAGTCGGATGCCACTGTTGATAGGCCTAATCTGTTGGGCTCCTATTGCAAGCCATGCTGTGGATGTAACCAATCCAACCCTGAACAAATAGGATCCCATGTCTTCAGAGGAACCTCAACAATACGTGCTCTTTGACATTGTCATGAACTGAAATTTCCTTTTTTTGAGGTAACTCCCTTCCCCAGGAAGTAAGAGTAGAGCCAGGGCTGGTGCTACCATTAAGGCAAACTAGGTGGTTGCCTAGGGCGCCAAGATTTGGGGGCGCCAAAAAGCGGTGCCCCCAATTTTTTTTTTACAGCATTCCTGGGCTGGGCTGCTGGCGGCGCGCTGACACGTGCGGTTCAGACTCCCTCTCCCAGCACAGCGTCCGCTCCATGTAATTATTGTCATTGCCAGCGGGGGTGGCATGCTCGGGGAGGGGGTGTAGTAGAGGTGAGCTGGGGTGGAGAGCCCTGGGGCAGCTCCCCCCCCACACCCTGCGGTGCCCCCCCACGTAGCAGCTTCACACCCCCCCCCCCCGTTTGGCGCTGCAAGCCTGGGAGGAGAGGAGAAATAGAGCGGGGGCGGCGTGCTCAGGGAGGAGGTGGAGCAGAGGTGAGCTGGGGTGGGGAGCTGCCGCATGGCTGGGGGCGGGGTGCAAGGTGGAAGTTTCGCCTAGGGCGCAAAACTTCCTTTCACCGGCCCTGAGTAGAGCCTACCCTAGACAAATTGGTACTGCTTTGACTGGGCAAATCCTAGCCTCTTCACATTTTGGTAGTATTATAATTCACCTTACTACCGTCCATCCCCCCTTTTTATTGCACTGAGTCTGGGTTTAAGATCCCTCTCCGCTTTCTGCCATTGCAGAGCCCCAAATTGGAAATACCTTATTTTCTGAGCCTCTGATTAGTCCGGATAGAGACAGCCCATTCAACAGCCAAGGCACCACAGATTTTAGTGTCAAATTCTCACTGAGCTCATCTCTGCCCTTGAGTGCAGTAATTTCCCAACTCCCAACATGCATCTGACTGTACAAGATGCTAGTTGCTTTACACTATGGCAAAACTGATCAGTCCAGAACCAACCTTCCGGAGGACTAACTGCACTGAATGGCCACCTCACGGGATCCCAGAACCAACTCTCAAATTCCACCCCTCTGATATGCTGAGTGTCTTGAAGAACTGGCAGTTACCATTGTGGATCCCCACCTGTCTTGCCTCTGACTTCATTCTTGTACGTAGACACTACCATGATGATGGGAAAGAGCTTTTATAGGGTTATGTTTCCATCCCCTCCCAGATCCAAGGAGCACCACTTGCCCTGGTGGAAACCCCAGACTCAATGCTTCCAATCCCTCTTCACTGGATTCAGATAAACCTTCAGGTCCAACTCTGGCAATCTTCCCTTCAAGGAAGCCCTGCTGCACTGATTGAGGGATTGTCCAGTGCTCAATAAATCCTCCATCTCTTAATTTTCTCTTAATAAATTAGCTCTGGCCATGAGTGAGGTAGTACCCATCCCAAAGGCACCATCTGGGGTGTGAAATTGAAGATGTCCAAGCTTGTAGTTTATGAGAAGTAATTTTCTTGGATGATGCATCCCTCCTAGCCAACTCCTGCAATCCTATTAACAGCATGTGGAGATACTCACCTGTTTCTTATTCAGTCTCCAGTCAAGCCAGCCGGGGGGGGGGGGGGGGGCAGGGCAGGGCAGGGTGGACTTGTCTGTTGAATCCACTCTTGCTGCAAATAAGGGTATCCAGCTGGCCCACCAACTATGCACAGGGTTTTCACCAAGCTGTAACACTAGGTCTACAGCTACCTAGTGTCAGGTGGGGAAGGGATTCATGACATGTATTCTCTGGGGTCTGTCTCCACCTCTGGGCTGTGTGCGTATATTAGGAACTCTCTCCCCTTTATGGATTAACCTGGTGCTCCATTCCCCAAGACCAGTTCCTCTCTCTGTTCCATCTCCATGTAGGCTGTTAGTCAGGGTATCTATAGCCACCACTGTTGTAGGCAGTGGCCTCATGACAGCTAAACATGTATCTTGGATTCTTCCCACTCTCTGGTAGGAATTGAATATCATGCAGTACTCCTTAACTGACTGAGCCGTCTCTTTCAGCTGAGATCCTAGTCATAGCATCACTGAACCATTCCCCAATATCAGCTGGGATCTTTGCTGCACCAACACTGAGCTGTGCTTCAGTTCCAGCTGGGATCTTAGCTGCAACAACATGGAGCTGTTGTCTGGCATCTTAGCCACAGCAATAATAAACTGTGTCTCAGTGTCCCCCAAAGCAAAAGCATTTGGTGCACATCTATGGGGATGTGGGTAGGGCTCCAAACTTCCTCTGCAGAGTCATCTGCATGAAGCAGCCTCTCCTGTTTAAACTCACTGAAGACAGACTGTTACCTACAAAGGAGTTTATCACACTGTATGCCCTCTCCCTGCAGGGGTAGCACTCCCAGGGCTAGTCTACACTACCATGCTACATCGGTGCAGCTGCACCGATGCTGCTGTGCCAATGTAGGGCATCTGGTGAAGACGCGCTATGCTGACGGAAGAGTGTGTCCTGCCAATGTACTGCTAGTGTGGACAGCGCTTAGGTCGATGTAACTTGCGACACTCAGAGGGGTGGCTTTTTCACACCCCGGAGCAACATAAATTATGTAGATTTAAGCGGAGTATAGACAAGCACTCAGTGGCTCCTACACTCTGTCCCTATATTCCCTCTGCAAGTTGGATCAGAGGAGTTGGATCTGTAACATTCCACCTGCTGGGGAGAATTACACTTGATTGGCTGCTGCCACTACTCTCATCCTGCACCCATGCGTGGCCTGCAGGGAGCCAGTGGGGTTGCTTGTCTACTCCTTAACATCTGGACTCTAGGAGCTGGAAGATCCTGAGTCAGAAATTCCAAGACACAAGATGGAGCTTATGCTGGTGGCATCATGTTGACATACCTTCCCCAAGGCACACAGGGGCCAATGGCTTACCTGAGCCCCACTGGCCTGGCCCACAGCTAGGGTGATGCCTTCCTCCTCCCACTGAGAAAGTGTGTGGGGGTATCACTATTTCTTTCCCACCAGTCCAGGTAAAGGCCCTGCCCCCCCGTCCCTCCCATCTTGAGTTTGTGGAGATTGTATTCTGGCCCACCCAGAAGCAGATGACTACCAGAAATCTTTTGTTAGAGTGTGTTTTCATGAGATTTCCAAGGTCCTTTTGGTACCCAAGAGTTTAGCACAATTGGGTGCAGAATCCAGACTTAGAATTGTTACTCTAAACCCTTTTTGTTTCCCCCATCATTACCAATCCCCCATGAAGATGAATTCCCCTTTTAAAAGTCTCCAGCCTATGAGGATAAACTGAAAAAAGAACACAATATGAGGCCAAGTTAGTTTTACAGTATCAATAGGACACCAAACTGCTATCGGCTACATTCAATGAGCCAAATTTTTCACCGGAGTAACTTCAGTGGAGTTACACCCGAGATGAATTTGATCTAGTTCATTTTGTGTTAATTCATTTAGCATATTTTGTGAAAGTTCTCTTACTGTAGATTGGGCTTTTCCCCAAGATGAGCTAAAGCCTTATCACTAGTTTAAATCAGTTGGGAAACAAGACCAGTGTTACTCTCCCTGGTGGTTACATTATTCAGCTAATCAATTAGTAGGCACCCAGATTAATTAAAAGTCCTCCTATCTGCTTTTGGGCACAGAGAAGTAGTAGTGCAATAATGCCTTTAACTGAGCTGTATGGGATAACACTTGTTCACATTAATTCAGAATGACACTCTCTTGGAACATTATTTATGTCTTCTCCCTGCTGTATGGCACTTTTTTTATATTTACATGTTAAAATCGATGCTTTTGATTTGACAAATGCCAGCCTTTCCCTGTGTTATAAATCCTGAAAAGAGCTTTAATTGACACATGGTATTCTTGCCAAAATCAACCTAATGAAAACACTGATGGAGTTTATTAGTCAAAGGTTATTAATATCAATTTCAATACTAACTGACCTGGCAGGAGGCTTGATAAAATAGAGAACAGTATTTCTCCAAGGGAAAAAAAAAGCTTTTAAAAAACTCCACAGTAGACACAGTACAGCTATAGCTGACAGGTTTGATGTGGCAACCATATTAATTTTTTTTCCTTGAAGGAAAGTTCACTGACTTTGGCATGCCAGTTTTCCTAGAGCAATAAAAGTTCCAGTTTTCTCAGTACAAATATTTTGTCTCCTAATTTGACACATCATTTCTTCTTAACAGGGAAGGGCACATTTTCTTATATCCTCTTTCCATCATATTTGTAAAACACTGTTATATTTGACAGTGCTGTGTTGCTATACATGTTTTCTCAATGGATTAGTTATAAATTTGTCTTATTAGTCATACAGGGGATATTATATGTGTTAGAAGGAGGAAGTGCATGTAGTACTATGTGAAATTAAAAAGAATGATTCCAGTCTACATACATTTTATCTAGTATTAGCTATGGCATATTATTTTGTATTTATATGACATATAATGACTTATTGTTGTCTTCTAATACAAGTGAACTGCAAAGTAGATTGCAAAAGATCAATAAGAAGAAATAAAAAAAATAAAAAAAAAATCTTGAATGATTTTAGTAAGTATTTGTGTGTGTGTGTGTGAGGGGGGGTGTTTGTGTGATAAAGCCTGTATTGGGTTACTGGTCCTTTAAGGCTGCAGGAACTACTTTCAGAGACTAACGAGGAGTACTTGTGGCACCTTAGAGACAAACAAATTTATTGGGGCATAAGCTTTTGTGGGCTAAAACCCACTTCATCAGATGCATGGAGTGGAAAATACCGTAGGAAGATATATATAACAGTACATAAAAAGATGGGAGTTGCCTTACAAGTGGGGGGTCAGTTCTAATGAGACAATTCAATTAAAGTGGGCTATTATAATCAACAGGATGAAACATCTCTTTTGTAGTGGTAATCAGGGTGGCTGATTTCAAACAGTTGACAAGAAGGTGTGAGTAACAGTAGGGGGAAATTAGCATGGGGAAATTAGTTTTTAGTTTTTGTAGTGACCCAGCCACTCCCAATCTTTATTCAGGCCTAATTTGATGGTGTCCAGTTTGCACATTAATTCCAGTTCTGCAGTTTCTCATTGGAGTCTGTTTTTGAAGTTTTGTTGTTGAAGAATTGCCACTTTTAAGTCTGTTATTGAGTGTCCAAGGAGATTGAAGTGTTCTCTGACTGGTTTTTGAATGTTATAATTCTTGACATCAGATTTGTGTCCATTTATTCTTTTGCATAGTGACTGTCTGGTTTGGCCAATGTACATGGCAGAGGGGCATTGCTGGCACATGATGGCATAGATCACATTGGTAGATGTACAGGTGAACGAGCCCCCTGATGGTGTGGCTGATGTGGTTAGGTCCTATGATGGTGTCCCTTGAATAGATATGTGGACAGAATTGGCACCGGGGTTTGTTGCAGGGTTTGGTTCCTGGGTTGATGTTTTTGTTGTGTGATGTGTAGTTGCTGGTAGTATTTGCTTCAGGTTGCGGGGGCTGTCTGTAAGTGAGGACTGGCCTGTCTCCCAAGTTCTGTGAGAGTGAGGGATCATCCTTCAGGACAGGTTGTAGATCCTTGATGATGCGCTGGAGAGGTTTTAATTGGGGGCAGAAGTTGACGGCTAGTGGTGTTCTGTTACTTTCTTTGTTGCGCCTGTCCTATTGTAAATGACTTTTGGGTACCCTTCTGGCTCTGTCAATCTGTTTCTTCACTTAAGCAGGTGGGTATTGTAGTTTTAAGAACACTTGATAGAGATCCTGTAGGTGTTTGTCTCTGTCTGAGGGATTGGAGCAAATGTGGTTGTATCTTAGAGTTTATATCTTCCTACTGTATTTTCCACTCCATGCACCTGATGAAGTTGGTTTTTGCCCAAGAAAGGTTATGCTCAAATAAATTTGTTAGTCTCTAAGGTGCCACAAGTACTCCTCGTTGATTTTGCTGATACAGACTAACACGGCTACCACTCTGAAACCTTTCAGAGACTAGTTAACTTATGTCATGTGTCCAAAGAGAGTGGATAAAGCCAAAAGAAATAAATGAAGCGGTCATTGGGACAAAGGCAAATGGTCCTGGTGAACAGTAGCCTCTGAGCCACAAAACTTAGGTTTTAGAGTCCACTGCAGACCACAAAATTCCCGCTAAACCCTGTAGGCAGCTATACTCACCCGGCGCCTAAGTTTTCATGGTAAAAGTTCCCGTGGAGTCTATGTTCCTGTCTCTGGACACACACACTGCTGCCTCCCTCTAGTCATCCAGGTGACTATCTCCTACCTAATCCCCAGAGTCAGTCAGTCAATCCATGAAATAGAGGGAGCTAGGCATGTGCCTGCCTACCTTGTGTGTGGGGATAAAGCTGGTAGGTGTGCTCAGTGGTTGCCTATCAGATTGGGTCCGATTCAAAATCTGGGTGGAGAAAGATTTGCCCAATAGCTAGCGCACTCACCTGGGACATGGGAGACCCAGATTCAATATCCCCTTCTGTCTGACAGGAAGAAAGGATTTAAACAGGGGTCTTCTACCTCTTAGGAGAAGTGCACTACGCACTGAGCTGTGGGATATTCTGATGTGGACTCTCTGCTTCATCTGTTGGAGCTGTTCTACTGTGGACGAACAATTAAAAAATAATTGGACATGGGACTGGACTCTGGGTCTCCCACTTCCCAGGTGGGTGCCCTAACTACCTGGCTACAGAGTCGCATTCTCTCTCTCTCTCTGTGGCCCAACAGTCATTGGGTCAAAGAGACAGTGAGAGCGCATGAGAAAGAGCAGAGCTGTGATAGGAGGAGAAAAAGCTATACTGCCAGAAACCCTAATGAAGAGCTGTTTTGGATTTCCCATTTAAAGTGATATACAGAGGTCTCGATAGTTGATCTTTCTCTGTTTTAATCTCTTGCACAGTGATGATAGGAGCTGTCATATGGGAGCTGCAAATAAACCCATCCACACTCATGCCTTTTCTATTTAAAGTTTTAGTAGTTTGTTTTTGCTAAGGGAATGAAGAATGGGTACGTCAGGTTGAAAAATGGTGCATGAACAACACAGTTGAGAAATGTTATGCAATTCAAAACATAGTAAGTTTAGGGTTTTCACCATTTGAACTTGTGTATAGCCGCGAGGTTACAGGGCAGCTGCACTGAATTGCCTTACCTGTAAGGGGTTAATCAGTTTAATTAACCTACTTGGCACCTGACCAGAAGGACCAATGGGGAAAGAAGATACTTTCAAATCGGGGGGGGGGGGGGGGGGGAGGGAAGGTTTTGTTTGTGCTCTCTTTGTTTTGTTCCCTCTCTGGACAGAGAGAGAGACCAGGCTGAAAAATCATCTCCTAAAAACATACCTGAAATGAGCATCTCGGATTACAAAAATTGTAAGTAATGCAAGGAAATGCGTTAGATTATCTTTTGTTTTAGCTTGTGAATTTTCTCTATGCTAAGAGGTAGTTTATTCCTGTTTTTAGAACTGTGAAGCTAAGTCCAGAGGGGAGTCCTCTGTGTTTTAAATCTTTTTATCACCCTGTAAATTTACCTTCCATCCTGATTTTACAGAGGTGCTTCTTTTACTTTTTTCTTTATAATTAAGTTCTTCTTTTAAGAACCTGATTGAATTTCAGTGTCCTAAAAAACAAGGGATTTGGTTTGTGCTCACATTGTAACCAATTGATTAGTATATTATTCTCAAGCCTCCCCAGGAAAGGGGGTGAAGAGGGTTGGGGGTATATTTTGGGGAAATAGGGACTCCAAGTGGTCCATTTCCTGAATTTTTGTCTAAATCACTTGGTGGTGGCAGCAATACCGTCCAAGGACAAGGAAAGTATTTGTGCCTTGGAGAAGTTTTTAACCTAAGCTGGTAGAAATAAGCTTAGGGGTTCTTTCATGTGGGTCCCCACATCTGTACCCCAGAGTTCAGAGTGGGAAGGGAACCCTGACACCAACTTTTGTGATTTTTATCACAAATCTCATGGTATTGGGTGTGTTTGTTAAAGTCCCGGTTCCTGGAAGCTTGTGATTACATGAGAATCACTGCTTTAATTTTAAAAATGAAAGTAAGTTTGTAGCCCTCATGGTTGTGGAGAATAGGTAAACTTTTCAAAATCACCTTATTTACTTAGAAGCCTAGGTTCTGTTTTCTAAAGAGACTTAACTGCCTAATTCTCTCTCTTTCCAGGAGACTTAGCTCCTAAGTCATGTTAGAAAATGGTACTTAGGCTTTTGGTGATTTAGATGATTTTGAAAATTTACCCTTAAGTTTGAAAATATGACCTAAAGGCTCAAAAGCCAGCAGAAATATAAAAATGATTATTTTAAAAATTTTGTGGTTTGTACACTAATTATTGGGAAGCCAACTCTTTCTCTTATAGGTTCAATTCTGATGCATTGAATGCTGATACAATGAGGGTTCCTTCTCCTAACTGAACCTGGTTCTTGCTGTTCAGTCTCTCATGGTCCCACAGTTTGGGACATTGCACTGCTTGACCGTATTTTCATAGGGGGCTGTGAAGACCGACATGAATGACCCCTCAGTATCTCATTCCCTTGTTCAGCAGGACCTCAGCGCTTCTGCTGCTAGGGACTTCTTCCTATTATACTTTTTCTGATATCCTTGTACTTTATTCACCCCACTCAGCAGAGTGATGTTGTAAATATTCTCCAGTACTAAGTAAAGTGGTGGACATTTATATTACTGGCCCATCATAACTGTTTTACTTCTACACAAATCGTGTCTGTTAGTTAATCACCTCTTCACCTTCTGCCACCTGATCACCTTTTCAATAAGGCAGAGGACATATTTTGTTAGTAATACCCTGCAAAGAAAACACTTACATATGAAGTGGAAGTAATATTACCATGCTGCAGAGAGCAATGTTTTTCAAGGAGGTGACCTTAGTCTTTTAAAACAACAGGATAGCTCATCTGAAAAGTTGATATATGGCATGCTGGGTGCCAGCAAGCTAGAGCTGTCTCTTTAATTAGCATCATGCTTTTTTAGTTCTCTCCATGACTAACAGTCTGTCAGTTGGTAAATAAATATTTTACATAAATGTAATCAGTAACTTCGGCATTTACACGTTGTAGGGCAGTAATAATATTGGGAAATTAGATTGTTCTAAGGTCCGTGAAAGCCTTGATTTTTAATCCTTCACAAACCTAAGGTGGGGCCTGACACATTTTTAAAGATTTATACTACAACAGTGCATTTAGTAATAGTAATAAACTGAGTAAATGTTAATATTTCACTGTAATGTGCATTTGGAAGGGGGCATAAGTTAATCAGTCACCGTGTAAAGTAAAGCAACATGGATATCAAGACACAGGAGCTCTGAATTGATCTTAATTTTAAATATAGTATTAAAATTAATAAACCAAATTATGTTCTATATTAACAATTAGCAATATTAAGTCATGCAGAATAAGAGAAGTCTTTAAGAGCACAACACTTAAATTATTTTCCTTAGCATCATTAACATTCTGTACGGAACTGGGCTGGAGCAAAGGGGAGACTTGTCATTGATTTCAATGGGGTTTGCATCCAGCCCTGTTTCCCTCGTGTTTAGATTTTGAATGTTTCATTTGGATACTTTATATAGTTTATAAAGTATAAAGTTTTCTGCTATTCAGCCAGCTCTATGAATGATTGAAAACTATTTCGCAAATAATTTAGTGTACGATTTTAGTTTCAATTGTCAAATTATTTATTTGTAATTTTTTTTTCATTACTCAGCCCATTTGATTCACTACCAGGATGCCAAGTAATTGCATGATACTTATTGCTCTAACTTGAAATGCATGTGTTTTCTCAGTCTGCCAGCTGAAGGTACAATTAATAACTGCTTAACACTTGCAGTTTGCATAGGAATACCTTTAATATAGATATTTCTGTTTCCAATATTTCCCTTTATTTTCAGTCTCCATCCCTTCCTTTGAGAAATCTGCAGCTAAATTGAAGATGGTATGTTTTGTTTAGACTAGCAGACCTGGGTTTGCTGATGTGTGCATTTGAAGAGAGTCCCTTCAGTTCCTGCTGTGCCAGGTGACTTTTGCCATTACTGTGTTCTGCTTTTCAAGACTTTCCCCCAGGTTTTAGTTATACAAATGCCTCCAAACTATGCAAAATATTTGCTTAATGACTAGTGAGTTGTCAGTCCAACACAACTCAAGCGCCCTACAATATATTTTACGAATAAAATACAATTCTGTAGTTGGAAACCTGAATGAAAAGTATTTCGCCAAACTGTTTTATTTAAAGAGATAAAGATGATTGATTTTAAGAAAATTAGCTTTTTTTATGTGGAAATGCTGCAAATGGATACATTTCTTAGACTCTTGTTCACAGATGGGTGAGGAGAATGATTAAAGTCTTAGGAAAATTCTCATGAGAAGTGAGATTGAAAAGATTGGGATTGTTTATCTTAGAGAGGAAACAAATAAGAAGGGACATTGTAAAAGTATCCAAAATAACTAATAGTATATGGGAAAAGATCAGGGATATTTGAATAAATTTGAAAGGTGGCAAATTTGAATAAATTTGAAAGGTGATAAAAGAAAATTGTTTTTTCCACGTAACTCCCATTTAAACTATAAAACTCACTGCCACAAAATACCAGTAAGGCCAATATTTTGGGATTAAAAAAAAGGATTAGGCATTTATATGGTAACAAGAACATAGAGAGTTGTAACTGTGTATTATAAAATGAACAATAATTTTGGAAGGAATATAAACCCTCAGTCTTCAGACCATAAGCCAACATCTGATTATTGGGGGTTTGATAGACAGTGTCCCTGTGGAAGGTTATCCCATAACTTCCTTCTGCAGGACTTCTTGCACCTTCTTTGGAAAAATCTGGCATTGGCCACTGTTGGTGATGTGATACTGAACTAGCTGGACCACTGGGCTGATCCTGAATGGCAGTTCCTTCCTTGCTAACTTTGAAATTAATGTACAATTTATAAAAGATGTAGCAGTAAATAAATGAATATGTGCATAATATTGGTGTTTGCAACACCTTTGTGTGATTTTTGTCTCTGGTCCCTACTTACCTTTTCCCACTACAGTGTTATTCTGTTATATGAATTTATTTCTCAGCCTGCATTCTGGGGGCTTGCCCCTTTTAATTTGGCAGAAAGAGTATATAAAGTGCAGTTATAAAATGCAGTATCAA
Source organism: Terrapene triunguis (assembly GCF_002925995.2). Lineage (NCBI taxonomy): Eukaryota > Metazoa > Chordata > Testudines > Emydidae > Terrapene > Terrapene triunguis. The sequence goes on along the minus strand of NW_020664482.1, from coordinate 33,959,700 downwards.
AGCAGCCATTTTACAGCTGGCTACTAGTTGCTGTATCATCTTCCTTTCTTCCAGCTGGTAAGGACCCATAACTTCTCTTCTGTTGCCCTTTCTTATCCCTGGGAAGATGCACATTCTCACAATTTCCCCTTTTCTTTAGTTAAATATTGAATGGTTTTTCTCAGGATAATTTGGCTTCTGGTAATCACAGAGGTGGAAGGTAGAATTTTAGTCCTAAAACCCTTCCATTGTCATTTCACTGTGCTGTTGGTATATTCTTGCTGCCAGAAGGCAAGGGTTGGAGTTGGAATAGAGGAATAGGGAGATGGGTACAAGGAATGAGAAGCAATCAGAGTAGAGGAGGAACAATTCAGTATTGAGGAGTTATAAATTAGGAACCAAAGAAAGCTGTGTGTGAAGGGAGAAGAGGCAACAAGGGAACTGGTGGTAATGGGAGGTAGCAAGGGAATAAGAGAAGATGGAGCAGAAAAGAGGCAGAACAAGAATAGAGAGATAATAGAACAGACAAGAACAACACTAGCATTTCATATATCCTATTAGGTGAATGCTTGGTAAAATATTAAGTAGTCCAACTGATATAAAAAAATAGGGTCAAGCATGTTCTGATTCCCCTCAAATCCTGCAGTAGTGGTATCTTTCTTATAAAAAGCAAGTTAAAAGAAACAGGAGAGTACTGCTAGAGTCAAAGTAGGTAGATTGCCATGGTATTTCTCTTGCTGAAGGGTTCATCACAGACATTCTCTTTCTATTCACTTTTTTCCTTTTGTGTTTTTTAATGGTTAGCAAGCAAGTTTGATTCCCATCCTGTGACTTATATGGTATTTTAGAGACAAGCAATAATCCTCCTTGTGTGGTTCTTTATGTTGTTGATTGCACACAATATATCTCAATGTGGCAATATTTTTGTCTTCTGAATGGCTATTGTGAACAGTTATGCACCTAATCATTAATTGTCTTCATTAAGCTACTTTTTCATTAGTTCTTTTTATTGAGGCTTTATACTGGCTAAATGTGTGCAGTGATACCACCAGTGACTGAATCCTAATAGTATCTTTGACTAGTAAACCTTAAACACGTCTCACTCTGCCTCCACCTCCCAAAATGAAGGCTTTGTGTTTCACGGCACATTTTTTGTAGTTGGTGAATCACCTCACTTGTTAAACATATGGTAAAGTCCACAGCAGAGTCATAATATTTCTCAGGATGGTTCTTCAGTTCAGCAAAAACAAATACAATAATTCAGCAGGAAACCAGAATGTCCAGCCTAAATAAATCAGAATCCTTCTGAGTGAGCTCACCTATGGATTGGGAGTCTGCTATACAAGACAGTAGAGGTAAATGCTAGCAATGGGCAAATACCACAACAAATTTTCCAAGCATAGACCCATATTTAAAAATGAATTCCATATAGCTGTGATTATGTCACTTTTATGTTCGATTTCCATGAACATTGAAGTGAACAGGTTTTACCTGCCTATATGGTTATGGAAAGTGAGTTTTAAGCCTTATGTTCCAGTACAGAGACATGAGATAATACCTTTTATGTTCCAGTAGTCATACCAGAAGCGGTATATTTCATATGAAATGCTGCTTGACACTTCAGCGGTTCCCATCTTACTGCGGCCCTTTTAAAAATTATGGGGGCGATTTTTAATTGTGCCCTGAAATGAATAGGACGAAATAGTGAGATAGTGCTTCTTTTAACATATTGGAAGGAAGGCAGCAGTATTCTGCACATTCTGAAAGGGAGTTTCAGTAATCACGGTAAAATGTTTGAAAGCATGAGCATGGGTTACAGTAAAGACAATGTTAAGCCAGTGGTGCCAAGGTAGACTAGGTCAGGGTCAAGGGCAAGGTTTTTTTTGGTTCTTTATTTAGTAACCTATGATGAACAGGTTTTCACTTTGTATCTGGACATTTCCCTATACAAGGAACATTGAAAATCCCTGAAGGTTTTCTTGTGCAATAACCTTGAATTGGAATACATCATTATGAATTACACATGTGGCTATGGGACTCTTTCAATATAGGCGCTAGAGAGGCCTGTTAAAAAAATGTTGTGGTATACTATGGTAAATATATTGGTGCTTAGGTACCATAGGCATATATGTCTTATAAATAGCTGAGTAAGAGCCCAACATTTGTGATATGATAGCAACATGTGCGTTGGAGCAGTAATATAGAATAAAGTAGCTTTTTAATATAAGGATAAGAAGTGGGATGTAAACACAAAAGAATAAAGAATTAAGCATCAAATGCCAATTAAACAGATGTTGGATATGACTAGGCAAGTTAACGATAAATTTGAACACTTGGCAGATAACAAAATGTCTCTCTCGCTTTTTGGCAGCATGTGAGGGATAACCCTTTATGAATTGTTCTTTGAACAGTTTCTTCAAACAAACTTTCCAGTAGTCTCAGGCCTACATTCACAACCCATTTTGTTTGTTTTTGTTTTGTTTTGTTTTTGTAAGAAGAAAAGCAATTGCTGTCTCTTATAAAAAGGAAAATCACTATTTGAGTTCCATGTTTTCTTACTGTTTTAGGATGTGAGTGGGGTGCAGAATAATCATCCACACCTCATTAATTTGTGCCTGCTTAGTCTCTTGTCATTGAGCCACTGGTAGCATATAACAACATTCTGCATGAATTCTTTAATCCTTTGGGGAATTTAATAGATTTCCCATTTACCAAGCTCACCTTTCTTTCCATGCCATCATACATAGTAGTCCCATCTTAAAAATAAACCTGGCATTTACCAACAAATACCCCACATTGATATCTAACACACCAGTGATATGGCCATTTTTGGCAAATGTTGACTTCAGTGACCACTAGGATGCCATGGGAAGATTCAAAGACCATGTGTTATGCAATGCTAATCCTAGTGAAGCTTGAAAGCAAGCAGGACTGATAGGAAGAGAGAACCTGCCAGAATAAATGCAGTAGAATGTTATGAGTAAGTTTACTTACACGATCCATAAACCAGCCATTATCTTTGCATTATGAACCCGGACACCAATACCGCAAGATGCTGAGAGCATCCGGCAAGGGGCTGAATGATTTCCGCTCCCTTGACCTCAACAAGAGTTGAGGTTAGCTCAGCATCCATCTAGATTAGGACTCAACTCAGTGAATACAGGTCATTTAAAGTACATTTGGATACATGCAATTTCCTTGAATAATCAAAAATGAGGCACTCCTTTTCCCCAAATCTTTAATCACATTGTTAATATATGATGAACTTCCCAGAAATACTGAAGAGCAATGCAATGGTTTTTATAAAATGTGTATATCTAATCCACTAGTATGTTATGTGGTTCTTTATGTCCAAATAGTCTCATGATCAAAACAAACTACAATATACCAATAAGTGTTCAGCAGCATAACTGCTGGCGGGGTTGGGTTGGGCAGGGGAATAGCCTGATCCAAAGTGACTTAAGATCCTATTGCAAATAATGTGCTATGGGTTCTTGGACCATCCTTTTCCTACATTAATTACATTCATTGACTGCCTATTAGTTCTCTACTGTACCTGCAGCACAGTCAGCAGCTCTGCCATTTGCAAGTGATCACACAGGGGCAAATTTAATTGTTGTACACATGATAATTATGTGCCCAATACTCATCATTATTAATGAGGGTAATTTCCGTAACATGCTATGCACCTTGCTGAAAATTTGCACCTTGATATCATTTTAACAAAGATCTGTGATGGGTGAGCCTTTTAGACTCTGTGTGTGATGTTTTGTTAAATTAAATTTTGTATTTCAGCATGAAGTTAATTGGCACATACTGACACTAAACACCAATTATTACTGAAGTTCCTGTTGTGTGTTAGTTCCTTATCAGCTTTCCAGAGCGTAAGAAAATTTGCAATTAGTTTTGTAAATGGCATAGTCCATTTCTTAGCTTGATCAGTCAGAAACAAGAAAACAAATTAAGCAGAAAGTGCTGTCTTCTGCTCAATTTTAGTAGCTCTAACAAAATCATAGAATCATAGAAGATTAGGGTTGGAAGTGACCTCAGGAGGTCATCTAGTCCAACCCCCTGCTCAAAGCAGGACCAACCCCAACTAAATCATCTCAGCCAGGGTTTTGTCAAGCTGAGCCTTAAAAACCTCTAAGGATGGAGATTCCACCACTTCTCTAAGTAACCCATTCCAGTGCTTCACCACCCTCCTAGTGAAATAGTTTTTCCTAATATCCAACCTAGACCTCCCCCACTGCAACTTGAGACCATTGCTTCTTGTTCTGTCATCTGCCATCACTGAGAACAGCCTAGCTCCATCCTCTTTGGAAGCCCCCTTCAGGTAGTTGAAGGCTGTTATCAAATCTCCCCTCATGCTTCTCTTCTGCAGACTAAACAAGCCCAGTTCCCTCAGTCTCTCCTCTCCTCATAAATCATGTGCCCCAGCCTCCTGATCATTTTCATTGCCCTCCGCTGAACTGTCTCCAATTTGTCCATGTCTTTTCTGTAGTGGATGCAATACTCCAGATGTGGCCTCAACAGTGACGAATAGAGGGGAATAATCACGTCCCTCGATCTGCTGGCAATGCTCCTACTAATGCAGCTCAATATGCCGTTAGCTTTCTTGGCAACAAGGGTACACTGCTGACTCATATCCAGCTTCTCACCCACTGTAATCTCCAGGTCCTTTTCTGCAGAACTGCCACTTAGCCAGTTGGTCCCCAGCCTGTAGCGGTGTATGGTATTCTTCTGTCCTAAGTGCAGGACTCTGCACTTGTCCTTGTTGAATCTCATTAGATTTCTTTTGGCCCAATCCTCCGATTTGTCTAGGTCTCCAGCATATCTACCTTCCCCTCCACCCCGCAGCTTAGTGTCATCCGCGAACTTCCTGAGGGTGCAATCCATCCCATCATCCAGATCAGTAATAAAGATGTTGAATAAAACCAGCCCCAGGACTGACCCCTGGGGCACTCTGCTTGATACCGGATGCCAACTAGACATCGAGCCGTTCATCACTACTCGTTGAGCCCAACAATCTAGCCAGCTTTCTATCCACCTTATAGTCCATTCATCCAATCCATACTTTTTTAATTTGCTGGCAAGAATACTGTGGGAGACCGTATCAAAAGCTTTGCTAAAGTCAAGATTTATCATGTCCACTGCTTTCCCCATATCCACAGAGCCAGTTATCTCATCATAGAAGAGAATCAAGTTGGTCAGGCATGACTTGCCTTTGGTGAATACATGTTGACTCTTTCTGATCACCTTCCTCTCCTCCAAGGGCTTCAAAATGGATATTGTTTGTAATGTTTTCTTTTGCTTGGCAGTAAGTGGCACAACAGGGTAAACTACAGTACAGTGGCAGGCTTGGTATCAATTTTAGCTTTCAATCATCAGGTGGTAAAATTAGACAAATATTTTGCTATCATAAAAGTGATAAATAATAAAGTCGGTGACCTGTTCTAAATTTACTCTTGTCAAAACATGAATACATAGGAGGGAGGGATAGCTCAGTGGTTTGAGCATTGGACTGCTAAACCCAGGGTTGTGAGTTCAATCCTTGAGGGGGTCATTTAGGGAACTGGGGTAAAAATCTGTCTGGGGATTTGTCCTGCTTTGAGCAGGGGGTTGGACTAGATGACCTCCTGAGGTCCCTTCCGATCCTGATATTCTATGATTTTCAGGTACTAGTAATTTGCTGACCAAGCAAACACACAGTATGTTGAATGAGAGAATTTGTTCTGTTCTGTTTAGGAATCCTATGTAAAATGTCTTCCTGTTTCTGAGGAATGTATTTTTGTAGAGAAGAGAGACACACTTGTGTGAATAAAAAAATACTTGCTGTAGTTCTGCCTATAGTTTACTAGACTTGACAATTACTGCAGTGGCCTCATGTGTATTATATCCAACTCTGACATTTTTTTGTCTTGCCATACACAGGAAAGAAGAGGCATAATTTCTTAACATAGAAATCATCATATGTAACTTACTTATTACATTGCATGCATTCCTGCAGGTGGGGAAGGGATATCTGCCCTGAAATAATACATTTAGAAATAAGCAGCATTTTATTAGAGATGTGGAAATTACATATTAGGGGTGAAAATACATACAGATGAGGAAAATGTATGGCTTTCTCTTCCTAATTCCTGGTAGCAATCTTGCCTAATTTTGTCACATTTCATAGCAATTTCATTGTTTGAGAAATTTTCACTCACTGTTACCAGAAGCTTCTTAAAAATCCAAAATAATTGATGTTTTTCACTCTTTACTGCTGTGATCAAGAGTGGGGGTTGGGTCTGTACATCTTATTCCTCAGTACTACATAGATGGGAAAATAAGCAGCAGTGTCTCCTCTTCTACATGTAAAACAAAACAACTATCAGAGCTTCTAGGTGATCAGGAAAGGTTTGTACTATGGAGGTGGATTACTGTTTTATTCTGTGGCAAATGAATTGGCAGTCTAGGAATTCAATAACTTGTTTCTTTTATTGACAAGTATGTACAGTTTTGAGCAGGTCTCTCAAAGGCTTTAGTTGGCTGGCCTCCCTCCCTTTCTCCTTGCATTGCAGGTAGGCTGCCTCAGATTTCCTTCTTGAACTGCTCACAAAAGTGACAAAACTCTTTTGTCCATTCGCATCCCTTCCCAGGTTCTGCTTTATTAAATTAACAAACCTTCAAAATAAACTTTTCAAGTCCATCCAAATGTCTGCACAAACAAAAGTTTCTCTTCTTCCGCCGCCGCCGCCTTTCTGCCTGGGCCTTTCCTGCTTTGGCAGGCCATTCCCAGGCCCTACCTGGCTGCGGTCCCAACTCCCTGGGCTCTCTGCTAGAGCCTTCTTGCTTTTAGTGGTCTCTGATCCCGGCACATTTCCCCCACTTCATTGTAGCCTCCTGCTGCTCGTTATAGGGCAGTTGCCCTGCTCCTCCTCAGGAGGGTGAGCCACCCGTTACAGATGCCAAAATAAAGTGCAACTACTACGTTGAATCACAGGGGTATCAGCACAGTGCTTCCACAAGCAGCTGTGTGCTTCTGATGCTTTTATCTATTTACCAGTCTTTCTGTACATGTTTTAGGAGGACAAAGTCTATTCCACCTGGTGAAAAATGATTTTCACTTACAACCATGGAGCAAAGTGATTTTATTTTTGTTTTTTGATGGAACACATAGAAAAAGCTAATGTTACTTTTGCATTTTTCCTTGCCAGGACCACATCTGAACACTTGTAGCTCTGGGATAATCATCATCAAAACATTTCAAAGCTCCTCTGTGTTCAGCTCTTCCTTTTCCTGTGCTTCATGCCAACTGCAGCCCTCATGTTGACTGCCCTTCAAACTGAGCAACAGCTTAATGACCAATCTTGTATTCACTCACTGTACATCTTAAGTACAGGTGGTCAACTCAGTCCATCAGCTGCTTTTGCCCTTTGTATCTTGTCAGCATTAAAGTCAGTCAAAAGTTCACTTCTCAGTCTCTCAGGAATCGAGTGCCCTCTATCAACACTGCTGGTCTGTCAGTTTTAGTCATTGAAGTCTTTGCAGTAAGTAGGAGTGAGTTTGTCAAGTCCCCTGTTTTGTCTTGGCCAAGTTAAAATTAATATTTGCTCAGGTGCTCTCACCCAATACAACAGCCATTATACTCCTCCAAATGCATTCAGTATTGTATCTAGCTCTCCCTCCTAGGTATTTATATCGCCTCCTAACAGTATCTGAGAGTCTCACACTCTTTAGCATGTCTATCCTTACCACACGCTGCTCAGGCAGGTAAGTAGTGTTGTCCTCATTTCACTCCGGGGTACGGAGGCACAAAGAAACTAAGTGATTTGGCCAAGGTCACATAAGTATTTGTAGCAAAGTAAGGGATTGATCCCAGGTTTCCTGAGTCAAACAATAACTGCTTAACCACTGGACCATCCTTCCTCTTTAGAGTGGTGTTTTTTGATAAACCAGGTACCATCAATCCTTGTCTCTTGCCAGGTTAATATCAAAAGCTTCTTTGAATGTACAGAGGTATCTGCTAACCATGCATGTGCTTTCCTGGCAGATAGTAGAGGTCATTTGTATATCAGTTCTGTCCTAGTCAAAACTAACCTCCTTTGCCCCACTACCACCCCTCTCAGGCATCTGTCTTTTCTGGTTGCAATCCTTTTGGATCCTAATTAGGCTTCCGACTGCTTGGCTCAGGGTCTTACCTTAAGCAAGTTATCATTCTCTCTCTCTCCCTGGGACATTCATTTAAAGGGCCAGTACCTGAATATTTTCACATTAGCTACAATTTCCAATCTCTGTCAAACATGAAACCTTGACAGATGGAGTCCCATCTGTCACAGTAAGTTAGCATATTTCTCTTGTGTTTGAGTGTATCTATTCTTTATTGCATAGAGAAATACAGAAGAGCTATATTATAGTTTAGTAAAGAGGTATATTTCAGGTAATGTATTAGAAGTAACTGATACAATTGTTTACATCTGAAGAGAAAGTGGTTTATGTATTACTAGGGAGATGATTATTTTTTCCTGACAGATAAGAGGAGTGACAGCATTCAGCACAATGGAAACAGATGTAATGAGCAGAACTGCAACATGGTCCTATACCTGTCTCCTGAATATTCTGACACTGACCAGCAATGAATTCAAGGGAACATTCTGCCCTCTGCCAATATGCCCCTGTTCCAATGAATCAGTGGGCATGATAGCTCTTGAAGCACATTCTGGAGTGAAAATGCATTTAAAAAAATTACTCTGCCAGTGTGGCGGGCCAATCAATCATGTGTTAATGATGGATCATGAAACCCATTTGTTGACAGATAAAACCTTTTGTGCTCTGCCAATGAAATGAACTGAGCCACCACTCTTCCAGTTGCCAACTCTGAAATATTATTTGCAAACATATAATTTATGGATGGAAAGAGCTAGTAGTGCATCCAGCCCATTGTGCTTCCTTATAGCAGGTGCATCTTGCTATTCATTAGACATGCCCTAGCTATGTGGATTCCAAATGTACAATCCATTTTAGTTTTAAATTCATTAATGCTGGCTGGCCCTATTACATCATATAGTAGTGACCAAATAACTCTGCAGGAGGGTAGGGACCAAAGACCAAATATCCATGCTAATCTAGTAAGCTCTCACACAGTTACTTATAATACTGTGGACCATGAGGACCTGCTGACATGGCTCCGGAACCTACAAGGAATAATAGATAGAATATTTTTCCTCTGTGAGGGGACAGAGTTGGGTAATGATGTCTATGCCCAAAAGGTTCTCCAGTGTGAAACAGTACCAGACTCCATTCTGTTACTCATCCTGTTCAGTGTGTATATAAGGCTTATGGGGAGATAGAGTCAGTTTTTCCTACAGTGCCATCAATATGCAGATAATACTTTGCTTTACACTCACTTCACATTCTCTGCTTTCCCAGTGCCAAGCCAATACTATGGCCTCGATGAGGCATAACTGACAGAAGCTCAGTCCAGACTGGACCAGCTTGATGCTGGTAAGCTAGAGGAAACAGCTCTTCTGAAACTTTGTTTTTGTGTGTGAGGGAGAAATTCTAGCATCATTTGTGCTTTCCCATGGAGAAGTGATAGGGGAGTTAGAAGCAGAAAGAAAGGAAGGTGAAGCATCTACCACTTTCTGTCTCCCCTTAGGAAGGGCTGAAGATGCTGCTTCCAGCAAAATGAATTTCTCTTTGCTGCTACCTAAGTGATTCTATTGGGAAAAAATCCCTGGGAGGGAGAGGGTGGATGCCTGGTACATAGCGGTCTGGAGACAGACGCTCTTCTCTGGAATGGACAGATGGCGTGTCCCCCAGAAACTCCCTTTTCTTCGCACCTTTCATAGGCTGAGCAGTGTTAAATTTTTCATCCAAAAAATGTTTGGCAAAAAAATGCAGACTTGACAACACTCAAACATTTCATAATTTTATGCTGGTTTCACCAATTTGTTCATGTCGGGGGGGGGGGGGGGATAAAAAAAATGTCTAAACTATTTTATTTTCTATTCAAAACAACTTTTCCTTTCAAAAGTTCCTTCAATTTTATTTTAAAGTTTTTTTTTAAATGCTCAAAATCTAAATGAAATGCCCAAAATGAAACATTTTATTTGACTTAAAATTATTATTTTTTAATTCCCAGCATACCAAAAAATCAGTTATTCTCACAGTTCTACTCACAGGTATCCCAGCACTTTGGGGAGGAGTTGAGGGAGCGTCTCTGGGATGTGTTGGGGGGGGGGGGGGGGGAATGGGGATTGATCACATGGTGTCTGCAGAAGGAGCCACTGAACCGAAGAACACGGATATAGGGGAGTTGTGCAACAGGGGCTGAAGGTTCAACTGAATGGCCCCACTGAAGGCATGTGAAGATAGTGGCCACAATGGGCTAGGAGCTCTTGTAGCACAGGGTGATGCTGAAAAGGGAATTCTAAAGCACCAGTTATTTGTATTTAATATATTTTAGGAGAATCACAGCGGCAAACTTTCAGCCCTAGAAATCACTACATATTTTGAAAGCTAAATGTGTAATGTTAAAGGGTGAAAGCCATTATTTTAATGGGAACTCAGATTAGCACTGCCATTTAAAGAGTTGACTGCGCAGTTGTTTGTGAAATATTTTACTTCTGGAGAGGTGGGCTAGTCAATTAACAAATACACTTTGTTTTTTTAGACTACTTTTGTTTTTATCTTTCAAACTACCTCCTTTAGTGCTTTGGAAAGGACTAAGAGCATGAGAAATTCAGACTCAAAAATCCAAGCCATTTATAATGTCTGCTTTCCCAGAAAAGGGCAGATACTTTTTCCAAAGTCCCAAATACTAAATTTCTCCTGCCCTGCAGCCCAGAAATTATTTGGCTAATTTGTACCAGATTTACCCAAAATATTCCTCCCTGATTTGAGATGAAGAATGAGAATGTCATTTCAAAAGGAAGCTTGTTGTGTTTAGTGCAAAGTTTGAGGGTTGGGGTCAAAATCTGGTGTAGACAGGAATTTTGATTGTAGCCCTACATATAGCCAGAACTATGGTTCCAAGATGTAACATTGCATAGGTATCTTTGGTTTCTGTGTCAGGAGCAGATATAAGCAAGTAGCAATTGCATGGTTGGCAAATGTTTACCATCACTTCTCTGTGATGCACCTTTCCAGGTACCTTATTTGATGAGATGAGCAGCCTTGAATGACTCTTAGGTGGGGTCACAATCCATTTGCCCTTGTTCAGTTGCCAACTGGCCTGTTTTCCTAAAATCCACACCTGTTTCCTAGCACTCCTATGATCTCTTGGGTTTGGGTCATACTCAGACCATCATATGCTGCTGCAGTGTATATTTTACACAGTGCATCATGACTCATTTCTCTCTCACACCCTTAATTTCTTATGCAGGCCCATTTGGAGCCCTGGTACATGTTCTCAGGGGACTCATCCCTGCCCATTTCATTTTATTGACACAAACATTGCAGACATTTCACCCCCCTCCCCCCTGAGCTTGGGGCCCCAGTAAAATTGTCCCCCCTTCCACCTCCCTCTCGTCAGCCCTGCTCTTATGATAGAGCAACAGCTCCCCAATCATTTACAAGCTCATAAAAACAGATCAGCAACATCCACTTGCCCAGCAGACCAGGGAAATGGTTCAGAAATGAAAGCCAAGGAAAACAATAACTCGCAGCAAACAAACAAAGAGACAACTACAACAATCATATTAGATTGTGCAGCAGAACCTTTTCCAACAACACAGACACTCCATTAAGCGTAGAATAACAAAGCAGGATAGATGACTGTTATCTTCTTTAACTCTTTCAGACACTTAATTCTGGAGACAGTGAGTGTGGGGGAGAGAAGTGATGTGTAGCTGCAAGTCTGGGGGCCAGGAATTCCTAAAATGAAATCCTGGCTCTTCCACTACTTCCTCTGTGGTCCTTATGTCCTTAGGACCTTAAGAAGTGTACTCACTCTAGGCCCTTGCTAGAGTGGGAGGGCAGGGGGGAGGAATTCCTAATGTATGGTCCATTCCCCATTTCAGTATAGTTCTGCAGGGTTATTTAATGAGACGTACCTCCACTTATGGGCAGATAACCAGCTTCTATTCCTTGCTTTTCACCATGAAATGACTTTAGATTCCATTCCAGCAGGCCACGCCCTCAGCCTCTCTTGTAGACATACAATACCCGCGTCCTCCTTTCTCTAGGGCTATGATACAGGGTGGGTCCTATCAGCATGTGGAAGAGCATCTCATTGATCGGGACAGCTGGGATAGGAGAGGAGGCAGGAAGGGTGGGACTCGCTGTGGGAAAGAGTACTACACAAGCCCTTTCCTTCTCAAGCTGCAGATCCTCCACCCTCCCTAGCATACTGCTCTCTTGTGGCCTTGTCAGAACCAGAAATAAGTCCAGCTAGAGCTATGGGTTTAGCTCCTTGCAGCTGTTTTCATTCACAAGGGAGATGCGAGGTTAAATTGGTTAATGCTTGTGGAAAATTTTGTGGCTGTAAAGTGCTATCTAAGTGGCCACCATCCCCAAAGCCGAGATTGGTCTTTGTTGTCAGATCATCTTCCCCCTCTCTCCTCCTGCCCCCTTAATTTTTCAAAACTGGAATCTCATTTTTTCTCCTCAGTCCACATTTGACGCTGTTTTGTGACAACCCACTGTGCACAACATCAAAACCGCACCAGAACTATTTCAACATCACATGTTCTTTCTCTAACTGCCATAGAGCAGCACCACACCCACACAGTGGACTAGTTGGACTGTCAAAAAAACTGGTAGCCTCCACTAGAAGTAGGAGACAGGCAGGACAAGAGACCTCTATTCCCTACTGGCTGACACTCTAGTTACCCTGCCAGTAACTATGGCAAATGAAGAGGAGTAGGACATGGTCTTAACCTTCCCAGTCACATTGTGATTGTCCTGAAGAGTGTGGGAGAGTCTCTTTGAGTCTTTAGTCCATATGCACACCTGGAATTGGCAACAATCTAGCCCCATATGTTTGGACTCCTGTTATTGAAATGTGATATGGTTTTAGCCACATAGCTATGTGCTGTATTTATATTTGACTTGTAGGGAGAAGTAACTGATCAAATTAAGACTTGGTCAAGACTGGTATGATGGACTTCACTGCTGATAATTGTACCTGTAACAATAGATTATGTATGAGAAATCCTTTGAAAATACATTGGTCCTCATTGCACAAAGAAATGATGAGCAGCAAAAAATCTAACCATAATGAAAGGGCACAAAGTGTTGTATGTCACAGGATGTTGATCAAGTATTACCCGAAAGCCATAGACTGGAAGTCGTTGGAACACGCATGATGAACCAGCAGATCTATGAAACTGTTCAAATAAAAGTTTGTTTCCTTATCACAAAGTGCTCTTATAATCTCTGAAAGGCAATTTGGAGTTTAGGGTTTTGGAACATCCACTGCTACTCAGATACACTGCATCATTATTAAAAACTCTTTGAATGAGCATCTTCACAGGCCATGATCAGTATCTTTCCTTTTGGTTGGCAGATCTGTGAATATTTCCATCATTCAGTCAAAGCAAATGAGCATTTCAAACATTTTCAGTCAGAGAACAGTTTCCCTGTTATTGCATGTGATATTTCCATGTGATATTTTACTTCAATTGTTTGTGAAGAAAATTGCTTTTCATGCCATGGTTTTTGAGCTGCCTGTTTGCTTTCAGCACTGTAAACAGCAGACCATAATGATGGCATTAGTAGGGTTTGTTAAGGCAGTTTTGGCTGGCAGTTCACAGTTTCACTACTAAACAGGCCTCAAGGAGCCAGATCACCCTTTTGATATGCATGCAATTAACTAATTAGATATTAAACAAACAGCTGACCAGCAGAAGGAAAGTTCAATATTATTGCAGCACTTGTTGAATTGTATTAAAGGCGAAACAACAAGAACTCCATGTATGCAAGATTCACACCTGAATTATTCTGTCATACCCACAGGAAATATTAAGAGTATGCAAAGTTCAGTTGGTTACACGGCAGCATGTGCTGAAAAGCAGTAGAGTCTGGATTGGTTTTGTTGCACATATCACAGAATAGGTTTTATGGTTGGCTGCACTTTGTCTGATTGGCATAGTACACTGGCTTAGTCACAGATATTCTTCCTTTATGTATGATTGATTGTGTATGAAAAATGGGGTTACCATGGCATCAGTGCTTCCTGCAACAGTTTAGGCTCTGGTGGTCAGAGAAGGATTTTTGGTTTTTGTATTTTGCAGCTGTTGGTCTGGACATTACACTCAGTTCAAAATAGACAGTTTGAAAGTAAATATATTAACACCCAAAACTTTTGAGCTTCAGAAACCAAGTAGGGCTGATCTGCTGAAGGTGCTATATGTTTCTGTATAACACCACAGCTATCAAAGGTGTTTTAGAGTAGCAGCCGTGTTAGTCTGTATCCGCAAAAAGAACAGGAGTACTTGTGGCACCTTAGAGACTAACAAATTTATTAGAGCATAAGCTTTCGTGGGCTACAACCCACTTCTTCGAATGCATATTGAGTGAAACATATCGAGGAGATATATATACACACATACAGAGAGCATGAACAGGTGGGAGTTGTCTTACCAACTCTGAGAGGCCAATTAAGTAAGAGAAAAAAAACTTTTGAAGTGATAATCAAGGTAACCAAGTACAGACAGTTTGATAAGAAGCAAGTGTGAGAATACTTACAAGGGGAGATAGATTCAATGTTTGTAATGGCTCAGCCATTCCCAATCCCTATTTAGCCCTGAGTTGATTGTGTCTAGTTTGCATATCAATTCCAGCTCAGCAGTCTCTCGTTGGAGTCTGTTTTTGAAGTTTTTCTGTTTTAAGATAGCCACCCGCAGGTCTGTCATAGAATGGCCAGACAGGTTAAAGTGTTCTCCCACTGGTTTTTGAGTATTATGATTCCTGATGTCAGATTTGTGTCCATTAATTCTTTTGCGTAGAGACTGTCCGGTTTGGCCAATGTACATGGCAGAGGGGCATTGCTGGCACATGATGGCATATATCACATTGGTAGATGTGCAGGTGAACGAGCCCCTAAAGGTGTTTTAGTTCACTCACTGAACTGTTCCATCTATTATATATATACAAACAGGGTTGTTTTTTTTTTTTTGCCATATATATACATATATGGCAAGATAACTGTTTGTATAGAAAGGTACTTATGTCTCTTAAGGATCTCAAAGGACATTAAATATTTGTAATAAGACATGGGACTGACTCTTAAAATTCAGATCTGGATCCTTTCCTCTGAAGATCTCAAAATGCTTTGTAAACATGAATGAACTAGGCTTCACAACACATCTGTGAGGACAGGAACTATTGTTCCCTATTGCACATGAAAAGAGCGAGACATAGAAAGGTAAAGTTCCTTACCCAAGGTCACCAAGCCCATCGATGGCAGAGATGGGGAACAGAACCCCAGCTAGGTGGTAGAATAAGAGAACTAATTTATAGCGGTTCATGCAGCCTCCCTTCCCATTTTAAACACAAATATTAAGGCTATAGTCAACTTTTGAGTTTTCTAAGAACATAATGTCTATCTTGTCTTTAAAAATATGATTTTATTTTAAATTACCTGCAGCATATACGTAATGAGAAGGAAGGTATAGTATGGTGCAAAGCATAAAAACTTGTTAAAAACCCTTTGGCATGCATGTTTTCTTGTGTATTCTCCAAATAATCCTCTTGAGTACAGATATATTCTGTAACAAGTCTTTTTTACTTCTCTTGTTTCCTACCCCAGTTATTTTTAGGCCCACATTACTTTTAATAAAAAGTTGTCCAGGGTAGACAACTTCTTTTTTGAGTACTTGATAAATTGCACCACAGATCTGTGACCATTTGCAAGCTGAACATCTCCATCCTAAGCATGAAGCAAATGATACTTTCCATCAATCCAGTGCAGGTGCCCGTGGATTTTGACAATCTGCAGTAATTATGCTATGGCCCACCAGGTAGAGGAATTAAAGTAATATATTTTGGGGGAAATTTTGCTATCTTAGATTTATTTGTTTTGTCGGAGCAAATAGGCTGAATTTCTGTACTGGAGGAAAGAATAGAGGAAAGACTGTGAGTAGTGAGAAGTATGAGTTTGTGTAATACTGAGATGATGATTTTAGACTTCAAGTTTGTTACTCCATTTTCCCTAACCTCTGATTTATTCCGAGAGTGCATGTCCCATGCAGCTCCTTTTCAGTTTTTGTGATTGTGTTTGTTGTGATGTGGACTTTTGTTTTCAGATGCCTTCAACTTTTCCCCATATGTAAGCGGGGGAATGTCCCGCTATTGCGGGGAATTTTCCTGGCTTCTGCACTACCCCGGTGAAGTGGGCTAGCGAAAGGATCTGAGTCCTTGCTCCCACTTCCTTTACCCAGAGGCCTCCCTGCCCTTGAGGACTCCCCTTTCACTCTCCTGTCTGGCAGAGTCCTCGTAACCCCGACAAGGCTGAGCCCAGGATTCCTAGGGCGGCTTGACCCCCAACCCTGCTGTGGTTACCTAGGACAGGGGCTAGGGTGTCCCCACTCCGGGGTACTCTCTCTGCACTGGGCACTTTCCCGACCCACTGATTATTTTATACAATTTAAAGCAAATACAGGTTGTTTAATTAACAATTAATTTAAAAAAAGAATAAGGAAAAATGGGAAAGGTTAAAGGAAAACACATCACCCTGCTCTGTGGCAGGGAACATTACAAACAGTGTCTCTGGACGTCAGGACACTTCACAGTCTGTTCCTTGTAGGTTACAGGCCTCCTTCTCAGGCCCTGGCTGTGCTTCAGGGATGTTGCGGGTTGGACACTTGGAATGGTGGTGGCCACACACCTCCGGGCTTTGAGTGCTGGGACCCTTCTTCCCAGCATCAGCCCTCCATCGGGTTAAGATCCTCCTCCCAGTCTGGCCTGCAAGGACCCTTGGCTGGGGGTGTCTTTCTGTGCTGGGCCCTTTTCCCAGGGTCCCCCACTTGGCTGGCCCCAGTTGCTCACCACACCTGGCGCTGTGGCTGCAGCTCTGCTCCCAGCACAGAATCTGCTCTCCCTGGGCTGCGTCTCTGGCTCTGTGGCTGCAGCTCTGCTCCCAGCACAGGATCTGCTCTGTGGGCTGCTTCTGAGACTCTGCTCCCAACTCTGACCTGCTTCCTGGGCTGCTTTTCTGGCCCCTCTGGATCTGGCACAGCAATGCTCCCCAGCTCATCTTGGGCCCCTGCTTTCTCCTGAGCTCGGCCCCACTTTATCTGGCAATTCCAGCTCACACAGAGGACGGGACCCTCCTGGCTTCCTGACTCCCTGATTAGCCTCCCTGCCCTGTCATTCAGGCTGACCTGGAGCATTGGCCTCTCCCCATTGTTCCTGGGGACTGTCAGTCTCAGGGTCCTGATTTCCCATCGACCGTTCCCCTTTTAGTACTGGGAACTAGCCAACCAAAACACCCCCACTGAATGTTAGTAAGGGGGCAACAGTCCCCTTACACATAGGTCATTCAGTCCCTTAACACTGTGGGTTTTACTGTTAAATTGTTGTATCAATTATTTAAGCTGTATCCTGCTAGTTTCTCTTTAGCAACTAGATGTCTCTCTTCCCTCTGTTATTAACAAGTATTAGAGTAGCTTTGGTTGTCTTTGGAAAAGACTCTTTGCCCTGCGTCATCTCTGCGCTTTAGTGGCAAATTTAAGATCTGAATTTTGCCATAAATCTGTATCCCAGGGAGCATGTGACTTTATTTTGCACGTTCCTTTTTTGAGATCATTGATTGTTTCCCTCTGTTAATCTGCCTTTGCCTGAGGCTGACCTACTTATAGGTAGAATCTGCTTGCTCTTTCATATTCCTCTGTGTTTTCCAAGCAGGATTGTAGATTGAGACAGGTTTTTCCATTGTGACTCTCCTTTTCCCCTTTCTTAATCTCTGTCCCTTTCCACCTGTGGCAATGGATTGATTTTATTCACTTTTTTTCAAGCTGGAAATGTCCTATTGAAAGGATCTACTGACCTTGTGTGCAGTGCAAGCTATGGAGCGTGAGGCATTTCTTCCAGAACACTGACTGTGTAATGAGGTGGTTTAAGGCACCAAGTGTGGGGAAAAGGGGCTGAATCAGGGATGAGTGCTTAGTATATGCTTCTGAGCCATTAGCAATCTTACTCGCTGTTACCACAGGTCCTGATGAGGTCAGATATGTGATATTATACAGCCACTTGTCGGAGGGTGGGGTCTTTGCCTGGCACTGTTCCTCATACTGTGGAAGTCAGTTTCTCTGAAGCAGAATATATCTAAATCTCCTCTGTGCTTTATCTGAACTTCCATTCAGTTGCCCTCCTGCTGCTGCCTTTCCTTTGGGGGAATTCTCACTATTGGCCTCCTCAGCATGGGCTGAGCTGACCATTAATCCAGGGTAAGGTTTGTGACTCAGTCTGCCCCGTGGTGAGTAGGGAATAATACGCCTGGTGCCTTTCCCTGTTAAATCTTTCTTCTGAGGCCAAAGTATCTCCAGCCCTTTTGCTCTTCAGAGGAGTAACCATAGTCAACAAACACTCTCACTTCATAGAATATTTGACTTGTCCTCTATGCTGTCCTGATATGTTAATACTCTGGACCTTTTACAAACCAACTTCTGAAAATCTTGGGGAGGGGGTTATGTAACTTCTCATGTTGCTAAATGGTATGTATTAGAAATAAGCACAAGAAAAATGTAAAACACTGATACTGGGGATCTAGTGAAATGCTTTGGAAACCTTCACAGAGAACAGATAGAAAAAGTTTCTGCTTTAAGGCCTGGTCTTAGAGAGATCAAAATGAGCTTACTAAAGGTCTCTATGTGTTGTTGCCTTTTGTATGTACTGTTTATTAAAGACATGCAGAGAATAACCTCTTTGTGAATGCAAATTATACATAACACACCAGGAAAAATACAGGACTTGAGGAAAATTCTTAATATTGACTTTGATGGCATTCAAGATTGGTTCAAGAAAAGCTGTCTTCTTTTGAATGTTAAAAAGCACAATTATTTTTTAAAGCACAGGAAGGCTGAATATAATGACAATGATCACTGCTGACTGTACTGTGCTGGAAACAGCTAGTTTAGTTGCTGGGTACAGTTAAAGTATCTTGGCTTTATCAAACTCCTTTTTTTTTTAAACACTTGAGTTAATTATATTAAATAGATAAATTTCAAAGTTGGAAGATGATCTAGGACAAACACAAGATGTGTGCAAATGCTGCTTCTTGTATAAGATTATAAGGTTTTAGTCTAAAAATGGTATTAGTAACACTACTTACTGTGAAATGATAGTAGAGCAATCAATAGTTTCACTATGGACAGTGATACTGGCATGCATGTTGTGTACATGAAGAAAATGGTGTATGTATTCTAGTTCAGAATACAGAAGACTTATTGTTAATAAATTATATTACCATTTCCAAGGTAACATCCCCCTTTCTTTGTAAAATGGCTGTATATATTAAACTGTTATGCTCCAATCCTGCAAATACTCAGCCCCATTAATTTAAACAAATATTTAAACTTGACTTCAGTTGGACTAAGCATAATTGTTTGGATCAGGGTCTAAGAGTTTAACATAGAATCATAGAATATCAGGGTTGGAAGGGACCTCAGGAGGTCATCTAGTCCAACCCCCTGCTCAAAGCAGGACCAATTCCCAACTAAATCATCCCAGCCAGGGCTTTATCAAGCCTGACCTTAAAAGCCTCTAAGGAAGGAGATTCCACCACCTCCCTAGGTAACCCATTCCAGTGCGTCACCACCCTCCTAGTGAAAAAGTTTTTCCTAATAGCCAACCTAAACCTCCCCCAGTGCAACTTGAGACCATTACTCCTTGTTCTGTCATCTGGTACCACTGAGAATAGTCTAGATCCATCCTCTTTGAAACACCCTTTCAGGTAGTTGAAAGTAGCTATCAAATTCCTCCTCATTCTTCTCTTCTGCAGACTAAACAATCCCAGTTCCCTCAGCCTCTCTTCATAAGTCATGTGCTCCAGCCCCCTAATCATTTTTGTTGCCCTCCGCTGGACTCTTTCCAATTTTTCCACAGCCTCTTGTAGTATGAGGCCCAAAACTGGACACAGTACTCCAGATGAGGCCTCACCAATGTTGAATAGAGGGGAATGATCACGTCCCTCGATCTGCTGGCAATGCCCCTACTTATACAGCCCAAAATGTCATTAGCCTTCTTGGCAACAAGGGCACATTGTTGACTCATATCCAGCTTCTCATCCACTGTAACCCCTAGGTCCTTTTCTGCAGAACTACTGCCTAGCCATTCGGTCCCTAGTCTGTAGCAGTGCATGGGATTCTTCCATCCTAAGTTCAGGACTCTGCACTTGTCCTTGTCAAACCTCATCAGGTTTCTTTTGGCCCAATCCTCCAATTTGTCTAGGTCCCTCTGTATCCTATCCCTCACCTCCAGCATATCTACCACTCCTCACAGTTTAGTGTCATCTGCAAACTTGCTGAGAGTGCAGTCCACGCCATGTTCCAGACCATACTCTGTTGTATTTCAATGATGTATACCAATACTGTCCATATGGTACGGCTCACAGGTGTGTTGCAAGATCAGGGGTTTACTATGTAATTCCATATTGAAGGGAAAACATATATCTTATAAACACCCAGTCATTGGTTTAGTATGAATTATATCTAGGTATTGAAAACTCTTCACTTTCAAATTGTTGTCTAGATGGCAGTAAGCCTGTTCAGTAGCAAGGGACTAAGGAGTTTAGCTCCTGAGCTTATTTTTTAATGAGCAAGTTATAATCCTTAATTAATATCTGAACAAAAGTTAAAATGTTGAGTAGAATATTTGTTATCTTCAAATATTGGATTTGCTACTGAGTGTGTAAGATCAGAAAGCAAGTTATTAAATCTCAAAGTCCACTAATAAATAAAGGCCCCAATCTGGCGAAGAGACCGGTGCAGAAACTCTCACTGTAGCTAAATTTAAAAAGTGCAGTGCAGAAAAAAAAACCTGTTAAAGATTCCTCAAAGTACAAATTAGAACCTCAAGAATTTAAAGGTATTTCTCCTGGATTAACTCCATGTTATAAAATTCTTCATGTTTAGTTTTGCTGAGGGCAGAAGACATGACTGGGTTGTTTTGGTTTTTTTTTGGTTAGGTGACAAGTGCAAAGCCATTCCACTGAAAAGGCTCTTTTTAGAACGGAACCCCCTACGTCCCCCTGCTTATTTACAAAACTCCCATTAATAGCTGGAGACTGAATTCTCTCCTGCTGGCTTTCTTTCCAGAACAATGTTCCACTGAATGTAGTCTGAGTAGAACTTCTTTAACTCGCACTTCACTAATCTGTGTGCAACATAATTTATATACACAAAATAGGAGTTTTGCCTCCTTTTTCAGGAAAGATTATGACAAAGTGCTGCTTTGAGATTACTAAAGAACCTATTCTTCAAGGAGAACTGTCAGACCTCTGCACTTCCTAGATTCTCACCCAATGGGGTTTTCCATGGGCACTGGAATTCCCTCTACGACACTTTTACTTCTACAAAATACAGTAGAAACCATTCATGACTATGTGCAATGCAGTATAAGCAATTATTAAAAGTAAAGTATATTTGTCACATACAGTACCCTAGCATTTTTATTGGTTAGCTATCATGTTAAAATACAATCATTTGTGGAAATAAGTAAAGTTATTTACTTTGGGGGAGGAGGCATCTAAGCATTTTGTTAATAAATTACACTGCTCTACAGCCAAAATGCTTCTGAAATAAATGTAGTCAAACTTTACTAATTCTGGGTCACTGAGAATGAAAATTATGCTTAAAATTGTTGATTGGCTCTAGTTTTCAAGATATGCTATTGGGTCAGTATATACGACCCTTGACTTGGGAATGGTGGAGGATAAGTGAGTTATAAAGGGAAGGGATCTCAATTTAAACCAGAAATGACTAAAATACATCTTTGACTGGATCTATGAATAAATCTATGACTGGGTTTGGACAGTACTTGCTTTTTAGGCAAAACAATGAATGATGCAATCTGAAGCTGGTATTGCATCATACATGATATGAATTGCATCATGTTATTCCTAGAAGTCATGGATGATGCAATCATAACGAAGCTTACATCACTCTGCTGAACAAATTGCCCTATATCAGCTCTAGAAATCATACAGTGTCGTGCTCTCTTATTTGTCAGTGTTTGATTTTGCAAAGGGACACATTTCTGTTTAGCCAAAGTGAGCAGAGATGCCTCGTACTTGTGTGAACAGTGCAGATAACTTCTGCTATGTTTGTGGTGAAGTGACTTTTGCATCACAAAAGCGCAGTATAACCACTATGGTTAAGAAAGCCTATCACCTTTATTTTGGCTGCAAAATTGGAGATCAGGACAAGAGGTGGGCCCCACCCATATGCTGCAACACTTGTGCAACAAATCTTCGCCAGTGGTTGAACAGGAAAAGGAAATCTATGCCTTTTGCAGTGCCAATGATTTGGAGAGAGCCAACAGATCATACCAGCAATTGTTACTTCTGTATGGTGCCTCCAGTTTGGAAAGGTGTGTCAAAGAAGAAAAAGTGGACTGTGCATTATCCAAACATTCCATCAGCTATACGCCCAGTACCCCACGGAGAAGGACTGCCGGTTCCTGATGCACCAGAATCATTCTCACTTGAGTCAGACGAGGAAGAGGATGAAACTTCTGGTCCTGAACCATCAATGTCACAGGACCCACATTTTCTCCCATCCTCCTCCTCTGAAGGGAGGTCTAGGTTGGACATTAGGAAAAAGTTCCTAACTGTCAGGGTAGTTAAACACTGGAATAAATTGCCTAGGGAGGTTGTGGAATCTCCATCTCTGGAGATATTTAAGAGTAGGTTAGATAAATGTCTATCAGGGATGGTCTAGACAGTATTTGGTCCTGCCATGCGGGCAGGGGACTGGACTCGATGACCTCTCGAGGTCCCTTCCAGTCCTAGAATCTATGAATCTATGAATCTATGAATCACACCTCATAACACAAGGTGAACTGAATGACCTTGTCAGGAATTTGGAACTACCCAAGAGTAGGGCAGAGATGTTGGGCTCCAGACTACAGCAGTGGAATCTCCTGGCAGGTGATGTTAGGGTTTCCATGTTCCGTGACCGTCAAAAGGATCTTGTCCCATTCTTCTTCATGGAAGGTGATCTTGTAGCCTGCAACAACATTGATGGTGTGATGGCAGCCCTCAATGTCGTTCATAAACAGGACAGGTGAAATATTATCATGTAAAGCAACCATAAACACATGAAAAGACCTAGGTTTACAATTTATGATTAAAACTCTACTATCTACACAATATACATAGACATAAAATGTAAAAACTTAAATATCTTAGAAACAGTAGCCAATCAGTTGTTTTAATTGTCATATTTGAATTCAGCACATCAAAATACATAATAAATAGCACATTTTATCTCTGAAGCAGACCACTTCTCAAAAATCGTAGACCAGTGTTACCTGGATTTACCTAAACTTTATTAGGGAAAATGTATCAACCTTAGGGGTAGTTTCAGAGCAAGCTACAGTGGTGACTCATTCATCAAGTTCTGCCCCTCCTAAGACAGAGGAGTCCCTTTGTTATTGCTTTCATTTGTAATCATTTATTTTACACTTTACAATGTTATTGATTTATGAAATGGCTTCTAAAAGTAACCCGTATCTAAATCATTCCATTAGATGCTTTAAATTAAGTTATATGTATTTCTGACTTGGTATACTGTAGAATTTAATGGTTTCCAATCGTGCATCAAATAATGAAAATCAATCCCTATTTTATTAAAGAATTTACAAAAAACCTGCTAGCAAGTTATTTTTTACTTCATCAAGAGACATGCTAAAAAGGAGAATAAATCATTTAATCTAACAAATTTTTAAAAAGACTGCCACAGAGCACCTCTTGTACGCTAGTGAGGTTATCATGCAGTGGCCCAAGCTGCATAAGACAGTATTAACTGCATCAGCGTTAGCTTGAAACAGAATGACCAGTGTGTCTGGGGATGAGTGGAGCAGAATGTGTACCAGGGAGAATGCCCCCTCACCCCTCTTCATATGAGGAATCTGAGCCATGTGATGCAACCATGGGAGATAGGACATAGTCATAGAGTTTAAGGCAGAAGAGACCACCAGATCATCTAGCCTGGCCTCCTGTCTATCACAGCCACCAACATCACCCAGCACACCCACACTAAACCCAACAGCCAAACTCAGACCACAGTATTACATCCCACAGGAGACTAGACTGTTATGTGCTACAGGCAGAGAATGGGAGGGACTGAGATGCACCAGTGCCTGAGGTCCTGGCAATGGCAGGAAAATGATTAAGTGAGAGATACCCAGGTAATCCTGGCACTCATATGCTGCGGAAGAAGGCAAAAAAAAAAACCCAAAAAAACAAAAAAACCAACCCTAAGGTCATTGCAAATCTAGGATATATCTTGCAGAGCTGCAGCTTCTTCAAACCTTCCATGCTTCCTGAATATCTAGATCCTCTCCGCTCATAGAAGGAAAGGAATCAAATCAGCCCAATAGTTGTTTTCTTTTAAATCCTACAAGTCCAAAAGTCCATTCACAACATGTATTTGGGTTTTTACACATCCTACATTTCTGCTCATCAGAGTAACTTTTTCTTATCACGTGTAATCATATTATATCATATATACTAATATGTAACTGTCTTTATAACACACCTATTTTAGACAGTGAAAAATCCTCTTTCCTTCACCCCCAATTTTTTACCAAAATTAGGAGGAAAAGTTTTTTTGGAGCAACACAGTCACCAGAAGCTAATGGGCAGGGGTGAGATTTTCAAAAGCACCTCAGTGAGTTAGGTACATGAATCCTACTGACTTTCAGAGGGACCTGGCCTCTAAAGTCACTTAACTGCTTTTGAAAAATCCAAATCATGATTCTTTGGTTTTAGATGGAGAGAGAGAAACAGAGTAGTCAAAAACTCAGAGTAAATTTGGAATGACCTGTAACTCTCGAGTGGTTTGAATTTTCTTCAGAGTTTGCGGAAACATTTTCCTTTGTCTTTGGAGTAAATTGGACTGGAAAGTTTATTTGGCCTGAAAATTTCCAAAGTCATGAGGATGCTACTATAGAGCTGTTTAGATCCTATAGTGATATCACTTCCTCTCCATAATTTCTTCTCTGTTTTCTATTGCACCTGTTAGTTTAAAATATATGTTGGCAGAGGGTTTTTGTTCGTTTGTTTGGATTTCATTTGTTTGTTTATTCTTCCCTGCAGTCTTCTCAAAACAAAGTATATGTCTGAATCATCTCTTTTTTTCCCCCTTGGGCTTCATTCCTGAAACCATCATCTGCTGTTTTGCTCTTTCTATCTCAATATCGTCACTCACCAATCCACAGAAATTCTGCACAGACCTTCTCTCTTTCAAAACATTTGGGTTGGTTTTAAAGGGCCAGCGATTTAAATAAACAGGGGCCAACTTTGGAGTTCTGCACAATAGCAGCCAGTAATATTGTTCAGAGATGTAAAATCTTTCATGGCCCTTCCATAGTGCTGCAGTTCAAAAATGTAGGATACTGCAACTTTCTATTTCAACTTGAAGAGGAAAGCTGTACACTCCACACTCCAGATGTTCATTTCAGTACTCTTTTAAACTTACAGACAGTTTTTAATTCTCAGTCTATCCATTATACCAGAAAAATAGGAATGTAAGTCGGTAGCTACATAATGACCATTTTTTCTTGATGTATTGTAAGTCTATGTATTGAAGAGTCAAAGAAGGAAAGAAACTGTCATAGATGTGAACTTTCTTAAAGGGAATGTAGCTATGATGCTGTTGTCTCTTTTGTGCTTTTAGTGCAAATGTTAAAAGTCTGCCTGCTGGGATCAGAGGATTCAAGATGGAGGCTTTTTTGAAGGGAAGTACCCTCTACTTTCTCTCTTACAAAGGTTTTATATTTTTTCTATATTGGTTTGTTGTTTTCCTTAATCTAAAAATGTTGTCCCAGCTGAAGGAATCTGTTTTGTACTGTCTATGAAAAACATAACACTCATTTTCCTTCTGTAACTGATCTTTGATTAAAAAGGGACAGAATTGTTCGGCAAATACAGCATGAAGGAAGGATTTTATTATTGTGCAGATATATATTATTGCAGTGAACCTAATACATAGAAAGGGTTTGGAAATCTGGATTGGTCACTTAAACTTTTACTTTATTATGGAGTGAAAACAAAATGGTGCATTAGTGTAGAGGAAAGTGAACAGTGGACAATTTAGACCATCTACAAGAGTTTTCTCCATGCTTGCTCACAGCTGTATCTCTAAGAATTAGTCTCAAAAGACTTTTAGATTGTACATTTGCATCAAAGATGCAACATAATCCTCACAGCAACAACAGTTGCATTTTCTTCACTTGCTTATGTGGGGCACTTGTGTACTGTATTGACAATGCATGTGGTTATTTTGGAGTAAAATCCAAGTTCTAAACCTGAGATGAAATCCAGCCCCCATTGACTTCAGTGGATCCAGGATTTCACCTTGGCTTCCTATATTTGTTGCAGAGTAGATACAAATCAAAAGGTTTTTTGCTTTGTTTATAAATAAAATATCAGATTTAAAAAAAAATATTTTTAAAAGAAAAATGTATATAAACGTATTAAAAATTAAAGTTGAATTATGACAGTTTAGTAAGTACCTAAACTTACTATTACTTTTAATATCATTTATTTTTTTTAAATCAAGTAGTACATGTTTGCAGCTGAAGTTTTAAAGAAAGTAAAACCAGTGAACTGATGGAAGTCAGCTAAGCACCTTGATCCTGTGTTTGTTGAGGTGCTAAACCAGGTTTTTCCACCAGTAGCCTCTTCTGTGGGTGCAGAGAGAATATTTTCTTCATTTCAGTTTATTCAACTAGTTCAGTTAAATGACTAATTCATTTAAAGTTGAGAAACCACTGGGAGTTCAAAAAGCAGGAAAGCTTGTTTCCTCTTTCTATCTATGAAAAAAAGCAAAATGTGAAAGGGTGAGATCTACTAGTTCTGAAATATTGAAGGGCACAGTGACCAAATACAATCAGTTCAATTCACTGATTACAGATAATTGACTTCAGTGAGTGTCATGATTTCATCAAGTGCCTCCAACCACCTCTGACTCCTTCCCACTTCCTAGCATATCTCAGCACCAAAAGAGTCATAATAAGCCCTAAGTTTATATTTCTGTCATCTTGATGAGTTCTACCTTAATGCCATGCTTCTTCCTCTGTTCTTGTTTTTTTGTTTGTTTCCAACAGTAGCTTCAGCACTCTTTTAGCAATTTGCATCCCTATTCCCTTTAGAATTGGTTGTCTTGCTGAGCTCCCACTCCCCCTTTGTCAACAATGTGACAGGCCTAACATCTTTAATTTTTTGAACAATTAAAAAAGCCTTGAATTTCTATATTGTTCTGGTTACCCATTGCTGGACTGTCAGTGTTCGTAGCTTATTGGGTTTTTTTTAATAATTAGATGCTCTAAACTCTACAAAGTATTCCAAAAGCTTCTTTATGGGTATTAGGATATATTCTTCGTACTTTTATTTGGCATTATTTATCTATCCCAGAAATTTCATTTTTTTTTATTCATAGTAAACACTTTTCCAAGGGTATGTCTTTTACCCACTGACAGCTCCTCCTACTCTCTTCCAGTACTGCATAGCACATGGCTTTACGTTATCCCATCTGGTAAACTATACCACACCTTGTATCTTCCCATCTTCTTATCTAATCCAAGATTATCTGACCTGTATTGTCCATCTCTTGTGTACATCCCTTCTTGTATAAAAAGCACAAAAAGTAGTTAGATACCCAAGTCCCAGTTTTGTCTTCACTGCAATGCACGACATTCCTGCTGACCCGTGTAAGGGCCTAAACTCACTTGGCACCTAAGTTTTTACAGTAGAAGTTCCCTAGCTTATGTGTCCTGCCTTTGGGCATATGCACTGCTGACTCCCTCTAGGTGTCCAAGAGCCTAGCTTCTACCTAAGCCCCAGAGCGATTCATAGACTAGGGGAAGATAGGCAGCCAAACATCTAAGGGTATGTCTACACTACGAGAGTAGTTTGATTTTACTTAAATTGAATATGTGTCAACAGTGTGATGCTGTTGCAAAAAGATCAAACATGATTCTGGGATGTATTAACAGGTGTGTTGTGAGCAAGACATGAGAAGTCATTCTTCCGCTCTACTCTGCTCTGGTTAGGCCTCAGCTGGAGTATTGTGTCCAGTTCTGGGCACCGCATTTCAAAAAAGATGTGGAGAAATTGGAAAGGGTCCAGAGAAGAGCAACAAGAATGATTAAAGGTCTTGAGAACATGACCTATGAAGGAAGGCTGAAAGAATTGGGTTTGTTTAGTTTGGAAAAGAGAAGACTGAGAGGGGACATGATAGCAGTTTTCAGGTATTTAAAAGGGTGTCATAAGGAGGAGGGAGAAAACTTGTACACCTTAGCCTCTAAGGATAGAACAAGAAGCAATGGGTTTAAACTGCAGCAAGGGAGGTCTAGGTTGGACATTAGGAAAAAGTTCCTAACTGTCAGGGTGGTTAAACACTGGAATAGGTTGTGGAATCTCCATCTCTGGAGATATTTAAAAGTAGGTTAGATAAATGTCTATCAGGGATGGTCTAGACAGTATTTGGTCCTGCCGTGCGGGCAGGGGACTGGTCTCGATGACCTCTCGAGGTCCCTTCCAGTCCTAGAATCTATGAATCTATGAATCTGTGGAATCGATATTACAAAGTCGAACATGTGTATCCACACTAAAGGCAGTAATTCGACTTTGTGAGTCCACACTAATGGGGCAAGCGTCGACATTGGAAGCGGTGCACTGTGGGCAGCTATCCCACAGTTCCTGCAGTCCCCGCTGCCCATTGGAATTCTGGGTCGAGCCCCCTATGCCTGCTGGGGAAAAAAATGTGTCGAGGGTGGTTTTGGGTAACTGTTGTCATCCAACCATCACTCCCGCCCTCCCTCCCTGAAAGCGCCGGCGGGCAATCATTTCGCGCGCTTTTCTGGTGAGTGACAGCGCGGACGCCACAGCACTGCGAGCATGGAGCCCGCTGCGACCAGCGCTGCAGTTATGGCCATTGTCAACACCTCGCACCTTATCGTCCACCTTTTCCAGAGGCAGATGCTGAGAAATCGGGTGAGGAGGCTACGGCATCACGGTGAGGACATGAAGTCTGAGAGTGGCACAGACCTCTCGCAAAGCACGGGACCCCACGCCGTGAACATCATGGTGGCAATGTGGAATGGTTGATTCTGGGCCCGGGAAACAAGCACGGACTGGTGGGACCGCATAGTGCTGCAGGTCTGGGATGAATCACGGTGGCTGCGAAACTTTCAGATGCGGAAGGGAACTTTCCTGGAACTTTGTGAGCTGCTGTCCCCTGCCCTGAAGCGCAAGGACACCCGGATGCGAGCAGCCCTGACTGTCCAGAAGCGAGTGGCCATAGCCCTCTGGAAGCTTGCAACGCCAGACAGCTACCAGTCAGTCGCGAACCACTTTGGCGTGGGCAAATGTACCGTGGGGGTTGCTGTGATGCAAGTAGCCAACGCAATCCTTGAGCTACTGCTCTCAAAGGTAGTGACCCTTGGAAACGTGCAGGTCATCATAGATGGCTTCGCTGCGATGGGATTCCCAAACTGCGGTGGGGCTATAAATGGAACTCACATCCCTATCCTGGGACCGGACCACCAGGCCAACCAGTACATTAACCGAAAGGGCTACTTTTCAATGGTGCTGCAAGCACTGGTGGACCATAGGGGACGTTTTACAAACATCAACGTCGGATGGCCGGGCAAGGTTCATGACGCTCGTGTTTTCAGGAACTCTGGTCTGTTTAGACGGCTGCAGGAAGGTATTTACTTCCCGGACCACAAAATAACTCTTGGGGATGTGGAGATGCCTATAGTGATCCTCGGGGACCCAGCCTACCCGCTAATGCCCTGGCTCATGAAGCCCTATACAGGCGCCCTGGACACTGAAAAAGAACTCTTCAACTACCGTCTCAGCAAGTGCAGAATGGTGGTGGAGTGTGCTTTTGGACGTCTCAAGGGGAGATGGAGAAGCTTACTGACTCGCTCTGATCTCAGCAAAACCAATATCCCCATTGTTATTGCAGCTTGCTGTGTGCTCCACAATCTCTGTGAGAGCAAGGGGGAGACCTTTATGGCGGGGTGGAAGGTTGAGGCAAATAGCCTGGCTGCTGATTATGCCCAGCCAGACAGCCGTGCGATTAGAAGAGGCCAGCAGGATGCACTGTGCATCCGGGAGGCTTTGAAAGCTAGGTTCCTCAGTGAGCAGGGTAACCTGTGACTATTAACTTTGTTTAAAGAGAAGCTGAACCTGCCCCCGTTTCTTTACCCAGTTTATGTTGACTATCCTCTGCAGCTACATACCCCGTTCACCCCCCCCTTCCAACACACGTTTAAAAATAAAAAAAATGTAACTTTTTTAATGAACACCGTTTTCTTTATTACGTGTTTCGCGGTAAAGGGTTGAAACTGGGACGCAGACTGTGGTGGGTAGCGGGCGTAGTGATGGAAAGAATGCTTATAAACTCGATGAATGACAGGCTCCTGCTCCTAGAGCAGTCCGCAGTGCGAGACTGGTTGTTTCAACGGAGCCTGCCACCCCTCCTTTTCGGGACTCTGTGTGTGGGGGCTATGTGACTTTGTGGCGGGGGAGGACGCTGCTGCGTGGCTCTGTGATCCAGGATAAGGACCGCTGCATAAGATCTCTAACCGCCCTCCCCCGCCACAAACTCACATAGCCCCCCCCCCCACACAGAACATGAAAAGCACCTCCCAGACTGACCAGGGTGCCTAGTGACTGCAATGTGTGTGTGACCTGCTGCTGAACATGCCCCCCTGTCTGTACCCTGGTAAAGGTGACTGTCCTGTCCAATTACCAACTCCCTTCTCCCCATTCAAACACAGTGTCCTCTAAAAGAACATGATGGAAACAGTAATTAATAGAAATGTATTTTTTATTAGCAACTAAACAGTTAGGGGATGAAACTGGGCCGAGGGCTTGGGTGAGGCGGGAAGGAAAGGACTTATCAAATTTTGGGGAATGAGAGCCTTCTGTTACTTGAGCAGTCTGCAGGGGTGGAGTGACAGTTTTCACGGCCCCTGCCGCCCCTCCTTCTTGGGACTTTGGGTGAGGGGGGTATGGGACTTTGTGGCGGGGGAGGGCGGTTAGAGATAGACTGCAGCGGGGCTCTGTCCTCCTGCCTCCGGTCCTGCAGAACATCCACAAGGCTCCGGAGCGTGTCCGTTTGCTCCCTCATTAGTCCAAGCAGCGTTTGAGTCGCCTGCTGGTCTTCCTGATGCAACCTCTCCTCCCGTTCAATGTGTGATGGATGGATTTGCGACATGTTCTCCCTCCACAGGGTCTGCTGGGCCGCCTCGTCTCGGGAGCAGCCCATAAGTTCTGAGAACATGTCGTCCTGTGTCCTTTACTTTCTCTGCCTAATCTGTGCCAGCCTCTGGGAGGGGGATGCCAGGGTAGGTCGGGAGACAGTCGCAGCTGTGGGATGGGAAAAAGGGAGTGAATTCCTCACAAAGATATTTTTTTGTGAACAATGAACATAGTCTTTCTCTGTGAACAAGACCATGCACAGCACCTATCACATGCGCACTCAGGACAAGGTCGAATTTTCGGCCTTCCCATTCAGTGCCTGGGGTCTTGGAGTACAGATCACACAAGCGGGGCAGGACAGCAGAATTCGGGTAGCAGGCGGACATGGTAAGCCATAGACTTTTGGCTGCTTAAAACTTAAATTATAGCAGTGCCCTCCTTTCACGTTCAAAGCAATGCTCCTAGCGTTGGCCAGTTCCTGCTGCCGGCAATCCGGCAAGCATGAACTCTGCCCCTGTCCCACCCCCTCGTGGCTGTCCCCGGGAAAGATCCCTGTTTGCTGCCCCTCTCCCGCCTCCACTGCGTGGCTGTAAACCGCCGGTTACAGTTCTGTAAAGGAACAGGCAAGCAGTCCCAATAGTAACATTCCCGTAATTCTAAGCAGGTCACCATGAGCGACATCACTCTGCTGAGGATTTCTGGGACAGAGAAAGACCGCATGCTGCGTGAAAGCCAGCAAAAACCAGGGCCGTATGCCACCATGCTCTGCAAGGCAATGATCCCAGAGTACTTGATGATAGCCTGGCGTGGAAAAGTTTCCTACCACGGAGAACACAATAAGGCCGCTCTCCCCAGGAACCTCATGCAAAGGCTTTCCAATTACCTCCAGGAGAGCTTCGTGGAGATGTCCCAGGAGGATTTCAGCTCTATCCCCGGACATATAGACCTTCTTTTCCAGTAGCTGCAGTGGCAAGGACTAAAAAGTAGAGCGCCTAGGGCAAACTAATCATGATAAACCGGACATTGTTAGATTCTTTTGCAGTAGTTGCACTGCCAAGGACTAAAACGCTAAGCGCCTAGGGCAAACTAATCATGAAAAACCGATTGTTAATATTGTTAATATTCCTATTCTGTTCAAAATAAATGTTTACATGTTTTAAACACTTACCGACTGATCCTTCTCCTGATTCTGGGTCCGGGTTAACGCCTGGGGATGGTTGGTAGGGGATCTCTGTGAGGGTGATGAAGAGCTCCTGGCTGTCGGGGAAATCAGCGTTGTAAGCACTGTCGACTGCCTCGTCCTCCTCATCTCCTTCCTCATCTTCCCCGTCCGCTAACATCTCCGAGGAACCGGCCGTCGACAATATCCCATCATCAGAATCCACGGTCAGTGGTGGGGTGGTGGTGGCGGCCGCACCTAGAATGGAATGCAGTGCCTTGTAGAAACAGCATGTCTGGGGCTGGGATCCGGAGTGTCCGTTTGCCTCTTTGGTCTTCTGGTACCCTTGTCTCAGCTCCTTGATTTTCACACGGCACTGCGTTGCATCCCGGCTGTATCCTCTCTCTGTCATGGCTTTTGAGATCTTCTCGTAGATCTTTGCGTTCCGTCTTTTCGAGCACAGCTCCGAAAGCACGGACTCATTGCCCCACACAGTGATCAGATCCAAGACTTCCCGATCAGTCCATGCTGGGGCCCTCTTTCTATTCTGGGATTGCATGGTCACCTCTGCTGGAGAGCTCTGCATCGTTGCCAGTGCTGATGAGCTCGCCACGATGTCCAAACAGGAAATGAGATTCAAACTGCCCAGACAGGAAAAGGAATTCAAATTTTCCCGGGGCTTTTCCTGTGTGGCTGGTCAGAGCATCCGAGCTCGGACTGCTGTCCAGAACGTCAACAGAGTGGTGCACTATGGGATAGCTCCCGGAGCTATTAGTGTCCATTTCCATCCACACCTACCCTAATTCGACATGGCCATGTCGAATTTAGCGCTACTCCCCTCGTTGGGGAGGAGTACAGAAATCAAATTTAAGAGACCTCTATGTTGAACTAAATAGCTTCGTTGTGTGGACGGGTGCAGGGTTAATTTGATTTAACGCTGCTAAATTCGACATAACCTCCTAGTGTAGACCAGGCCTAAGTTGCATAGGGAGCCCGATCTGGCAGGGGCCCTCTGAGCACAGCTACTAGATTGGGCTCCTCAGGCCAAGTTTATCTGACGGAGACCTGCCTCAGGAGGGGGAATCCCTGTCCGTGTGTACTCTCCCGTGCATATTGCAATTGCTCGTAATAAAGCTGCCTCTGGCTTGTTGCTTTGAACTCAGAGTGAGGACTTTGTTTTCCTCCACAATTTGGTGCCGTGACTTGGATGGCAAATGCCTGGCTGAGACAGCAGTAGCTGCTCTGGACCGTTCCCCTTCAAACCCCATGGTTCCATGATAGAGGTAAGAGACCTTTTGAAATCTCTATTGGGGTATTGGAGGAGGACTGCCCATGGCCGTCTGTCTCTTTGGGGCTTACGCCATCCGAACTTATTGTCTTGCAACAAGACCAGATGCAGAGCGGTTCTGAGGAATTTATTGCCCCCCTCAAGTAAGGTTAGTCATTGCGGTTCTGAGGAATAGTTTTTGCCGCCCTGATGTAGGTTAGTTATTGTGGTTCTGAGGTCCTCAATAAGGTTAATGCACTGGTGCTGAGGGGTTTTTACCACCTCAAATAAGGGAAAGGTTCTATTGAGACCGGACATAATGAATTAAGGTTATTGTTAAATGAGATGCATCCAGATAGGGGGAATAAATGTGTGTGTATGAATGAATAAAGGTGGGGTATGAGCCGCTGACCAGGTCTAAGACTAAGCTGACTCCAGCCACCCTAGGGCTACCCCATGTGGGAGTTCTGAAAGTAAGGGAGGTCAGCCAAACCTTGTGACCTAGCAGATAGGAATTTTTCCTTATTCACGAGCCGCTGATGAGGTCCGGACTTAAGCCGCTAGTCGGTAGAAGCTGTGACCCAGTGGACCCTTTCCCTGGGATGTGAGAGAGTGAGGACTTTTTTTTCCTCCACAATGCTTTTGCTCCATTGGATGATATCCCATCACTAGTGCCGACCTGTTTCCGCTGCTTGCAGTGCTGTGCTCTTCAGCCGGTCAAGCTTGAAAGAAGTCCTGCATCTGCGTCCTGCTTTGTCAGCATATTGATTTTGGGGCAGTCACCTCAATGTCATTGATAGGACTCAGTCCTAGCAATGACTGGAAGAACAGCATAAAGAGGCACCAAGAGCATTCTCATCTTTGGTTCACTGTTTAGCTAAATACTTCAGCTCCATTAGCTTCTCTGGTTCTGCACTGCCTGCAGTGATGTTCTGGGGTTCTTTGTTATTTACTGGGAGCTGACACTATTTTGTCTAAATCTGAGATCCACCTTTACTGACAGCATTAGCAAGTGATATGTAAAAAAGTCATCTGTTTTCAGAAACTCCTTCTAGATTTATAATTGTCAGTGTTCATCCACTGGTGAAGGGGAGTTGAGATGAAGGAATTAATCAGAGAAAAAAGGGATCCAAATTGCTTGTTTATTTTTTCCATTTATTAACTCAGTCTGTTTATACTGCCTGTCCCAATTGCATCTTCTTTCTGCTACATGGGAGGAGAAGAATGAATAATGTGGGTGTCACAAAAACCAAATCAACTTTTAGCCTTGCACAAAGAAGCAGTTTTGTGAGTATTGCACCCTCATTTACCTATAGGACATTAGTGCCAGTTCTTCTAGTAGGTGAAGTAGCAGTAATTCAACCAAGTTAAACTAAACCAAAATGTGTTTAGTCTTACAGACTCATCAGCAGCTGTCATTGCTAAGTGCTAATTCCTTTCCTGCTGGCAGAAGGAGGGAGGGTGAAACAATGCCGTCAATTGCACAAATTAAGTCACAGCGGCAGAAACACGACAGAAAGAAACAGAGGAAAACAATGCAAAGAAAACCAGACAGACTGTCACTGTTACACAAACCTTCCCGCTAAGCCTGAGGGCTGGAGAAAGAGAAAATAATGACTTGGCGGGTGTCAGCTTTTACCTTGAGGGCTCTTTCAAAACAGAAAAAAAAAAAAGCGTAAGGTCTCAGGAGAAAGTTGAAACAAGATGGGCAAATAACTCTTGCTGTCCACCTTGAAAGAGGAAAAGGGTTTGGTTGTAATAGAAGGGGAGTCCTATAGCAGAAGAGACAGAAACATCAGAGCTCAATATAACTGCAGCTATTGACAGCCACAGAGAGCTGATGATTTCTCCAAAAGAGAATACAAATATGCAACAGGAGTGTAAGTGTAATAGAGTGTTCTTACTATCACTGACTGCCATAATGCTTTGGTAAAGGATTTATGTAGACCAACGTCCAAAATTCCTTCCCGCATAGAAATAAATCCCCCTTAACAAAAAGTTCTAAATGTTCCCTCTTATCTCTCGCAACATGGAAGGAAAAGTCTTTTTTTCTCTCACTTTATCAGATTATTATGTTGGGGGGGAAAAGAGGTTTGTGGATATTTTCAATCACTCTTATCTTTAATCATCATGGTCCTATACATTAAAGTTATCCAAGAAATTTAAGATTTGTTTTAGATATTTACAGTATTGTTTTCTCCCTACAGACTCTCATTTCTTTATTATTTCTCCAGCCCAACTGTTTTCACGGAGGTCTGTTATAGTGCAGTAAATAGACATCGAAAATAGAAAACATATCAAAGTAAAGGAATTAAACACATGTCCCACTAATAAAAATCTATATTAAGAACAGACGCTTCTAGCAACAGGGGATTGAAAAATTGTTATGGATCAACTGTAATTCTTATAATATTTTAAAAGCCCACAGTTTCTAAAATACAATATTCATTATCTGTTTCCCTCCTACGCTAATTTAATCTACCTACACAGAGTTTAAAATAATACATCTAAAATCCATTATCCAGAGCAATCTTATTACTTGCTAACTAGATACACACTTCGCTAGGCACAACAAATGTTTGGCCTATAACCAGCACTCAAAACTGACAGGAACACAAAAGAATGGAATCTTAGCACCTCACCCAAAGGGAAAAGGCACTCCCAGGAGAGAGGCAGGCCCTGTGCTAAATCCACTAGGTTCAGGTCAGATCTTATTATAAACACTGCCATTAAAATCGGTATTTGAAATGGAAGACCTCCCAAGGTATACCAGTTATGGGAAGGCTGGCTGGTAAGCAGAGGGCAAGTTTTTATGAATCTTTACTGAACTGTATGCTACAGCATGGTAGTATCAGATGCTGGTGCTGCAGGTGCCCACATCTTCTGGATGTGACCAATTGTTGTACTGTTTTGTTTCTGTCTCCTTGTGGCTTCTGAAGATCCTAATCCCTGAGTATGGCTGAGAAGGTCATTGGTTCTTCACTGGTTGGAAGAGGTCACTCCCACATAGCACAAGCTGTTAGCTGACAGACTTCTAGAGCTGGAGCTATAAGGCTTGATTTTTCAGAACCTCTATGTACCCACAAGTTCCTGAAGCACCTCCAACTCCTTTAGCTGCCTTTGTGGATTCCACACATATTGAAAGAAATTATTTGCTCCACCTTATAACGTATTTAACAGAAAGTGGGAGAATCATCTGGTTCAGGTGGTATGGTGGGTATTCAGTTCCAGGGCACACTGAACTACCCTCTTTTGAGCCACTTTCTACCCATTCCTAGAAAGTCTAGTTCTTTTGTGCCTCAGGAGTTCTCAAATATGCACCAGGAATTACAGAGCTGACTAGCCCTTGCCTTCCAAAGATCCATGGAAGGGCACTGACGTTAGCAGGTGGGGAAAAAGAAGGGGAAGCTTAGGAATGGTTATGGGGTAGCCCTTGGGGTATGGAAGGGGGAGCAGCCACATAGCTAGTTGAAGATGAGATTTTTCCATCAAATATTTTACTATGGTACAAATTTCCACCCTTTGAAGTGTATTTTAGATCTGGAATATGGGCTCTGCTTGCACAAGTTGAAGGTTAGATGCAATTATTTTGCTCAGCTTGACTCAGAATAAGATTCTGCAGTCCGAATGGGGCACACATGGGGAGGAAAATGAGGGTCATGAGTGAGATATGGAGGAGACAAGAGTATGGTATTTCAGACTTACAAAATACTGCTCATAGAACAGGAGCTTACCCAGCAGGAACAAGAAAATATCTCAGACGTTTGCCTCCCTACTTCCCATCAGGTACTGCTTAGTGAGCGTGTGTTTCAGAGCTATCATAAACTAACTTCAAACCATTTTTTAAAAAATTCATACTATGTGATTTGTTGTTTTTGTTTTTGTTTAGTGCTATAAATACTTTGTTGCTGGGACATCATATCTTTTGAGATTTATTTCTCAAATGACGTGTTTACTTGACTCATTATTTTGGCATCAGGAAGGCATAAGTCGATTTAATTAACCGTAATTTGACCAAATTATAGAAGAAAAATGGCTGCTATTATAAATTCATACAAGAAACCGATAAATAAGCATGAAATTTGTGACCTGCTCATACTGATTCAAGAGAGATTGAAAAGCTAGTGCTCTTGTTTGAAGATGAAGGCTTATTAGTTGTAGAATGGAGCTCATCAAATAAAATATAATTATTCACTGGTGGGGAAAAGTGGGTTGGATTTGATCATGCTCATGGCTGTTTTATGTTTGCTTTCTGCAAACATTTAAACAGATGATATTTACTAGCATAAATATTTATGAAAAGTGAAATTTAACCTTGACTATTTATTTCAAATCAGTTTTTGTATTAGATTACAATATTCTAAGTTGATGTGGATGTTCATGATGTTAGTCATGAAATCAGTAAATAGAA
Organism: Terrapene triunguis; assembly: GCF_002925995.2. NCBI lineage: Eukaryota > Metazoa > Chordata > Testudines > Emydidae > Terrapene > Terrapene triunguis. The sequence goes on along the minus strand of NW_020664482.1, from coordinate 33,921,518 downwards.
ATACATGACTTAAGTAAGTAAACAATTTAGAGAAAATTTTGTCATTTAAATATTATTTTAATGACTTTTTCACTTTGAATGGGACTAGAATTGAGAAGCAATTAAAAATCATTTTGATTAAATGAGTATTTTACACACATCCTATAAATAGATTGAAGTAAAATTCAGTAAAAGAAATAAATTATTTCGAATTATTCACTTATCTCTGCTATAGAGCACAAGAGATTTCCTCAAAGATATTGAAAATCAGGCAACAGAACCAAATGGTTTTACTATGAATTAAATTAGATTAACCTGGAATCTGTGTGTGCATATGCATGCAACCGGTAATAACAGTATATTAGTAAATACTTCTCTACTCACTGATAATCAGAAATTGATGACAAATGTCAAAATTAAGCAAATCCCTGGGAATTAATATAATCATTCCATTAAATTCATTTGAGTACTTTTAATATTTTTAGCTTTAATATGTGCCTTTAAATTTGGAACTGTCAATTAAGAAATTAATTAAGAAGCACTGTCTGAGATTGAAATGGTCATGATCCAGCATGTAGCGAGGCACAGAGAAATTAATTCTCAATGCAACATCTTATATATTACGAACGAAAATTATATCTGCTGTAGAGGCTGTAAAATGCCCTTGAATCAGAGATAAAAACTTGTACCCAGAAACTGAAGCATAAATAGTGGCAGCTCTTGCCCGCATATGACAGCACTATACACATATTTGTGAAGAATACATATAGGACCATAGGGATTCCCTTCCCCTCACTTTTGTTTGGAAGAAACTCTGCCAAGAATCCTGTTTGTCAAATATAAATTGGAAGGCTAGGCTTCTGATCAACATTTTTGTTGATAATTAGTAAATTTAAAACCTGTGAGAAGTGGGTGATTTTTCATATCAGAACATGATTTACTTTGGCAGATGTTTTACTACCCCCGCGTCTCTAGTTTTATCATTAGAGTGTGGCACATAAATCTCAAGAGAGAATGAGCAATAACTTATTTCTAAATAGAAAGAAGGCAGTGTGAACGTTTCTTAGCATCAAAAATTCCCCAGTCAGCAACAACCATCCTATGTGCCCAAGACTATCAGTATGTCCTAGCAGGAGAAAGACAAATTGAAATGTTTGTGGGGGTGGCTGAGAATTATTGTCACCCCCATGCGTTGTAGTCTCCCAGTCAGCTAGCCAATCAATTTGCAACAAGCTATCACTTTACAGCGCATTGTTCAGGTCAATAAAAATGATTCTAAGGCCTGGTTCAAACAAATCTGGGGCTTCATTTGAAGTTGTTTGATTGGTCCCCTGTTGTGGGGAAAGGGAAAAGGAGTATCCTATAGGATTACAGTAGGGGAGAGAGTTAGTAATAAAATGTCTACAGAATTTGATGCATGTGTTTTGAGGACAGCATTATGGGAGTAGTCAGTGGATTTTCCCATTAAAGAGGAGGAAGATTGAGAACTCATGCAGCTGGGGCCTTCTTTCATTCTCCAGGGCAATCATGGTGTTTCCCAAAATTCTCAGTCAACATGAAGCAGCTTATAATGAACATCACATGGCTGTTAGAGCAGTGGTTCTCAAAGCCGGTCCGCCGCTTGTTCAGGGACAGCCCCTGGTGGGCCAGGCCTGTTTGTTTACCTGCCGCATCCGCAGGTTCAGCCGATCGCAGCTCCCACTGGCCGTGGTTTGCCGCTCCAGGCCAATGGGGGCTGTGGGAAACGGCGGCCAATACGTCCCTCGGCCCGCGCCACTTCCCACAGCTCCCATTGGCCTGGAGCGGTGAACCGCGGCCAGTGGGAGCCGCAATCGGCCGAACCTGTGGATGCGGCAGGTAAACAAACTGGCCCAGCCTGCCAGGGGCTTTCCCTGAATAAACGGCGGGTCGGCTTTGAGAACCACTGTGTTAGAGCACAAGCAATAAATCTCACTGAACGTGGTGGTGTCTCTGTGATAGGAGGAGGGGTTTAGAGGGCCAGTGGCTGCAGGTTTTAGTAGCATAACCCTATCAAAATGTAAAGCAGAGAATTCTGAAGAGGCCTGAGAAGGGCGGTGAATCATGCTCAGCTATTGAAGCTGGCAGGCAATGGCGAGATGTACACATGAATTGTCTCCCATGTTCATTTTGTAGGTGACGGGCAGAGAAAATTTTAGACTAGAAGGTTATGGTAAGACCTTCCATTGTCTGGTAGAGTTAATCTTCTGCTAGATCATTGCAGTCAGGAAACACTCCTTACTACCAGATAAAAAGATTTTGAAGAGCTAATTTGTTCTTTTGGAATGCACCAGCTTGCACCAAAAGATTTGTGTTTATTTTACATAAAGGCTTCTAGGAAGACAATACCTCCAAAACCCCTAAAAGCACATTTTCTGTTTTACATTTTTCTGCAATTATTTAATTGGATGAATGGTCTGCAGGGCCCGCAAGTTGGATGGAGAGAACAGCCGGGCAAAATAAAAAATACATAAAAAAGCCTTGTGCAGTTTCACATGACATTAGAATAAATTGATCATAAGAGAAAAGCCTATTTAAAGAATGCACATGAATGTTTTAGTGGAATTCACTTCAAACCTGGTATGTCCTACATGAGTCTCTTTCCCTTATGGGAAAGCAATATACTTCAAGTTGACTAAGTACGGATCTTTTTCATAAGTGTTTGAAGGAATAGGCATTGGTAATGCAACAACACTGTTGTTCTGAACACAGAATAGCAATATAGTACCATAAGGCTAATTAACATCCTGTAGTCCCATTGCATTCCCTGAAGGGAATCATGGTTTTAAATGATAAGTACATAGATTGAGACATTATTAATCTCGGCAAGTACCTGTAGTGCAGTAAAGCATACTTCTACTCATGGAGTAACTGGAGGAATACAAATTTCATACAGGGAAGTACATTTTAGTTAAAATATATGATTCACTACAATTAGTTACACTGATTTATTCACTCAATTTTAGAAGGGGACAACATGGTGTGTAATATTTTTGACTTTGTGTACATAGTTTCCTGTATTTTAAGAATTTTTGATTCGTGATTGACCTATCTTTTGAAAGTGTTCTTGGGGCACTGGTTGGTGATTCATCCATTATGGGGAAAGTCCTGTAGAAATTGCGAGGATTGAAACCTATCTATAGAAAATACAATAGATGTAAAGAGAATATTATATCCTTTCTGTAGTTTCTGCCCCCAAACTTCCTGTAGAACTGTCTTAAATTCTGTAGGGATGTCTGGGTAGGTAGATTCACACTACTGGGTTGTTGTGAACATTTGTTCACCTGGAGGGGGACAATACCTTTCCTTTTGTAAGTCATTGTGCAGTTGTTAGATACCTATGGATTTTGATTATTGCAAACCAGGGCCAGAATTGAACCACTAACCTAGAGGTTCAAATCCCATCTAACCTCCTGAGCCATTTATGATTTTACCCAAAACTAGCCAAGAGGATTTTTGCTCAAAATATGTAAGCAAACAAGTGACTACCCTAGTGCATGTGCATGTGTGTGTGTGTGTATCCAACATTGCAATGTAAAGATCTGCTATAACAACATATCCCCCGCTCCCCCAAGCCTTGTGTATTAGAATTGCAGAGGCTGGCGTTACAAGTTTCTTGATAACTCCTGTGGACTGGCCACACAGTATTTGCAGCTTTTGCAGTTAATCTTCAAAAGCTTCTCTTTACACTTTCATTGCTTAGGGATTATTATATTTCTAAATCATTTGAACTGTTTAGCAGTATGCCCATTTTTTTCATGGAGGAGTGCCCTGCATTTATGTTGGGATATAAAATGATCACTTTTAGTTCATAGGGTTTCTACCAGAAAGAGCAATGCAGAAAAGCAGAAATCCACATGTTTGAGTGATTTTTTCTTGGTCATGGAGAGGAATTTGTGTGAACTCAGGGAAGAACAACATTGGCTGAAGAAGATTTTATTTAGGAGTTTGACCCAATTATTTTAAATGGGGAAAAACGCAGAATAATTTAGTATGTTGCAGAAATTTACTCAAGTTTGTCAGACCATCACAAATGTCAATGGAATGCACAATGGTATGGACTGGATCCTGGGAGAAGAAATGCATTGGCAAACTGCTATAAAACATTGATAGACTTGTGGAGTCATGGTTCAAACCTCTAATGTTGGGCAGATCACAACCTAAAAGTTTGAGGGGATCTTAGTTTGTTCTGTAGCAATGGAGACAAAATATTTATGTGGTGCATAGTTTTTGCTTAGCAAATATTTCAAAATGCCAAAGAGGATGAGAAGTCTCACTGAGCTGCGAGGGACAGATTACATTAAAACATCTCTAGTTAAGCAAATAAACAAATGATTACCACCCAGTATAAGAAACTATCTGCTAAATTACAGCTCATGGAAGACTTAACACCTGCTGGAAGATCTTCAGTGGGTGTAAATTGTCATATCTCCATTGAAGTCAATGCAACTATGGTGATTTATGCCCTCTAGGCAAGAACTTCACAATACGTCTGAGCTAGAACTCACTGAATTCAGTGCCAAAAATTCCATTGACTTTAATGGAGCAGGATCGAGCCCAATGAGATGCATATTATTTCTACAAGACACAAAAATCCACTCAAATACCCTATTAGTTTAGCTTTATCTTCTTTATAACCATCACCAGTAGAAGATTTACAATTTCTCCCTCCACTAAGAAACAACTACTCAGCAAACAAAAAAGTTCCCAAAAAGCTGCAAACATCTTTGCAGTATATGAAACTTCTTCTTATTCTTTAACCAAATTAGTCATTAGTTTATAAAAGTTACTGTTGCTTTTCCCATTGAATTAACAGACAATGCAATTTTTTCTATTGCTCTGAAGGCTAAAGCCTTTTTATAACAAAACATGGAAGAGTGAAAAAGTTATATTTGATTAGACATAAAAAAATTCATGTGTTTTGAATTATGTACATAATGTTTCATATGCCTTCGCCACTACATTTAAGAGATTCTTTAGAAGGCTAAAAGTGGAGAACAGCCATTATTGCAGGGATCACTGGCAATAGATGATCATAAGAACAAGTATTACCACCTCTTTCACTTCCTATTTTCTGTACAGCAGATCTTGGTATTTTGCACTTTAAGGGAAAAAATAGGCTTAGGGTTTATAGCTGGTTGTCCATAGTGTTCAGCACTATATCTTGCCTTTCCCACATAGCCAAAGCGTATTGGTCTGGATGCACTGGTAGGTGTGAAAACAATGTGTTGTTTACCAACCTGGATCCAGGTTTGTCACTGATCTGTTGTTCTTATTTATTACATCCTTCTCATGCCAGTGTTGGTGCACAGGGTAAAAATTAGTCTTTTCCATTCCTCTCTGTCATTAGCTGCTGCTTCCATCTGCTCCATGGTGTTGATATTGACTGTTCTTCCCTCACTGCTAAGGCTTCTTCTTAAGGTTTCTCTTCGGCACCCTCATTTCCTCACACCAGTTGGTTTCCACCTGCAGCTTTGTGTGGGAGTCTGTGTATTGGAATCCAGAGTATTGGCCCCAAAGATGTCCAAAGCTTCCTTCTAATTTTAGTGGAGGGAAGCTGCTGGTTCATAATTACTCAGATCTCTTAACTGGTGTTGAAATGTCTCCATCCAATGCCCATAATATCCACAGGGACTTAGTTTCAAAGGCATGTAGATCTCCAAATCTTGCAGCCTTATGTTACCACTGAGATTACATTTGAGTTGAAAATTCTCAGTTTTATTTTGGTACCAATATTTTTGATTTGATGTTGCAGAGTTTAGTGAAAGCTGTGGATGCCTTTCCTATCCCTGATGTCACTTCTTGCTTGAAATCTCTGCTGGTTAGTATGGTGCTGCCCAAGTAAATGAACTGTCCTACTTTCTTGATGTTTTTGTCTTCTATTATGATGTTACAGCTTGATGGCTGGATATTTGTTTTGGAGTAACTGATTTGTGAGCCCTACTTGGCCTGCTGTTTTTGCCACGGTCTGTCTGTCTTTGTAGCCTTTTCAGGAGTGTTGCTCAATAGTATGATATAGTCAGCAAAGTCTAGTTCTTCAAGGTATTTGTGACCTACTCATGTTATGACAGTGTTTGGCATTGCCACAGACCACAGAATGAAGTCTCTTAGCAACACAATCAACAGAGGAGATAGAATGCAGCCCGGTTTTATGCCAGTGTCCACATTTAACCACCCTGCAATGCTGTATTGTAAATAGAGCTGGGTGAACTTTTTTGGACAAATGGTTTATTCTCTGAAAAATGTAGCTTTGGTCAGCCCAAAACTATTAACGAATCTAACACAAAATGTTTTCGTTGACTTCAAATGTACTTCTAGAGGACTTTTTTGATTCACTGAAAATTCAAAAAAGTTCAGATTCGGTTTGACCAAAACCGATTTTTTTTCCAGAACCATCAACAATCTGGAAAATTTTGTTATTTGTTGAGCTCTAATTGTAAACATTGCTTAGGGATCTAATTGTAAACACAGCAAATATTGCTGAACTAAATTAGGACTGATCTACATGTTAGCAGGAGATGTGATGTGGATTTTTTAGCTGACTTCAACCAGAAGGTTGAATCCCTGTTTTCAGATTGTCTACTCAAACAGTGCCTCGGATGCTTGCTTTGTTGTAGCTGTCTCTTTGAGAAATCAATTTTTTTCCTCGATGTGTAACATTTATTCTGTGATTCATTCTGGGACATATTTTGGGAATTCACAGGATTATCACCAGGGCTACTGCTATCAGTCCGAACACATGCATGTCTTATTATCTCATCCAACAGGTTTTCATTTCCTGTGCACATTCAGTTAGTAGAGAGGATGAGAAATGCTGCCATCACTACTGGCAATGCTCAATAAATATTATGACTGTCTTTTCAGTGCTGCAGCAGCCAGTTCTAAGATTATAATTCAAAATTTATAGTCTTTTCCCCCCTAATAGACAGTATCCTGGCCAGAAACAACCCAAAAACCCCAAAGAGGGAGTATGTTACTCAAACATAAATTGAGCAGATGAACCAAATGAATTTTCAGGACCTGTGAAATGTGTACATGTGGTGGTAGCCAATGTTCTTTTTTTGTGACCTTAAATATTAATTTTTGAGACTTTTATCTGGGAAGATAAGACAGATATCTTATCTTATCTGTCATCATAAAAAAGAATGAAAAATTTAAATTACATCTGTCAAGGAAACTGGTGAAATTATTTTTCTAATATTTCTAAAAACATCAGACTAAATTTTTTAGTATTTTTAAAATAATTTATACCAAATAAAAAATAAAATGATGTAAACCTGATGTTTTCTGTTCCCATCATAGCGAGGTCCTGTGGACAGCTGTGGAAAAAACATAGGAGACATCATAATCAAATATACATTTGCTGGAGCAACAAACCTATTCAGGAAAGAAGAGGTAGCTTTCTGATACAGTGAAATTTAACTCATGCCCCATACGACTAGATAGTCCTGGTACAACTAGAGTGTTAGTTCATCATAAAAATTCACCTCTGTGAAGTCCACACTCATTCTCCCATACAGGTCTCCTCTTCCAATGTAAATAGTTATTAGGGACGGGCTTACTCAGAGGTTGAGAGCTACTTAGGGTATGTCTGCAGTGTAATTGGGAGGGGTGATTTGCAGCACAGGTAGGCCTACCCATGCTAGCTTTGATCTAGCTAGCTCATTAAAAATAGCAATGAAGCTGCAGCAGCCTGGGTGGCAGCACAGGCTAGCCCCCTAAGTACGTACCCCGGCTCTGGTTGCAGTGTAGGGATACCCTTAGCCTGCAGAGAAAGCCTACTGGCCAGTATGACTAAGACCCCTTGTGTTGGGGTGTACTGGGCCCTTTGACAACCCTTGCTGAAAGACTTGCGGTCCTACCACAGTCCAACGCAGAAAAGGAGCAGTGAAGGTAGGTCCTCCAGGACTGCCTAAAGAGGCTGCAGGGAAACAGCCAATCAGAGCACAGCAGGCCCTGTTGAAAAGGAGCTGTAGGACCTGAGCAGATCAGTTGCTGGCTGGGACCAGAAAGGTGAAGAAGGACTGGAAGGCTGTGAGACTCTCCAGGTGAGGAGGCAGGGACTTAAGCAGAGAACAGACAGAGAACCTTGAGGTAAGGGTGAAGAGGGAGGGATGATGTGAGAAGTGGCCCAGGGAATAGCAGCAGCAACTATTACAGGAAGCAGCACATGGCTGATATTTATAGGGTTCCTGGGTCGGGACCCGGAGTAGTGGGTGGGCCTGGGTCCCCTAACCAGCCACTGGCAGGGTTGTCTAAGCCCCAAGAGGGGATAAGGCTTGTTTAGAGGCCAAAGTGAAGGGCAGGACTTAAAGTGTCTCCAGGGAGGAAGCCCTGGGGTCACTGCTCTATACCTGGGCAGACACAGACTTAAAGCTAGCCCAGAAGGGGCTGAGAACTGAGCCCAGAGACAGGGCTAACGATGGTAACCTGTTGGACCTTTTACCCCAGAAAGGTTTCCTTCTGGTGTTTAGAAACTGTGTGACTTAGCCAGAGGGCTGAGCCGATGAAGACCCACCTGATGCGGGCAACAGCCAACAAGAGGTGACAGAAAAGGAAAGAGTGCAGGTTTGCACCCGGCCGATGGGAAGCACTCATGAGAGGTGAGTGTCCCCAGTCACACCCCTCCAGAATTAAAAGGAGTAAAACAGTAGTGTAGTTTCAATTGTGTATTGTAGCACAATTAAAGGTTAGTGCTAGATCTGTATCCTAACCAGCTTCTGCACAAGTGTGCTAGTTGGAGAAGAGGTTCCCAGAACACACACACTCCTCTCTCTTTCGACCCATAGCAGTGCTCTTATACAAGATAGACCTTACAATGAGCTGGAAGATTTAAGAGTTGAGTTTCTATATCTTTACTATTCTTCCCACCTTGTGGAAGTTTTTATCTCTCAGTCACAGAGAAACTGCAATTATTTGCTGAAAACTAAAAAAGAAATCTGATAATAGGGTTGGGCATAGACAACACTCCTCTCCAGCCAGTTGGGACAAGTCTAAACTACTTTTCCAGTGAATTTGTGGACGGTATGCTGTGAATTCATTACTTACCATAACCCTCTATGCTATGAAGTACCTGAACTCTTCTGATCCAGCTGTGCCCATCTCTGTTTATGCTTTTTTCTCTTCTTATGAACATCATCATTGGTCTTTAAATCTAGGATGTTATTTGCTGAGAAACAACCCCGTTATTTGAGGAACATATGTTCATGACTATTACAAGTCATGAACATTTGAATAGTCTCCATCTGGCACAAATCAATGTAGAATCATAATACATGAGAACTGTTAATACTGAGAACTTAGTCTGGAATTGTAGATATAGCCATTGTTTAAAGGAACAGAGGGTCCTGTGGCACCTTTAAGACTAACAGAAGTA
>NW_020664482.1:33899547-33911745 GCF_002925995.2 Terrapene triunguis | reverse complement strand
CTTGCATCTGAAGAAGTGAGGTTCTTACCCACGAAAGCTTATGCTCCCAATACTTCTGTTAGTCTCAAAGGTGCCACAGGACCCTCTGTTGCTTTTTACAGATTCAGACTAACACGGCTACCCCTCTGATACTTGACACCATTGTTTAAAGTAATTTGTAAAGAAATCTGAAGTTTCAGTATTGGTTAATCCATAAAGGTTTTGTTTGGTCTGTCCTTTTTATTTTCAGTAATGTATAGAAAATTATAAATAGCCATACCAAAGCAGATCATATTCTGCCACTTACAGTAACCATATGCTTCTGAGAATGGTGCAAGAAATCCTCAATGGACAATTATGGAATAATCTGCCTGTGAGGGAAAGTTACTTCTAAATCGCTGGGTGTGTTTTAATCCACTGAAAGTTACCGTTAGATAAAGTAAAAATAACAAACACAAAATTAGAATATACTTCAGTGGAAACAGGCAATAGTCATACACCAAATCAGCATTATTTGTAAACATATACTCTAAAACCCTCACTGTCCCTTGAGTATACAAGATGCATCCAACATCCATACGGCCATATGGAGATGCTGCATTCATTTAAACAACTAGTGCACAATAAAATTATGTTGTCCTCTGAGTGCACATTGTTTATTCAGAAGAGTTACATCTTTTTCCCCCCTAAATTAAAACAAAAATACAGTCACTTTACTACACTGAGATTTTTTTTATACAATATCTCAGAGAACCATTGGTATCTCCTATAGCTGTCAACTAATAGAAATTCTGAAAAAAGATAAACTCTTTCTGTGATATTTTAGCCAGCATTCCTTGGAGATCACTACTAGACATTTCATAAGATGGTAGAAAATGTAAGGGATGCAAACTCTCCTGCTTGATCTGACTGAGCATATTAAAGCTTTGCTGTGAAAGTGTTTCTAAGCCTTCCAAGAGTTTCCTTGGCTGTATTTCCAGTTTATTTTGAGATGCATGCAATACTTCAAATGCATGGGCGGGGGAATGCAAAAGTGAAGATCATTACAGAAGCTGGTCCATTTTTATCATGAGTTGTAGTTATACTGTCACATTTAAGCATAGAACATTCTTTCCAAACACGGGGTTGGTATTGCTGTTTTCTGGTTAACTCTCCTTTCCCCATTTTATTTAATTTATAGTAGAATTTCATCTGACATTTGTACTGCAGGGATTTTGCTTCTTGAATTACCCTTCCCTCTCAGTCTCAAGGGGGATCATTTTTAACAAGAAAAAGATGCCATCTTTGGTGAGGGATGTGGGGGGGAGGGGTGGTGCGGGCTGCAAAAGGTCAAAATTACAGAGTAAAATCTTACAATGTTCACTATGAAAATTGCATAGATGAGTTCTGGGTGGCTGACTGGATTGGTGATGTCATACAGAGCCTTTCATTTCTAAGTTACAAGTTCAAATATAATCTATTTCAGCAGTGATCCAACACCAGCCATTAGGGTATTTGGTCTGTGTGAGTTCAGTAGTGTAAGTTCTTGGGGGACACATGTCTGCTCAGGTGACCCACCATCACAACTGGCATTAATTACAAGTCTTGGAACAGAGTCCAAAGATTTAATGGGCATGGAGACTTAGCTCTCTTTTACCCCTTGAGGTCCATTTAGGACTGGGTAGAGAGCCACTGGTGGGCTATTATGGGAAATATTACACTACTGCTGTTCATGCTGCAACTGTGGATACAAGCAGGACTTCAGTCTCCAGCCCTCTCAGATCCTCACGTTTCACAAGCATTATGTAAGCAAGTTTAAAAGAAGGGGACAAAAATGAATCTTGCATGTAATTTGACAATTTTCCTTGTGTGATCTCTTGCTCTACTTTCTTTGTTCTGCCACATATAGTTGATATGTTTTCTTATTTCTAGAATCCTAAAGGTATCTCAGTTTGACTTGTCACCTCATTAATTTTCTTTCACCTACTTTAGACAGAGAATGTTCTCTGACTTGGCCTTACTATGTGTCTCTCAATTTCAAATTGCTATTTTTTGGATTGTTTCGATTTAGTTCCTATATGCTGCAAGGCATTCAAGGAAAATAAAGCAGAAAGGCTTCAATTTGCTAAGGCATATGGGCAAAAATGCCTTTTCAAACCCTATATGAATATCCTATTAGGCATGTGTGTAGGTGTGATCTTCATTGAACAGTTCTTGCTGCAGCTCCACAGAGAATCACTGCTGGCTTGCAGTACAGAAACACATGAATGTGAGGTGAGGAAAATTTCATAACTCTATGATATGCAACATGCTTGAGTTCCTTCATAATGAACATTAACAACCAATACAGAATATTACATATATATAAAATGAGCAGAGAATGACTTCCAGCTGAAGCAAATTTGGCATAATTGTTTTGGCTTGATAAGGCAGGGACTCCCTATTCACTCAGTGGGTGAAGTTGCACTCATTGAATATGAGATGTCCAGTTTAAAGTCTCCATAGAATATCAGGGTTGGAAGGGACTTCAGGAGGTATCTAGTCCAACCCCCTGCTTAAAGCAGGACTAATCCCCAGACAGATTTTTACCCCAGTTCCCTAAATGGCCCCCTCAAGGATTGAACTCACAATCCTGGGTTTAGCAGGCTAATGCTCAAACTACTGAGCTATCCCTCCCCTGAAGTCTTGGGTGATATAATGTCCTGCAGTGGTCTCATCTTGGTCTGGGGTCTTCTCAGATGGTATAATTTAACCTGGATAGCAACTAGAGTGAAAGACTTCCAGAATCTAGGATGTTTCAAGAAGCGATATTAGTGATTCAAAGGGAGATGCTCTTCCAACTGAGTCAGCAGTAAACTCATTGACCAAGCATGAAATTATCGGATGCTTTTTGCTGGTGAGGTGTGTATTTGTAGGATCACATTTAAAACAAACCTCTGCCTCATTTGTAGTCATTACAAAATCCAGAGGCAGATGGCTTTCAAGAAAGGAGTATTAAAAGGAAATACACACTGGATAAAACTTTCAGAAGTATCAAAGTGACTTAGGATCCTACATTAGATTGCCTTTTAATGGGTCTTAGACTCCTAAGTCACTTTGTCACTCTTGAAAATTTTACCTGTTACTTTTTTTTTCTTATTATTTTTTAATCCATAGGAAAAAATGCCTGTTTTAAGACAAAATAGTGCTTTTTTATTTTTATTTATTTTTCTGATCCTGCTTAGCTTATAACATCTGACAAGGTCATAGCCTAAAGACATATGGCTGTAGACTATTGACCCAAACCATCAGTGACTTGGAGGACAGTACTAATACAGCACGATACTTTTAGGTTGCCAAATCTGGGATATCCTTACATAAGGGGATGTGAACCATTCCACTGTGTTGCAGTATGTCCTCATGGTACACTACAATACTGTCCCACTGTTATCAAATGAGGAGAACCATATTCCTAGTGCAACGTGTTTCCATCTTCCCTAGTCTAAATATTAGGGCTATCGATTAATCGCAGTTAACTCACGTGATTAACTCAAAAATTAATTGCAATTAAAAAAAATCACAATTAATCACAGTTTTAATCACACTTTTAAACAATAGAATACCAACTGAATTTTATTAAATATTTTGGATGTTTTTCTACATTTTAAAATATATTGATTTCAAATACAACACAGAATACAAAGTGTACAGTGCTCACTTCATATTTATTTTTTATTACAAATACGTCCACTGTAAAAATGATAAACAAAGAAATAATATTTTTCAATTCACCTCATACAAGTACTGTAGTGTAATCTCTTTATTGTGAAAGTGCAATTTACAAATGTAGATTTTTTTTGTTATATAACTGCATTCAAAAATAAAACAGTGTAAAACTTTAGAGCCTACAAGTCCACTCAGTCCTACTTTTTGTTCAGCCAATCACTAAGACAAACAAGTTTGTTCATATTTATGAGAAATAATGCTGACCACTTCTTATTTACAATGTCTCCTGAAAGTGAGAACAGGTGTTTGCATGGCACTTGTGTAGCTGGCATTGCAAGGTATTTATGTGCCAGATATACTAAACATTTGTATGTCCCTTCATGCCTCGATCACCATTCCAGAGGACATGCTTCCATGCTGATGATGCTCGTTAAAACAATAATGCATTAATTACATCTGTAACTGAACTTCTTGGCAGAAAATTGTATGTCTCCTGCTCTGTTTTACCCACATTCTGCCATATATTTCATGTTATAGCAATCTCAGATAATGACCCAGCACATGTTCATTTTAAGAACACTTTCACTGCAGATTTGACAAAATGCAAAGAAAGTACCAATGTGAGATTTCTAAAGATAGCTACAGCACTCGACCCAAGGTTTAAAAATCTGAAGTGCTTTCCAAAATCTGAGAGGGACGAGGTGTGGCGCATGCTTTCAGAAGTCTTAACAGAGCAACACTCCAATGCGGAAACTACAGAACCCAAACCACCAAAAAAGAAAATCAAACATCTGCTGGTGGCATCTGACTCAGAAGATGAAAATTAACATGCATCAGTCCGCATTGCTTCGATTGTTATCAAGCAAAACTTATCATCAGCATGGACTCTCGTTCTCTGGAATGGTGATTGAAGCATGAAGGGACATATGAATCTTTAGAGCATCTGGCACATAAATATCTTGCAACGCTGGCTACAACAATGCCATGTGAATGCCTGTTCTTACTTTCAGGTGACATTGTAAACAAGAAGTGGGCAGCATTATCCCCTGCAAATGTAAACAAACTTGTTTGTCTGAGCAATTGTCTGACCAAAAAATAGGACTGAGTGGATGTGTAGGCTCTATAGTTTTACATTGTTTTATTTTTGAGTGCGGTTATTTTTTTGTACATAATTCTACATTTGTAAGTTTATCATGAAAGTTAAAGAGATTGCACTACAGTACTTGTATTAGGTGAACTGAAAAATACTGTTTCTTTTTTACAGCACAAATAATTGTAATAAAAATAAATATAAAGTGAGCACTGTACACTTTGTATTCTGTATTGTAATTGAAGTCAATATATTTGAAAATGTAGAAAAATTCAAAAATATTTAAATAAATGGTATTCTATTACTGTTTAACAGCACAATTAATCATGTAATTAATTGTGATTAATTTTTTAAATCACATGATTAATCACAATTAATTTTTTATCACTTGACAGCCTTACTAAATATATAAAAATGCTGTAACACTTTAAAATTCTAAAATAATATTGAATGTATCAATTTGGGGGCAAAAGTAGGATTTTCATTCATCTCATGACAGACACATCAAGGTATTTATTTTATTTAACACAGAAATACTTGTATGTAATTTTAAAGTTATCTGTAATACCTATAATTAGCAAGCAGGTGATACAGTCAAGGTAGTTCAAATTGAGTTACATATATTGTTTTTTATTTATAAAAAGATGTTCTAATTTTAAAACTTGAAAAACAAGTTTTCTTCCATGTCGAAGTATATTTGTGTGGGGTTTTGTGTGGCAATGTTTCTTGGGAATCTGGGAGCATGTCTGAATCTTGGACACCTTGTTGTGTACACACAGCCTTGATTATACAACATGTGAACAAAATTAAACTTAGGATCTGCCTAAAGGCAAGAGGCAGCCTCAGGGGAAGATAGCAGCCAAAAAGTCTTGGAACCCCTTGCTGGCTCATTCTACAAACTACAGTTCTGTCAGATTTTATTGCAGGATTTTCCCTACAGTACTTCATGATATTGTACATGTATGGGGATGGCAGCCTCATTAGAGGAAGTCCCTCTGGACAGCTTCACATTTAAGTAAATTATTCCTCATAATGACTTTCACTTTAAAGAGGGCAGACACCTCATTTCATTTAGAGAGTATGTGTGGATGGGGAGTTGAAGGAGTAGAAGGTAAAGGGATGGAGTAATTGATCTGGGATCCAGATTCTAAGGAATATCCAATACTCCCTGCAAAGTTTGGAGGAATTCTCCCCAAAACTCTATAGTAGAGGGACTACCACCACCGGGACTTGCAGAAGATGATGTCTGTATGGCAAGCAGTGGTATCAGAGTGGCATAGTCCTGGACAAATTGTATAATTCAAGTCCTGTTTTTAATAAATGGCTGAGGATTTGGCTGTCTGAAAGAAGTGTAGAAGTAGTGGGATACCAGGCTCAGCTGACTGTTGACCACACATAGTATGCAGCCTCCATGTACAATATGTCTGTCTGTCTAATTTTTCAGTGACACACTAAGAAGCATTTCTAGGAGTGATGTCAAATAATTGGTCAAGCAGCATTTTTTGGCATGCTGAAATGAGTCCCAAAAGCCCTGCTTTTGAGAAAGGTACTTGCCTGTTTGCATAGTGTCACCATAGAGCATGATAACCATTGTTTTGAAGGGTAGGTCATGTAGTCAAATAAATACGTGGTTGGTTCTTTGACTGTTTCCAGAACTGGCAGGACCATTTCTACTGAAGAAGAGAGCCTGAATTGTGCCAAAGATCATCCTAATTCATTAGAGAAATTCAAATGTCTTTAAGTACAACCAGGGGAGTGGGCCTAGCGTGTGCCACTCAAACTAACATGGAATATTAACAATGAGGTCATCCTATCTCTGTGCCTGAGTGCGGTCTTATCATCAGAGACCAGACAGGAGAAAAGAGGGGAGCTAACTCATAAATAGATTAGGTTACATACCACAAATCATTTTGTTTTGTAAAGTGAAGATTGTGTGTGGACGTTTCTTGTCTAGTTCAACTAGAGGTTTATTTTCCTTTTCAAGAGTGGAAAGGCAGTAGATTTTTTATTAAATAAAGATGATACTCATTTTTGAGACCAATACACATCAAGAAGGCTGCACTCCAAAAAAACACTCCCTCTGCACTTCGTTTGTACCAGGGTGTTTTGGGCTGTGTAGCTATTTCTAGCTAAATAACCATCACCAAAGAACAGGACTGGGATTTTTCTTTAATGATTGAGAAGCATGTGTCTGATTTTCAATGGGAGTTTTGTCCTAAGTTACTTAAGCACTTTAGAAAATCCCACCCTTAATTATTAAACAAAGCTGGAGAGTCAGTTGTTATAATCAAAATTAAGCAGGGAATACAGGGACCAAGAAGTACAAAATATGTGCAAATTTGGAAAGCCATAATTAGGGACACTGAAAGTTGTTGATTTCCAACTGTGTATTGGCCTTTGTATAATGAGTTTGTCAAGTAATGCTATTATTCTCTGTTGCAGAGTATAACATCTTCTATCTCTTCTCAAAAGGCATTCTTGAAGTATTCTTCATACTAAACATGTATGGTAGGTAAGTGAGGTATGAATCAGTGAATTGCTTGAGGTCACACACACAACCTGAGACAGAATCAGGAATAGAGCATAGTGCTTTAGTCGCAAGAGTCATTCCAGGAGATTTTTGAATATTTTTAGGAAACAAGTAAGTGATATTTTTTCTTACTCAGTGACACACAATATCCCATTCAAGCAATTGGGCCTAATTTATTTCACTGGGTTATTTGCCCCTAACTTCCAAGTTCCCTTTGCCTGTTCTCAGAATAGAGTATATGACAGTATCCTCAGTTAACCATTTGCTGGCTACATCACTTGCCATCTAGCTCTACCTTTTGGGTGAATTACATTAATTGAAAAAGTAAATATGGCAAGGAGATTTTAGAAGCTTTTGACTAAATTAGAAGACTACAGCATCTGATATATTTCCAATCTGTAAGGACTGCTTGTATCTAACAATTAGGACCTATTTAAGGGTCTTTTAACTGAACACACATATTTGCAGAAACCGCTAATACTCTGTGCCATAATGGTACCAGTCACACAACCTTTATCTCCTATAGTAGTAATATCATTACCAACTGCAAGGAAAGCAGCTGATGCTGGCAGAAAAGAGCTCTCAAACTTGGCTAAATGGGATTTAACAAATTAGATTGACTCAGGTAATATTGCAACTTAATTTTTGTTTTGCATTTTAAAACCCATCTTGCTGTTGCATTAAGAGACAATACACTATTATTGTCCTATAAGAATCCCAAATGTCTCTTTTAATCTTATAAGAACTGGATATCATTGTGATGGAACGTGTATTCTGCAGTCATTATTGATTCTACAATGTCTATTACGTTAACCTGGCTTTCTGTGAATTGAGAAGGGTAAATTTCACTTATCTGTTTAACTTATGTTAGAAAATGAAATGTGTGTGACAAGCCCTTTGAATGTGTTCAGAAAATGAGAGCTCTGGAAGAGTCAAGGAAGCAGACAGTACACTAAAATCTTAGCTACAAGCTTTCATTTTCCATTAGCCACAATATTAAAACCAATGGTACCTTTGACTGAGTGTAATCAACTCTCCTCTTATGGCAAGTACCATGCTGGGAATTAAGGTTGGGCGTCTTTCTACCCTTGAATTGTTATCTCTGGCTTTGTTCAGGAAATTAGCCAAATGCAGAGGGTCTGTCCAATACTATACTTCTCGTCACTCCTTTTGTGGAAGATATTCAGATGCCACAATGATAGGCGACCTTAAAAAAAACGTAGACAGATAAAGCTAGGCATTAAGGAGTGCACTCTTCAGCATGCTGACTTGGTCTATGTCTGTTTGTTGGTCTGTGTATACATATTACATCTGTAACTACCTGAGATAATATTTTGATGTGTTTTAATTGACACTGCTATTGTAGGAGGGAAATATGTTGCAGAATCCTTGTTGCAAACAGATTTTTTTTTTAAGTTAGGATAGGTATGTGCCTTTTATTGAAGCAGAACTGAATCCTGTATTATCTGTAACTTGTTATGCACTGTATACATTTTGTGGGTAGTCTCTTCAAAAAGAAATATCAACCCCCCAAATCAGAAATGAAAGCAGCCTACCAACTGTATGAAGTATCTGTTTAACAATATAGTCTGAGATTTAGAGAAAAATATTTGGGTTGTCAATAGAGTTATAATGAGCCACCTGAAGCCTTAATGCTCAAACTGCTTACTTTACCAGTCAGGCTTGTAACTGCCAGAAAAAAATGTTCTTTCAGCTATATTTATGTAGAACATCCAGATGTCAGTTAGCAAAATCACAGTCATATATCCTCTAGAGAGATTTTAGGTCTTGTTTCCAGTTAAATGGTACAGCAGGTGGTAATCAGAATTCTGATCGTATGTCAACTATGCCAAAAGTTTGATACATTTCTGTTTACCTCCAACTCTTCATTTTGATTGTGTGTGTGAGTGTGTGAGAGAGAATGTGCACAGGCTTGCATCAGGTATGACACGCACTGATAGCTACAATGTAAAATACACATAAATTAAGTAATATTAACTATGTTCCTCATCAATTTCTTGGGTTTGGGGTTGCTTAGTTACAGTACAAACTCAATAGACCTCTATAAATGTATACATTCTGTTCACCAATATAGAATGTAAAGTTAAATAACGAAGTAGAATATAAAACAAAGATGGTGATATGACAGTGTTTGCAAACTTTCAATTGAATTAATTTAATGCAGGCTGTTACAATTTATCAAGATCCAATAGATCAAATATCTTTTAGCTCTTTCCTTTTCACCAGTGTTGTGTATTGACCCAAGAATACAGATAAAGTTATTTTTAACTTTTTTGGAATAGTCACCATTTGGTTCAATTATAGGTGATTTATAATTGTATTCTCATTTAATTATATATATATATATATTAGTACTCGAAGGAAATGTAAAACAAGCCTTTTGGGTGGGTGTTCAGTTCTCATAACCATGGTTTGGTTGGGCTAACCTTGAAGGCTTTCACTTCATGTTGTGGTGGTCCCAACCCCCACACCCATCCCCACCATTCATCAGCTGCATATTTCTCCTGGTCTTTTGTATAAATCTATTTCCCTTTGAAACTTTTGGTATCTGTTAATATGTTTGTTAACCAACATTTTAAAATTAAAATAAAACATTTTCCTGACATTTTGTGATTACTTTCTTGTAGCAAGAGAATTACATCAAAATAACCCTTGTTTCGTCTCTGAGAACAATTTACATACCTCAAATTTTTACTATAGTTTGTCAAGCTTAATTTTTGACATAAGTTTAGCTTCTTATAAATGGGTTGATTTCTGTAATTTGCACTGGTAAATGATAAAGAAACATGAAATGATTATTCCATATTTCATTGAAAATGGAAATTCCTCTGAGAGGTTTTCAGTAGTTGGCAAGCTGTTTCTCAGCCATGAAAACTCTTCTTCTGTGAAGCACAGGTTAAAAAAGCTTCACAGGTTGAGACCTATATTTTCTTGATATACATAATACTATTACTCACTAATAAAAATGTATATTTTATGGGTGTCATCACAGAAGGCTGAAATGTGTGTTAGCAGAACTTTTTAGAGATAACTTAATGTAATCACTGAATCCTGACTGATCCACATTAAAAATTACCTAGGTATGCACAGCAACTCTTACTAAGATGTCAGGTGATTTATTAAATGCATATAGATTATAAATTGCAATACCATTGAATTGATAGAATATATTTAATTTTTCATATTTGAAAGTTTACATTGATTTGTTCACTTTAAAATGGAACACACACACAATTGGATCAGCACTCAATTGTAATTGGTTCAAATTTTCATAATCTATTAGTTGAATGTATATAGTCTATTTAGGAAAGAAGCTCTATTCTATCTCAGCTGTAGCTAGCTGAGATTATGTATTGATGATGATCTAGGTCTATTTAAAGCTGGATAACATTTTAGATGAATCTTACACTTTTGACAAATTAGTTTCATTTTGACTCTAGAATTTTTTTTAAAAGGGGCGGGAGATTAGAGCTTACTATACTGCCATTTGGCTGATATTTGAGGAGTGAGAAATAGCCCAGTTGTGATCTAGTAGTGAGGTCCCTACATGCATAGTTCGTTTCAGAATCAAGGACTTAGTCGAGATTTTTCCATTTAAAATATGGGAAGAAAATTGCTTTATAATATCACAATGAGAAGCATTTCATCCAAGGTTGAAAAGAGAAGGAAAAATAAAACCATTCCCTATATATATTTATCACAGCCAAACATTTAAAGTAATTTTTATTCCTCTGATAATCTTTTGAATTGCATTTTACTTTATAATACACAGTTTTTCATATCACACCAGTACAATCCTAAGTGTTACAATTTAAGGATTAGTGTATGTTCAGCTCTTTGGAGCA
Source organism: Terrapene triunguis (assembly GCF_002925995.2). Classification (NCBI taxonomy): domain Eukaryota; kingdom Metazoa; phylum Chordata; order Testudines; family Emydidae; genus Terrapene; species Terrapene triunguis. The sequence goes on along the minus strand of NW_020664482.1, from coordinate 33,900,596 downwards.
TGAACCATCTCCATCTCACACTTTGTTTGTACAGCACCTAGCACCAATTTCATTTGGTGTGTCTGGATCCTAATGTATTGCTATGATTACTCAGTAGATCTGAAGACAAAATATTTGGAAAGTTTTCACTTTATACAGTGAAAAATACAATATACAGTGAAAAACACTAAATTGTCATTTACAGTGATGGTTAAAAGAAACCAGTTGGTGGTAAGAGTATATGGTGCTCTGGCTTTGTTCAGGTATTGTTAACTCAGTCCCAAATCTGTAAAGAATGCTCTTACCCTGCGTGGGATCCCTGGTACTATCAGGACTTTGGTGTTTTGTCACCTTGTGCTTGTTATACACGTGCTTTAAGATGTCAGAATATTTATGTTGGATGATGACATGAAAACATCAAGAGTAGCTAGCAAGGGAGTAATTGATTAAAAAAAACTCTAGCAATTTGAAAAAAATACATGATAAAAGCCAAAGGTGTTTGTTTAGAAATGCTAAGGCTAAATTCTTTTTTTCTTATTTACATACCTCAAAAGACATAAGCCCAAAGCAGCAAACACTTCACTTCAAAAGAGAGACACCAAAGGATAGATTCATTGGATGCAATGCATGCATTCCTGGAACAAAAAAATATATATTTTTAAGATAGTGCATAACCTAAGGCTGTCCCTTGATGACCATAACTTTTGAACTGACAATTTGTACACATTCCACATGCTTATTTTCCTCTACAGTTCATGATTAAATGAATTGGTACTGCCGCAACAATCTTAGTTAGTTCTGCTATTTTTGTAGACTGGCATCTAGACACTGCGTAAAGAAACATGCACCAGTGTGATGTATAAACACCATCATACTTCATAGTAGCTTATGTCAAAATAGTATAGCAAGCACTCAAGTGATGTAATTAGCAATTGTACATAATTTTTCAATCTTACCATATCTGTATCTATCTAGATAGATATATAGATATTGGTGGTGGTGCTCTTGTCTAGCTATGCAACTTGTGTGTGTGTGTGTGTGTGTGTGTGTGTGTGTGTGTGTGTGTGTGT
>NW_020664482.1:33827026-33899537 GCF_002925995.2 Terrapene triunguis | reverse complement strand
TGTGTGTGTGTGTGTGTGTGTGTGTGTGTGTGTGTGTGTGTGTGTGTGTATGTAGTAGTAGTAGTATTTGTATTATCATAGGGCCTAGGAGCCCTAGTCATAGACCAGAACCCCATTGTGCTAGGTTCCATACAAACAAAAATACAAAATTACCTTAGATTTTTTTGGTATACTCCAAAGGCACTTTTTGTACAATGAACAGTGCTTTTTCAGACGAGCTACAAACAATTTTAAAAATTTGGAAAAAATAGGTTTCTTCCATCCTTCCCACTCATTCAAAAGGACCTTTTCAGGATCAGAGAAATAGGAAAGTAGGGATAAATAGGGAATGTTCAGCATAGAAGTTAACAGGGGAATGCTCACTAGGATCCATATTTGGACAAGTGTTTACTAATGAACTAGAGAAGAGAGTATATAGGGTGGTAAAATCTGTACATGACTGTTTTGTTAAGCCTAGATAAGACACGGAGGAATTGCAGAGGGTTCTAGCAAAGCTAAGCAATGGGACATCATGATGGCAAATGAAGTTCAATATACATAACTGCATGGTAATATATATTGGAAGGAATCATTTAATCCACTCCTAAGCATGGGTTCCAAATAAACTTTAACACTCATGAAAATGGCTTGAGTATCAGTGTGGACAGCTCGATGAACATGTCTCCTCAATCAACAGCAGTCTCCTTAAAAGCAAACCAAGTGCTAGGTTATAGGAAATGGGATAGAAAGTACTAAGCTGTCATTCTATAAACTGATGATAGGTCTCACCTGGATCACTGTGTCCAGATCTGCTCAGATCATCCTTCAAAAGATTTAGAAGAGAAGGGGTCAAAAGATGGGCAAGATGGTTTAAAGAAATGGAGACACATCCATGTGAAGAGAGACTGAAAAGACTAGGATTGTTTAGAGAGGGAACAAGTAAAATATGAGATAACAGAGCTATAAAATAATGATTCTCTAGAGAGCATTAGTCATGTGCTCCCACTTCCTCATTCTGCCAGTACAAGTACATGGAATTACCTAATGAAATTGAAAGACAAAAAAAAGTGCAAATGATAAAAGAAAATTATATGCCAAGAAAATTGTTTTTTAAACTGTACGTAATTGACCATTGGAATTCACTGCCACCAGATTTCATTGAGGCCAAAAGCCTAGGAACACTTAACATAAGGTTAGACATTCTAATGGATAAGAACTTCCACAGTCATGCACGATACAATTAAAAAAAAGCAAAGAGAAAGAAAGAGAGAAATAATGCCTCATGCTACAAAGTATAAGCAAACCACAAGCTGCAAGAGGTTAACTAGAAGAAAGTCTTCTTATTACCCTATGGGGTTTCATGCACCATTTCCTGATGCATCTGGTCACAACCTGAGATATGCAACTGTTTGATCAGGTGATTTCTATATCTGATGTTTCTTTTATACTGGAACGCCTGAGGCATTCAGAGATGCAGTCTAATTGGCTAACCCAACAAAGGGCATGCCAGTGCATTCTCTTTATGCATTCTCTATCAATAGAATCCTAGAACTTCCACCCATTCCTTCATTCTGAGCAACCATATTCTCTTTCTCTATCTCATCTAGATTATCTTGTTGCTGAGAGTAACAGCCTTTGCTAATATGCTCTTAACTTGAAACATGGTTCTGGTTACACTACAGTTTGTACTTTCCCTTAGAAGATACTCAGCTTCTGCAGACATAAGGTGTGAGCTCTGACTGATATCATATATTCCAGTCGCAGGGTGCACAGAGCTGTGTTAAAGCATCTGCTTTTCACTGAGCAAAATACTGATTTAAAAACAAAAAAAGTTAATTTTTCTGTTGTGACTATACATCTAACTCTGGTTGGAAGCTTGTCATCCAGAGGGCATCTCGCTAGCCCACTAAACTGGGAAGTGCTAAAAGGACTAGCATCTGGGTAGGGGTGCTAGTTGGAAGCAGTCCTGTGGAAATTTCACTTTGGACCTATGACAACCAGGCTGCGTGTCTATTTTCTTTCTCCATAGTTTGAAAAGGAAGTTTTAAAATAGATTAAAAGCTGCCTCTCACAGGCATTGCACAAAATCTCTTGCTCTCGTATAGGTGTGTGGGAAATAAATGCACTGAACTACCATGGGAAGTGTTTTCTAGTTCTTACAACACAGGGCTGGGAGTCAGGATTTGCTGTTTTCCCACTTAAGTACTTTGTTACAGTTGTCAAGTTGCTAAGAGTCAGTGTGAGCCCACATGCAAGACTGTGGAAATAATACTGGGCAGGTGTGTTGTGATACCCAGTTGTAAAGTGATTTAAGATGGTCTAACAAAAGATATGATGTAGGGGAAAAAGTACTCCATTATCACACAATGAATAAGCCAGTTGCTCAAAGTGACCTGTTTAAATTGAAAGGAAATGGGAAAACAATTTGGTTTGATGGAGAATACTTTAATTTTACTGTTCCTCTAGGAGAATGCAATAAAAAAGTAACCTTCCATGCTTATTTGAATAAAGAGCATGTAAATATTCAGTGGTGACAGTGAGACTAAGTAAAAGGCCTGATTTCACTATCCTGACTACTTGGCTTTTCAGGCAAAAATATTCATCTAAACTTGCATTTCCCCGAATCATAACACCATGTTAGCTTATTGTGAGATACTTTTGCTTTAATTATATATGTTCTTGCATTAGCCAAACTGTGCATGGGAACAGTGCCACTGAAATTATTTGTCTCATTGTGAGGACTTTTAGCATCATGCTGTCATTGTAAGTGGAATTCCCATAATCAACGAGAAAAATAGCTGCAATGTGTACAGAGATGTTAGCTTTTGCAGTTACATATTGTACTCCTTAAGATATTTGAGTAGTTTCCTTCCAAATATCAAATGTGCACAGGTCATAGTCACTGATTCACGGATTCTAAGGCCAGAAGGGACCATTGTGATCTCGTCTGACCTTCTGGATAACACAGACCATAGAACTTCCCCAAAATAATTCCTAGAGCAGATATTTTAGAAACAGGGCCGGCTCTGGCTTTTTCGCCGCCCCAGGCGAAAAAGCCTCCGGCCGCGCCCCCCGCGGGGGGGCGGCCGGAGCCCCGGGGGGAGGGCAGCGAGCCCCGGCGGGGGCTCGGCTCTCCCCCCGGCGGCCGGGGGGAGGGCGGCCAGAGCGCCGGGGGGAGGGCGGCGAGCCCTGCTGTGGCCCCGCTCTCCCCAGGGGCCGGAGCCCGCGCCGCCCCCCTCCAGGTGCCGCCCCAAGCACCAGCTTGGGTGCCTGGTGCCTGGAGCCGGCCCTGTTTAGAAAAACATCCCATCTTTATTTAAAAATTGTCAGTGATGGAGAATCCACCGTGGCCCTTTGTAAACTGTTCCAATGGTTAACTCTTACTGTTAAAAATTTACACCTTATTTCCAGTCTGAATTTGTCTAGCTTCAACTTCCAGCCATTGGATCCTGTTAAACCTTTCTCTGCTAGACTGAAGAACCCATTATGAAATATTTGTTCTTTATAAAGGTATTCATAGACTATAATCAAGTCATGCCTTAACTTTCTCCTTGTTAAGCTAAATAGATGAAGCTCCTTGAGTCTATCACTATAAGGCATGCTTTCTAATTCTTTAATCTTTCTCATAGCTCTTCTCTGTACCTTTTCCAACTTAGCAACATCCTTCTTGAACTTTGGGCACCAGAACTGGACACCATATTCTAGCAGCAGTTACACTAGTGCCAAATACAGAAGTAAAATTATTTCTCTACTCATACTTTAGATTCCTCTTGTTATGCATCCCAGGATCGCATTAGCTCTTTTGGTCACAGCATCACATTGAAAACTCATGTTCAGCTGATTATCCACCATGACCCCCAAATCTTTTTTCAGTGTCACTGCTTCCCAAGATAGAGTCCCCATCCCGTAAGTATGGCCTACATTCTTTGTTCCTAGATTTATACATTTAGCTGTATTAAAACACATGTTGTTTGCTTGCGCCCAGTTTACTAAGCAAATAAGCAAATTACTTAGAGATTGCTCTAAGTGACCTTACCTCTTTATTATTTACTATTCCCCCAATTTTTGTGTCACCTGCAAACTTTATCAGTGATGATTTTATGTTTTCTTCCAGATCATTGATAAAAATGTTAAAAAGCATAAGGTCAAGAACCAATTCCTGCAGGACCCTACTGGAAACAGACCCACTTGATGACAATTCCCCGTTTACAGTTACATTTTGAGACCTAGCAGTTGGCACATAGCCAATTTTTAATTCATTTAATATGTTAATTTTATATTGTTCTAGTTTTTTAATCAAAATAATGTGTGGAACAAAGTCAGATGCCATATAGAAGTTGAAGTATATTATGTCAACCAAATTTGTAATCTTATCAAAAAAAGATAGCATGTTCATTTGACAGGGTCTAATGTCCATAAATCCATGTAGATTAGCATTAATTACATTACTCTTCTTTAATTATTTATTAATCAAGTCCTGTATCAGCTGCTCCATTATCTTTCCTGGGATCAATGTCAGGCTGATAGGCCTACAATTACCTGCATCATCCTGTTTATCCTTTTTAAAAAATGGCACAACATTAGGTTTCTTCCAGTCTTCTAGAACTTCCCCAGTGCTCCAAGACTTACTGGAAAATTAACATTAATGGTCCAGCAAGCTCCTCAGCCAGCTCTTTTAGCACTCTTGGATGCATATTATCTGGACCTGCTGATTTAAAAATGTCTAACTTTAGTAGCTTCTGTTTAACATCCTCCAGAGATACAAGTGGAATGGAAAAGAATATTATCATCACCATATGATAAGACTACATCATCTGTCTTCTACCAAATACAGAACATTTCTGCCTTTTCTGAATTATCATTAATAATTCTACCATTTCCATCTAGTAATACACCAGTACCATTGTCAGGATTATTTTTATTCCTAATATATTTTAAAAACTCCTTCTTATTATCCTTAACTCGGCTGACCATAGTTTTCTCCTTGTGTCCCTTTGCATCCCTTGCCATTTTTCTACAATTCCAAACTTCTGATTTATATTCATTATTATCATCTTCCTCTTTCTTCCACTTGTTGTACATTATTTTTGATTTTTATTTTTTATGGCAAAATCAGATTCTAAAAATGCTTGTTTAGTGCTTGGCTGAAAAACTGATCCAAACTTCCCCCCTCTTTTGACAATATGAAATTCTACAAGTTGTTAAGATACGTCCCCCTGCCCTTCACACGTCCAAAACCATGGAGCCAGATTGAAACAAGATCTTTGAAATTGGCCATGCTGTAAAAAGGGGGAAAAAAGTTGTCAAATATTTGGATTGGACAGAATCTACTAAACAATGTTTTCTTGAAGTCATGTTACTCTTGGTCAGTAAAGATATGAAGCATGACTAGAAACACAATAACATTGCATATCATTAATTGTCCATAATAAAAATAGCATTTGTACTGTATTGTATGTGGAATGGTTATTTGTTTTATATATCATCGATTGACTTAAAATGCAATGTACAGCACTACTGGTAGTTTATTGTGTTGCATTGTGCTGAGCATCACCACATCTAACTTTTAGTCTCCTAGACAGTCACTGGGATTCACTAAGCCTGAGTGTGTTCTCTATGCAATGAATGGGGATAGATAGGCACTTACAGTGGGAGTCTCAAAAGCCAGCATGCCAGGCTGCTTCTCACCTAATCTAGCCAATGGGAAATCGGAGGTGCCATGTTGAGAGGTGTGTACTAAGCCCCACCCCTCTCCAGTGGATGGGGTGCTCACCTGGAATGTGGGAGATCCCAAGTTAAAATCTCCCTCCTCCTGAGAAGGAGAAGGGATTTGAATAGGGATCTGCCACCTCTCAGGTGAGCCCCCTTGCTACTGGGCTATGGGATATTCTGATATACTGATGTGGGGGCTCCCTCAGCCTCTCCTTTTGAAGCTGTGAATACATTTTAAAAAATCACTGGGGCAGGGACACTGGATCCTGGCCCCGGTGAGTGCTCTAACCAGCAGGCTACATTCATTCTCATGTTTGCTCGCTCGTGGTCCCTGGTTCAGTGTTGAAGCTGTTGCACTCTGGATAAATATTGAAAGAATCATTAATAATCCCTTGCTCCAATGTATTCCCATAGCCCTGTGGCTAGGGAACTCATCTTGAAAGATAGCAGATCCCTGTTCAAATCCCTTCTTCTTCGAATGATTGCTCATATTGATTCCAATTAGGTGTGTGCACGCCACATGCAGTCATTGGAAAGTTTTTCCCCTAGCAGCACCCGTTGGGTCAGCTGTGGAGCCCTGTGGAGTGGCGCCTTCATGTTGCTCAATATATGAGCCTGCCAACCCGGTGCCTCCTCAGTTCCTTCTTACCGCCAGTGATGGTTGTTGGAACTGCTTTGCAAGTTCTACCACATTTCCCTAGCCTCTTTGTTTTTGTCTCTGTTCTTGATACGTTTTAGTTAGTTTAATTTTTAGTTAGTATTACTTCTTAGCTGTTGGGACCAACCACTTTTTCTTGGGAGGGCTTTCATGCCCAAGTCCCAGGGGTTTAAGCCCTGCAAGTCCTGCTCCAAGCCCATGCCAATGGGGGAACCCCACAATGCTTGTCTGAAGTGTCTGGGGGAGGCTCACCAAGCTGATCGGTGCAGGATTTGTAAAGGGTTTCACCCCAGAACCAAAAAGGAGTGAGAATTTCACCTTAAGCAGCTCCTTATCAAGGTGGCACTTAGACCTCAGCCTCCATCGGCGCAGCAGGACCTGGCACCGACGCTCCCCGGCGCCAAAACCTGCAGGATTGACCCGGCATCATTCCCACTCCCCGGTGCAGAAGCGGCACCGGAAGCAAGGGAGGAGCGGCTCTCCATCCCAAAGGCCACCCCTCTGGAGCCGGCCAATGGGGCATGCAGGTCCTCGTGAGGAACACCCAGTGCCGAAGCCTGTGGAGACGACACCATTGACTTCGGCCCCGCAAGGGGGACTGACGAGGCCCACATCATCAAGGAGGTGAAGCTGCCATCCACCCCAGACACCTTTGCGGCCGCAAGGGGCCTCATTGCCATGACAGTGCCAACGGCACCTACGATTCGTGCCAAGCCTCCGGGACAACATTGTATGGCACCATCTCGAGGCAAACCAGTGATGATCCTGCTCTCAGCACCACTGATAGAATCCCGGTGCTGCTCAGAGTTCCTGGCGCTGCTCACAATCGCGGCACTGGTCGGACTCACAGCACTGGTCAGACTCGTGACACCGCTCCAGGTCACACCAGCACTCCTGATCGCAAAGTGAAATCCGCACGTCAGTCCCCATCACGCAGCAGGTCCCGCACCGGTCCCGATACTGCTCAGTGACCCCACATAGCTCTAGCCTTGAGGCACCACTCTCCGGCTTCGTGGCACCGTTTTCCGGATCAGCTCTGCTTGGCACCGCCCTGGCCCTCGGCAGTCCCAGTCCTCGGACTCAGAGGCGGAATCTAGGTACTCAGAGTGGGGCAGACACTGGTCAGACAGTGGACACTCTGAGGTGGGGGCAGAGCCATGGCCTGCGCTGTGGCAGAGACCAGTGTAGTGGCCATTCTGGACCCTGTACCACCACGACCAGGGTGCCCAGTCGGCTCCCAATCGGCTACCTCTGAACCGAGGGTGTCGGAGGCCTCAGCCAGTCCCCCACCCCTCAGAACCAACTCCAACTCTGTTTCCTGAGCCTGGTACAGCCAGCGAGACAGGTTGTCAGGCTCCCGATGAGCAGGAGGGACAGAAGGACCCTGTTCCCCCATTAACCTCTTCCCCAGACGATGCCATCACAGGCACTTCTGTCTCTAGACCGCCTCCTATAGACAGCCATGCCCACCAGGACCTCCTGCGCAGGGTGGCACACAACAGGGTCTGCTGGCAGACGAGGTGGTGGAGTCAGAGGACCCAGTGGTCGACATTTTGGCCCCAGAGGGTCCTTTGAGCGTGGCTCTGTCCCTCATCAAAACTATACAGACTAATGCCAAGCCCATCTGGCAGCCTCCAGCCTCCATCCCTCCTACCGTCAAGGGCACTGAGAGGAAGTACTTCGTACCCTCAAAGGGGTATGAATACCTCATTACACACTCGCAGCTCTGTTCATTGGTGGTTGAGGCAGTAAACAAAAAGGAGCGGCAGGGGCAGCAAGCTCCAGCACCCAAGCCAAGGAGGCCAAATGCCTGGACTCATTCGGACGTAAAGTGTACTCCATGGGGGGCTCCAGCTCAGGATTGTCAACTAGCAGGCAATTCTGAGCCAGTATAACTTCAACTCCTGGAACTCGATGCTCAAGTTCAAGCAACTTGTGCCAACTAAGTCCAGGGAGCAGTTTGGAGCTATAGTAGAGGAGGGCAAGGCGGTGGCACAGACTTCTTTACAGGCCTCACTGGATGCTGCGGACTTGGCAGCGTGAACCTTGTCGTCTGGTATCACCATGAGGCACACCTCATGGTTGCAAACCTCAGGCCTATCGCCCGAGGTTCAACAGACGATGCAGGACCTGCTTTTTGATGGGGCAGGTCTGTTCACGGAGCAGACTGACTCTCGGCTGCATAGCCTAAAAGACTTAAAGGCTACTATGAAATCCTTGGGTATGCCGTACGCCGGCAACCTAACATAAGCATTGCAAGCCCCAACAGCAGCAGCAGTGCTCCTACCTTCCTCGGCCAAGGCAGGAATTTTACAGAAGAAGGGGCAGGAATGGCAGATTGAAGTCTTCCAACCCCTCTTCTGGACAAGGGGCGGGCCCAACCTACCATCATCAGGTTCCAAGCAGGACTTTTGAAGGGGAGCTCGAGGACGGCGCACCAGATCATTCCCAGATCCTTCCCCACCCTTTTAGAATCATTTGTCCCACTTCTACCATACTTGGTCCCAAATAACCTTGGACCACTGCGTCCTCTGCACAGTGGAAGTGAGATACTCTCTCCAGTTCTGCTCCTACCCTCCCTCCCATGCACCTTCCCCGTCCCTCTTCAGGGACCCGTCTCATGAGCATCTCCTTATCTAGGAGGTGCAGACGCTCCTCGCCATGGGAGCGGTGGAGGAGGTTTATCAGGAGCTAAGGGGCAAGGGATTCTACTCCTGATACTTCCTAATCCCCAAGGCCAAAGGATGTGCCCTCAACATGAAGGACGCATACTTCCACATAGCAATTCCTCCAGCACCCAATGCTTCTTACGCTTCATGGTCAACAAGCATCACCAATTCACTACCCTCTCATTCTGCCTCTCGACAGCCCCCCAAGTGTTCACCAAGTGCATGTCAGTCGTGGCTGTTTTCCTCCATCGCCAGCAGGTGCAGGTGTACCCTTACCTCAACGACTGGCTGCTCAGGGGCTGCACCAGGGCACAGGTGCAGTCCCAAATCCATTTGGTCAGGTGCATGTTCGAGCAGCTGGGTCTCCTCCTCAACATGGGGAAGTCGACCTTGGAACCAACCCAGAGAATAGAATTCATTGGGGCAGTGTTAGACTAGGTTCAGGTGTAAGCCCTTCTGCCGGAGTCCCGATTCCGAGACATCAGGGACATAATTCAAAGCCTGCAGCAATTCCCAACCACAACAGAAAGGGGATGCCTGAGTCTCCTCAGCCACATGGCTTCTTGCACTTACATGACCCAGCACGCCAGGCTGCGGCTCAGACTGCTGCAGGCATGGCTCGCATTGGCCTACCACCTGGGGCACAACAGCTTGAATTCAGTGGTCACAGGGCCAGGGCAGGTCCTCACGTCCCTTTGCTGGTGGCTCGATCCCAACCTTCCCTGTCCCTGATTATGGACACGTTGTCTCTGGGATGGGGGGCGCATGTGGGGGACCTCCAGACACAGGGACTGTGGTCGCAGGATGAGCTCTCCCTACATATCAATATCAAGGAGCGGAGGGCAGTGCACCTCACTTGCCAGGCCTTCCAGGCCCGACTACAAGGTCAGTGCGTAGCGGTTCTAATGGACAACACCACCACCATGTTTTATATCAACAAGAAAGGGGGAGCCCATTCCTCTCCCCTACGCCAGGAGGCCCTCTGGCTGTGAGAGTTCTGTATAGCCCACTCCATTCACCTGGAAGCATCCTTTCTACCAGGAGTTCAGAACACACTAGCGGACCACCTCAGCAGGTCCTTTCGCATGCACGAGTGGTCCATCTGGCTGGATGTCATACACCTAATTTTCCAAAGGTGGGGATTTCTCCAGGTCGACCTGTTTGCCACCCGACACAATAGGAAGTTCCCAATGTTCTGCTCCTTCCAGGGTCGCAGCCCAGGCTCCCTCACGGATGCATTCCTGCTACCCTGGAGAGGCTGCCTGCTCTACGCCTTTCCCCCGTTCCCTCTCATGCACAAGGTACTGCTCAAAGTCCGCAGGGAGGGGGCAAAAGTAATTTAGATAGCTCCAGCGTGGCCTCGACAACACTGGTACATTGTGCTACTGGAGCTGTCGGTGGAGGCACCAGTCACATTCCCTCTCCTCCCTGACTTACTCAGTCAGAACCACGGTTGCCTCCATCACTCCGACCTACAGTCCACAGATTGGAAGCTTCATGGCAGAACCCCATGGAGTTTCTGTGCTCAGAACAACTAAGGGAGGTCTTCCTCGGCAGCAGGAAGCCCTCTACTAGAGCCACATATCTGGCGAAGTGGAAGAGATTCTCATGTTGTGTGACCAGCGTTGCACACCCCCTCTGCAGGCGTAGGTACCTCTCATCTTGGAGTACCTCCTACACCTGAAACAGCAAGGCCTGGCGGCATCCTCCATAAGCATAAACCTCGCTGCTATCTTGTCCTTCCACCCAGGAGCATCCAGTCGATCCGTCTTCGCCAACCCTATGGTTGGTCGCTTCCTTAAAGGTTTGGACTGCCTACATCCCCAGATCTGGCAGCCTGTCCCTGCATGGGATCTTAACCTGGTCCTTTCCAGGCTCCTGGGGGGCCCCCATTTGAACCATTGGCAACTTGCTCCCTCCTGTACTTGTCTTGGAAGGTAGCATTCCTGGTTGCTATTATGTCTGCAAAGGGGGTGTCTGAGCTAAAGGCCCTCACCTCTGACCCACCTTACACAGTTTTTCACAAGGATAAGGTGCAATTCAGGCCATATCCAGCCTTTCTTCCCAAGGTGCTGTTGCACTTCCACACGAGTCAGGACATTTTCCTACCTGTCTTTTACCCTAAGCCTCATGCCAGTACCCAGGAGCAGCAGCTTCACTCCCTCGATGTTCGGCGAGCACTAGCTTTCTACATCGAGCGCACTAAGCCATTCAGAAAGTCGAACCAGCTGTTTATAGCCGTGGCAGCCGGACGAAAGGACTCCCGGTCTCATCTCAAAGAATATCCTCCTAGATCACGTTGTGCATACGCACGTGCTACGAGCTGGCCAACATACCAGCCCCGGCTCTTACTGCGCACTCCACGAGGGACCAGGCCTCGTCAGTGGCGTTCTTGGCCCAGTTCCCGATCCAAGAAATCTGCAGGGCAGCAACTTGGTCCTTGGTGCATACCTTCACCTCTCACTACACCATCGTCTGGCACGCCAGAGACGACGCTGCTTTTGGCAGAGCGGTGCTGCAATCAGTGTTCTCTTAACTCCAACCCCACTGCCTAGGTAAGGCTTGGGAGTTACCTAGTTGGAATCAATATGAGCAATCACTCAAAGAAAAAAAAACAATTACTCACCTCTCATAACTCTTGTTCTTCGAGATGTGTTGCTCAGATCCATTCCAAATTCACCCACCTTCCCCTCTGTCGGAGTAGCCAGCAAGAAGGAACTGAGGAGGCGCCAGGTCAGCAGGGTCATATATTGAGCGCCATGAAGGCACCACTCCAGGGGGTCCACAGCCAACCTGACGGGTGCTGCTACGGGAAAAACTTTCCGATGACTGTGCACCTAATTGGAATCAATATAAACAACACATCTCAAAGAACAACAGTTACGAGAGGTGAGTAACCATTTTTTCTCCCCCCTCCAGCACTGGGCTAAGCACTGAGCACTAAGAACTCCCCTTTCTGCTTCTCCTCCTACTGCTGTAACCTGCCTGCTGTTTCCCAGAAAACTGTCCCTATGCAGGCTCAGCTCACACACTGGAGCAGTCCCAGTCATGTGCAGGCTATCCAGGACATGCATGTCAGTCAGAGTCTGACCCAGTTTCTCCTTCCAAGCATGGGATCTGTCCAGTCACAGCTCAAATGTTTGGTCAGGCCCAGCCAGGTGCAGATTCTTCAAGGTCTTAGTCGGTGGCTCTGCTTGTCTGTCAGATTCCTTGTCCAGCCACCATACTCTGTGTGTCTCCATCAAGCACAGGGGAGGCAGGCAATCTCAGCTCAGTTCAAGTCTTTTGTGCCGCACGCTGTGGGAGCCACTTCTCTCAAGCCCTCCAACTGGCAAAATGTAGATACACTAGTTAAATCCAACTTTATTTCATAGCTGTGCAGTTTTCCCTATAGCTACTACTGCTGCATACGGGTATGTAGTAAAATATTTGCTAGATTTGTACAGTGTCAAAGATAGATAGATAGATAGATAGACAGACACTATCTATCTATCTATCTATCTATCTATCTATCTATCTATCTATCTATCTATCATGCACCTTCAATATTAAAGCACAGGTAACAGCTCTAAAAACTTAAATTTCAAAGACTTGCCTTTCTCTTGGCCATATTGTCTATTCTGTCTTTCTTTTGATTGCTCATTTCATGTGCACCTCTCCAGAAGTTTACTATCAAAGGTCACTCTTCCTACAAGATTTTATGGCATTACTGACAGATTGTGTAGCTACATTGCTCTCATTAAAGTAAAAAGCTGACGTATCAAGGTCAGAATGTTCTCAAGTGTGGAAACTATGAATCGAAAGTAGCATCCTTTCACAATTTACATTAGCTGTTATTACACTGTGTTAATTAGTCATTTCCAACTTATTTATTATTAACTGCCTGACAAGTTTAGAAAAGGTTTCCAGGAGATGTAACAGTAGCTGTTTCTGAGTTTTGCTAATTAGTAATGTCCAATGCATTCATTATTTATTTCCAAACAAGTTTAAATGCCCCAAAGATTCCTGGTTAAATAGTGAGATAATTCATACTGTCCAAGATGAAGGTGAAAATTTTAAGAGATTGAAGATAGCCAGAAGCAAGCAATTTGACAGGGCCTGCAAATCTCGAGTGAGTGTGATCTCTGATGCTTCAGTGCATTGTTTGCTGCTGCTGCTGCATGAATAATATGATTGTCTTTATTAATAGAATGCTTTAAGTTTTTGTCCTAAAGAAATACTGCTTAGTGGCTATTTCGTGAGGTATTGAGTTTCTGATCGCTATAACCAGCTAAAAGAAATCTACAGTGATCTGTTCAGAAATGTTAACTCTGAGCAATGAGTCCTTCTACCCCTTCTCAAATCTTGTTTGATACTTAGATTATTCAACTGGTGCAGGGAAATCTTCAAAGAGAAAATCCCCATGAAGTCAAAACTCTGTATTAGTAGCAGAGAATATTCTCAGTGTATGCATGGACTGTGCAGAACCTCAAATGTTTGGATCTTTGGCAAGGTGAAGAAAGATTGAGTAGGATAAAGTATATTTGTTTAAATATGATGTATTAGATGGGACTACATTCAGCCTCTGGTCTTTAATACTGGAAATACCTGAGTAGAAGTTCTGCCAGGGAGACAACATTGGCAAATAGTGATAATCTTCCCTGCCCCAGAAGGTTCATAAGAGCTAGCACATCCCAAGAAATGAGATGAATTGCTAAGTCGGCTAATAAATTAATTCAGTGCATCCCCTTCACAATCTCTCAGTGGAGTTCCAGTGAAGCCCTGACTCTATAGCTTCCCCAGCTCACAGAAACCCCAGTGGATGGGACAGTGGTACCAATGCCTACCTTCCTTTTGGGTGGATGCCCATTGAGTCAGATGGCACAAGAAAGGTGTAACTTGCATCACTCCCCTGCCAGCACTAATGGGTCTAGCCCTAAGTAGACTGTCATTGTCTAGCAATTAAAAAGACAAACAGCATCAAAGAGAAGGGTTAAAAACTGAGTAACCCACTCCTGCAGGAGATGCATGAATGCCTCTTCTCATTCTTTTTGTACAAACACACTTTAGAACCATATATCTTTCTTTCTGGCATGTTTTAGGCCCTGAATCCTGTGGCTTTTTGTTCTTCAAGTCATATATTAGTTTAACTGATTTCTTTGCTGAAAATGTTTTGATCCCTTGCCCACTCACTTGTTTATTTCAGTTATCCTTAACTTCTGCTTGCGGCTGT
The DNA here is from genome assembly GCF_002925995.2 of Terrapene triunguis. NCBI lineage: Eukaryota > Metazoa > Chordata > Testudines > Emydidae > Terrapene > Terrapene triunguis. Next base: position 33,885,307 of record NW_020664482.1, on the reverse strand, counting down.
TTAAACATTGCCTATACAATATCTCTTTCTTCTTAGCACTGATAACGTCCCTTTTTTCTTTATACTACTACTTCACATTTATTCAGTGTCCCATCTCACCTGCACAATACCCATTTATGTAGAGGAGGGGAAATACTTCACATTCCCATACACATCTAAAATTCACCATGAAGTTTTCAGCTCTATTATACTTCTGCTACAAACTCTGTCCACTAATATGACATTAGCAGCATTTCTTATAGTGTCTTCTCAGTGTAAATAGAGCATTTTGCCTCCTTTGAAATGCTTTGTTCCCATTCTATTTCATTAAACTTTTCAGAGTAGCTTAAACCACTCTGTCCAGACACTTGCCAATGCTCACCTTTCCATTTGTTGCTAAGGCTACTAAAGTTCCCAATGATATTTCTCAGATTTGTTATTCTTGTAGACCAGAGTATGTAAGATGTTTTTATTAACTTTGGAGTGTGTAATAGGGTGGCCTGTCTCTTTAAGGGCCAGAGGCCTTGAGCCAGCCAGTTCTGCTCACTAAGCAGATCCAGTTGAGAAGGGTGAAACTGGTGTTCCTTATAAAGCTAGAGAGAGGGGAGCTACGGAGAGAAGCTGTGGGAAGAGACGGACTCCTGGAGAATGGAGACTCCAGGTGGGAAGTCCCATCTGGAAGTTTTGTTTTCCTTTTTGGTAATAAATAGAGCCTGGAGGCAAGGTCTAAAGACTGTTTTGGGTGTGGCTGATAATTCCCTAGATTGGTGAGGAAGGTTGCCCAGTTTACAGAATTGGATGCATCTACCCTCCCACATCCCAATATAAAGCACCTGAATTACACTTGCAAGCAAAATGTATTCACTCTGACAAGTCTTTTTCTTTAAAAACACTGTGAAGTAGGTGGTATGGGTGTTTATCTTCACTGGCAGCTAGAGGAGGAGTTCTGTGAACACAGAAGTGGTGACTATCCTCTTGCTCTTTAGCAGTTCTTCTTTGAGAGTTTGAATACATCCATTACATTGTAGTTGTCTGCACCAGTGCTGGAGATTTTTCCCTAGGGGACCTGTAGGGGATGGCCCTACCAACCACCAAGCTCCTGATGCTGTGATGGAGGGTATTAATAAGGGAGATGTCCCACACCTTCTCTAATTCCTTCTTACCATCAGTGGTTGGTGCACTGGAGCATCAGCTTACCTAGTGGTACTCAAAAGATTATCTGGATTTCTTCCTTTCTTTTAGTTTTTTTATCATTTTAAGTTTATTTCTTTTGATTTAGCCCTTCTTTGGGGGGTTTTGTTCCAGTCCAGTGAGTCTCTGAACCTATTACTCTGGGAACTTATGTCAAGGCCTGCAAGGTTCAAAAGACTGCAGGAAGTCTATCCCTGGAAGTGATCGTCATTCGAGCTGCCTCACATCAGAAATAGGGGCTCTGTTTTTCATGGCTTCAAGACTAGGACAAAAGCTGAGGGAGAAGTGCTGCCGATATATCATCATGGAGACTGTCCTCAGACATCTAAGGGAAGATCTTTGAAGGCTCCTTCCCAAATATTCCCCCAGGCTGTATCAGCTGAAAGAAGACACAAATGATACCCATCTCCTGGACCTTCCTCTTTGAGGCCCAGGGAATTGGAGTCCCGGCCTCAGAAGCACAAGCAAAAGTCTGCATCTAGCTCCTCATAGCTTATGGTGCAGGATTCTTCCACAGCGTGTTATTCAGGTACCTAAGCTACCATGTCCTTTGGCTCACCATTCCCTAGTATCATCTCACTCAGAGAAACCTGAACTATCTTCTCCAGTGCCTTCTCAAGGACCATTTAGACTGACTATTTCTCCAGGGGCAATACAATAGTCTTCTTTGATCACTGCAGGTCAGTAGTCCATGTCCCTACTGACTACATCAGAGGCTTAGGCTGCGTCTAGAGATTGATTATGCCTGTTAGTGCTGCCATCACATTTGCTTCAGGGTGAGGACCCTTGCTCGGCACTGATGTAGCCTACTATACTGTGAGCACCAAGTAGATTGTCCCTGGTACCATTTGCCTCAGGCTCAGTACTGCCTCAATATGGTGCTCCAGACATAGGTCCTGATCGAGGTTACTGTGGACCCCTCCCAGCAGCATGCCATCCTGGTTCTCCAGGTATGGGGAGTCATCACTGGACTCTTAAGTCTACTGTCGGGTTTCCCAGTACTGAGAGTCTAGAGCCCACTCTTGTCATCATACTTGTTGCCAGAGCTCAGAGGAGGGTCCATTCAGGAATCAGGATGCTTGGCCAAGAAAGCCTGGGACTCAGTACTATACCATCCCCTCCCCCTCAAGGACCCTACTGGCTGCCTTGGGGGAATGTCTCTGGCATCCAGATCTACATCACCTCATTCGAGTAGATCACCCAAGAGGAACACTTTCCCCATGGGCTCCAAGAGGCCTGTGACAGTCAATACCAAACAGCTTCCTGACTCCCATGTATTTGGCCTACCATTACTGGCTCCAGAACAACCGCTGTTACGGCAGCCCATACTGGTCCTAAGACCTACCCAGAGGTCCCTTGCCTCTACTTCAAGCCACTTCTTCTTCTTCTCTAGATGAGGTCCTGGTACTAGCAGCCTCATCCCTGGCATCAGATGACTTTAAATTATAACAGGAGTTACTCAGGAGAATGGCAGCCTCTCTGGGCATCCAGGTGGAGCTTGCAGAGGAAAATACACACAAGCTTATTTACATTCTCCATCCTGTTGCAGCATGGAAAGTGGCCCTTCCTATAAATAAGGCTATAATACAGCCAGCCAAATTGATCTGGCAGAACCCTTCCTCCATTCCTCCAATGGTCAATGAATGGAACAGAAATACCAGGTTCTGTCCCAGGAGGTTGAGCAGTTCTATCTACATCCAATCTCTCGTCCATTACTTGTGGCTGTGATAAATGAGAAAAGTCATCTTGGCCATGCTAAGAATACTCCCAATGACAAAGACACTGAAAAGATGATATTTTTGACAGAAAAAATGTATTCCACAGCAAGTCTACAACTTCGGATTGCCAACCATCATACCCCAGTGTCTCATTACAACTTCTCCAATTGGGAAGCCATACCACACTTTGTTACTGAGCTGCCTGAAGATTCATGGTAGCAGTTCCAATCATTCATGGCTGAAGGTCACCTTGTTGCTTGCTAAACATTGCAGGTTTCCCTGGATGTGATGGACTCTGTAGTCAGGGCCATGGTGACAGCTGTAAAATGAATCCTTCCTACTGGGTGAAATCCTTGGGAATTCCTGTGGAGGTGCAACACACACTGAAGGCCTCTCCTTTAAAGAGTGTGCCTTGTTCTCTTCCAAAAAGATGAGCTTTTCACACCCCAAAGGACATAAGAGCAGTTCTGAAAGCCTTGGGCCTCTACACCCCAGTGACAAAGAAAAAAATCTCCTCCTCCAAACCAGCCTAGATAGCAATATTACCCTCCTCTGTCAGGCCGACCGACCTAAGAGGAGGCAAAGATTGCAGAGGAGGAGGTGGCAGATGCCTTCAACTTCCTCAGGTTCCAGGCATTCCCAGGCCTCGAAATAGCAGATTTGACTCTTATGTCAAGGACATGGTGCCACTCATCCTGGATCCATCTGGGCCTTCTTTGCCTTTCCAGGGCAGGTTGTTTGACTTCTTACTTGCCTGGTAGTCCCTGGACTTGGACAAATAGGTGCTAAGGACGTTTTACTCAGGATACAACCAGTACTTCCTCACTATCCCCCCCCATCCAGAATTCAGGGACCCCTCTCATGAGTATGTGCTCACACAAGAAGTGCAAACTCTACATTCTCTGTGATCTATAGAAGATGTTCCCTCTCTTCATGAGGCACGGAGTTCTATTCCTGATACTTTCTAATTTCCAAAGCCAGAGGAGCTCTCAGAATCATTCTAGACCTTGGGAACCTGAACAGATACATCAAGAAGATAAAGTTCCATATGGTATCCCTGGCTATGGTTATTCCTTCTCTTGATCCAGGAAACTGGTATGCTGCCCTTGACTTACAGGACACCTATTTTCACCTGGCAATTCATCCTGACCACAGGAAGTTCTTGAGGTTCATAGTAGGATACGACCGCAGCCAATACATAGTGCTGCCTTTCAGCCTGAAATCAGCCACAAGGTTTTTTACCAAGTGAATGGCAGTAGTAGAAGCTTATCTCCACAAAAGAGACATACAAATGTATCCTACCTGGACATCTGGCTGTCTCAGGGCTGCTCCAGACATTGGGTTTACGCTGCCGTTCATCAAACACTTCGACTCTTCAACATACCGTGCCTGCAACTAAACAGAGAAGTCAGTCCTTTCACCTATACAAAGGACAGAACATTGGGCCAATTCTGGATTCAACATCTGCCAGAACATGCCTGCCTCTTTTCAAGTTTCAGACTCTGGGAGACCTGTGTGTGTCCCTCAAGAGGTATCCTCAGACTACTGTAAGAGCTTCAAGGTCCTAGATCACATGGTGGCAGGTACATCTATCACCCCTCATGCCACACTGCACTTTGGGGACCAGCAGACATGGCTCCAACTCAGGCTAACATTCAGACAATACTGGGATATAGTGCAATTTAAGGATTTGGCTTTAGCACTCAACTTGGTTAGGATGTATCTAGTGGCCATTTTTCCTTTTCATCCTTGAATAAATGGCAAGACTGTTTTTACTCACCCATCATCACCAGATTCTTGAGCATTGGCCTGCTAAACCCAGGTGTGCATCCCTAGGTGGGACTCTTAAGTCTACCCAGGGTTGTGAGTTCAATCCTTGAGGGGGCCACCTAGGGATCTGGGGCAAAAATCAGTACTTGGTCCTGCTAGTGAAGGCAGGGGGCTGGACTCAATGACCTTTCAGGGTCCCTTCCAGTTCTATGAGATAGGTATAGGTATATCTCCATATATTTATTTATTGGTTTATTTTTTAACTGCGCAGTGTTCTGCAGTAGATCTAATTAGGCATGATTTTATTTAAAAAAATAAATAAAAAATATGATTATGCCAAATAATAAAATTGCACATAGAGCTATAGTCCATGATGAATAAATCAAAAACCAATAATGAGGAAAAAAATGTTCAGGACTACTTCAGCCTACATTAATAGGGTCAGAAAAGTAAGGTATCCTAACCGAATACACAAAGCACTAATTCATATAATTTACAGACAGGACATAAAATCTAGTCACTAGTTCCCAGGACTGGAAGTCAGAAGACTGATTTCTATATTATATTGTTTTATGATTTGTTATTGTGATGGGGCATTCGCCCCACACTTCCAGAGGGGTACAATGGATTAAACATTAGGGAGGCTCTGCAGGGAGCAGATAATCTGAGAGAGACTTCAAGGAGCAGCCATCAGGGCCTAACAGGTCCATATACAAAGAGCTGCAGAGCAAGGGGTGGTCAGTTGCTGCAGGGAGCCCAAGGGAGATGACTTGGTTCCCAGAAGGCTGCAGGAGGGTAGCACCTCAGACAGGGTAGCTGCTAGCAGGGACTGGGGGAGCTAGAGAGAGCTCCTGGCTGGTTGCTGGGACTTGCAGGCTCAAGGCTCTAAGAAGAGGGTGAATAAGGTGGTGGGTCCAGGGGCTAGTGGCCCAGCGAATTTGAAGCAGACTGGTGAGAAGTTTAAGAGAGACAGCAAGAGGCTTCTAGCTACAGGGTCCCTGGGCCAAGACCCAGAGTAGTGGGTGGGCCCAGATCTCCCCCAGGCACCACTGGGGAAGAGGCTGGATTCTGGAACTGAGATACCGCTCTGGAAGGGGGAGAACATGAACAGTGACATAGTCGGAGGGCCGAGTCAGGAAGGGGACACTGCAGTACTTGTACTGAGGTGGGTCTGCAGGTGGTGACGGACGAGACACCACCGACAGATGTTGCACTGGCTAGCAAAGCTAATCCCTGTGATGGCCAGCAGGAGGTGAGTAAACCCCATGACAGTTATGTTAATCTAAGCAAATATATCATGTTATTGTTTCTCTTAATTAATTATTCATGTGTATCTGGTACCCATCAGTGCCGTGTTTAGGCAATAGCAGAGAGAGTAAAATAATACATCAATAATCCTATGCTAAAGGAGCCAGTTATTCTCTTTTAGTTAGGTTTAAGTTCTAAGGGCATGTTACTAACGCTGTTCAACAGCATGTCTTGTTAAGAGAATGTCTGCTGAAAGTGTCAGTCTTCCACCAAGATTTGAAAGTTTCCTGGCTGGTCTCAGCCTGATCTGTTTGGAGTGAGTTCCTGGGCCACAAACATTCACTGAGAGTGCCTGCTTTGAATTTAAATGAGGGATTCATTAGCCATAATGTTGCTGAGATGGAGGGAGATGGCCTGAGAGAGAGCTTGGCTCATTAAGAGCCAGGACCTTGAATTGTACCTGGGATAGTACTAGCAGCTAATTAAGTTTGGGGAATATTGGTAAAAGGAGATGATGCTACTTATCTATCTTTAGAAAGTGCATTGTAACCAGACAAAACTGTTATGTAAATAAAAAATTCTCTGTATTTACATATCTAGATTTGAAGATGACTTCCATATCTTAAAGATGAAATACAAATTGTTTTCCTTTAAAGGTTAGTATTCAGAATTCTGTGTTTCTCCTGCATCAGTCAAGGACACCACTAATGGCTACTGCCATGCAGACAGTAATAGCCCATATTCCCTGAATTGTTTTAGGTGTTCTGTCATTTGGAAGTTGCATGGCATAGGATTCTGATCTCAGATCTCAGCAGGCAAGTAAAGAAGCAAATAATTTTCAAACATTGCGGTTTTAAAAATAATTTATTCTTTACAGTTCTATACATAATTTAGGATCTTAAGGAGATTTATTTTGTACTGCTTATAAGTTTCCTGTACACAAAATAAAGTGGAAATTGTATAGATCTATCCCTGCTAATCCCTAACCCACAAAATGTCCATACAGTTCTATGGGAATTCCAAATGTATGAGCCTTGCACAATGAGGTCATATGAATCATAGAACTGGAAGGGACCTCGAGAGGTCATCTAGTCCAGTCCCCTGCACTCATATGCTACCAATATCCATCAGATACACACAAATTTCATAGTTGACCCAAGATCTAGTAAAAGGGTAGCTGTGAAATCTTACAGTGTAGTTTTGTAATTAAGGGAAAATGAAATTCTTCTACTGCTCTAACTTCTCAAAACTTCTTCAATTTTGGGAGCATTACAGAGTGGCAAAGTTAGTGTTTCACCTTCCCTTTTGCCACTCACTTTTCCAAAGGTGGAGAACTTTTGAGAAGTTAGCCAGAGAAAAAAGGGGAGGAATTAAATAAATTGTTTATATTATGGAAAAAATATCTCTAGACATCATTCATTCTATTGCATACAGAAAAAAAGAAGGAAAAACGAATCTGACATTTTGAAAATGTTTTTGAAAACCAAACCAAAAATTTAAATTTGAAACAATTTATTTATTTTGCTTCAAAATTTTTCATTGAACATTTGTATTAAAATATTTTCCCATGAAAATTTGGATTTTTTAAGTTAAATCCCATCTTTTTATCTAGCTCTACTAAGAATTTAATTCCTGAACAGCTAGAAGAAAACTAACTCCTGCTCCCAATGAAGTAGCAAACTTCCATTAACTTGAGTGGGTCCAAGATTTGGCAGGAAGAGAATTTAGAACTGGTAAATGGCATCCAACAGCAACCTTTTTATCTATAGAACGTGTGTGGCATAGCAAGAAGCAATGCGAGACTTCCCAGGCTGCCCCACTCACAAACATCAGTCCTCACCTCCAGTGACTATAATTGGAGGTGAGAACATGACATTTCAGGGCTTGTTTTCAGAAGAAATTCAGAGAATCAATTGAAGGTGAAAAATCTTAAAAATCTGTTTTTCTCAACACCAGTGTTAATTATGAGTAGCTGAAATGAACTTAATAGAGTTTTAGCTATGTAAATAGTATATGAGAAAACAGAATCAGGCTACTCAAGTACAATGGGCTAGATCCTGATCTGTAGTTTCACTAGTATAAATCCAGAATACATTAACTCTGTGTATAGAGTTGATATATACACTGGTGTAACTGAGACCTGACTCGGGCCCCATGTCTGGCTTCTGTACTTCATATTTCTATATTTGTCAGAATTAATCACACACATAAAGTGGTCTGAAATATTTAGTTTAGAGAAGCTGAAAGATGGACGGCAAAACATAGCAATAGGGGAACTTGATATTGTATGAAGAGCAACACAAATTATAGATTTGTTTGCATAATGCAAGTATTAAGTGTTACTTACCTAATTCATGACTGCATATTTTATATTGATACTTAGGGTGTCTGCTTTTCCTTGTTTCCTGTCAGTAAGATTTTGAATATTTAGGAGTCAGGACTACAGAGCTAAAACATTGTGTGTATGCGGGGGTGGGAGTGGGAAAGGGAGGTAAATATGCTCAGTGGGTGTATGTGTACATATGCTAGCTGGGTAAATGAACAGACAAGAGCATGATATCTTGAACATAAACTAAATGTGAACATATTATCAAGAAAAAAGGATACTCAACTTTTTTTTCCCTTCCATTTCTGGTCTCATATTCCAAAAGATTTTGTGCATTGTATCCCAGGATCCTTTGTGTTTAAGCATGCACACATACATTACTTTAGTACATTTCTTTTTTCAGTTCATTGTGTCAGATGGCCAAATTTGGTATTTGTGTTCAGTGTGTATTTATGCCAACTTCAATTTAAAAAAAAACATGTAAAGTGTAGAAGAGGTTGGAATATTTTCAAACAACTGAAATTTCTTTGAAGCTGAAACATTGTTGAGATATATCAGTTTTGACAACTTTTATGGGGGGCCACAGAGAGATTCTCATTCTCTGTACCCTAGTGCATTGGTCTGATATGTGAGACACCCAGGTCTGCCTGATTCACACTGATCTTTGCTTTGATACAGTCAGAGCAGGGACTTGAACTAAGATCTCCCGCAGCTCAGACCAGTGACCTAACAACACACCCATCCCTCTTCATGAATCAGACTGCTCAGGTTACAGTACAAAAATGGAACTTTCAACACAATTCCATTTTCATGAAAATGTTTGTTCCAATGTGGAATGAAAATAAAATAGCTGCCAGCGTCTGTATGGACTACTTTTTACGACATCAAATAAGTACATGGTTTATTTGAAAATGTAGCCCATTACATCTAGGAACATGGCATAAACTTTTTGAATAAATATTTTCTACAGGTATGAATGATAAATCATATTATTTTTAAAATAGAGATGCAAAATTTAATACTTTCAGTTTGGAACATAGCTGAGTTTGCTTGATTTTTTACAAACCAAGCAGAAAGGAGAGGTCCAGTCAAAGCTTGGTACATGTTTGTCTGACCTTTCCTCATCTCCATCTAAAGATTCATCAAGCTTAATGAAACTTTTTATGAAAAATGTTGTACTATGTTTTTGTACTGCAGTCACTAACTTTTTGTATAGCCCCTGTGTGACGAACTGGGACTGTTCTTAATGTGGTCTTTGAATGCTGATAGGGGAGTGTGGCTAGGATAGTCTGCATTGGGGGATGGGAGACTGACCGACGGAGAATACCTGAGCATGTAACATGAGAACCCAGGAAGGGGTTAGAGGCCAGGTGACACCTTTGCCCGGGAAACTGAACAAAGGCTGTGGGAGGGGTCGCTGAAGGCAGAGTTTCAGGAGCTGGCTGGGGAGCTGGCTGGGAGGCAGATGGGGCTCTGACCTCGCAAGGGGGCTGGGGCGCCCTGGGACCCCAAGATGGACCTAACTGAGGGGGGTCCTGTTGTCTGTGCCTGCAAGACCTGTCTTGGACTGTATTCCTGTTGTCTAAATAAACCTTCTGCTTTACTGGCTGGCTAAGAGTCATGGTGAATCGCAGGAAGCCGGGGATGCAGGGCCCTGAGTCCCCCCACACTCCGTGACAGCTGGTGGCAGCGGTGGGATCTACTGCACCCCCTGGACGGCGCTTCCTGCAGTAAGTGACTGGGGAGCAGTAAAATGAAGGGGGATTGACGGGGACCAGGCATGCTGAAGAGTCAGAGAGAGACGGTTATCACCCCTGGGAGTGTGTGACCAGCGAGAAGGGCTTTTGCAGTAACAGGGTCCCCCGGGGGATCGCAGCGAGTGGTCCCAGGGGCGGAGAAGTCTGCAGCTCGACTCTGGCAGAGAGGTGGTGACCTCGAGAAGGGCTGGCACACTAGGGGTCTCCCTGGAAACTGTGGGGAGCGGTGAGCACCCAGGCCTGTGAGTGGCCAGCAGGAAGATGTATGCCAAGCGGCTTAAGAGCGACCTGGTGGAGCTGTGCAAGCAGAGGGGGCTGCGCAGTGGGAGGCTCACCAAAGAACAGCTCATTGCCCAGCTGGAGGAGGGAGATCGCTCGAATGAACTGATCCCTGTCTCTGAGGGAAGCAGCCTGGCAGATGCAGCGCAGGCACCAGTGTCTGTCCCAGCTGGGAGTGGTCAGCCGGCTGCTGAGGGCTTCCCGAGACCCCTCCTTCCTATGCCTAGGGGAAGGGTGGGGAGGAGCCCAGCAAATACCGAGGGCGCCGTGACCCCCCCGGCCAGCAGGGGATCCTCCCGGCGACACGCGGCATCCGTGGAGCGGAAGTGGCTGGAATGGGAGAAAGAGCTAAAACGGAGAGAGCTGGAGGATCGTGAACAACAGAGACAGCATGAAGAGAGACAGAGGCATCATGAACTGGAGGAGAAAGAGAAACAGAGGCAGCATGAAGAGAGACAGAGGAATAATGAACTGGAGCTGGCGAGGCTGAGGGGCCGCGAGACCCCGGCTGCGGTGAGTGAGGGGGGACTCAAGACTGCACGGAGCTTTGATAAGTGCATCCTGGCCCCACGTAAGGAGGGGGAGGACATGGATGACTTCCTGGATGCCTTTGAGACGGCCTGCGAGCTGCACCAGGTTGATCCTGCAGACAGACTCCGGGTTCTCACCCCCTTACTGGACCCCAAAGCCGTGGCATTGTGCCGCCAACTGGAAGAGGCGGAGAAAGGGGACTACGAACTATTCAAAAAGGCCCTGCTACGTGAGTTTGGGCTGACTCCTGAGATGTACCGGGAAAGGTTCCGGAGTCAGGATAAAACCCCTGAGATCTCATATCTGCAAGTAGCCGTTCGCATGGCGGGATACGCCAGCAAGTGGGCAGATGGGGCCCAGACGAAGGAGGACCTGGTTAAACTGCTGGTACTGGAGCAACTATATGAGCGGTGCCCATCCGACCTGAGGCTGTGATTGAGGGACAAAAAACCAGAGAACCCGCGACATGCAGGCCGGCTGGCTGATGAGTTTGTAAAGAGCCGGTCAGGGGATAACAGGGAGGAGTCCCAAAGGAACAGTCCCACCACAACGCAGAGAGAGAGTCACCATGGGACCTCCCAGCGGGAAAATACGGAAAAACCCCATCAAAGGGGAACATCCGGCGTCAGGGCCATCCGACCCACTCGAGGGGACCCATGGGACATGGGCTGCTATCACTGTGGCCAGAGAGGCCACATACGGGCCCAGTGCCCCAGGCTCAGGGACAGACTGAGCAGACCGAACCCACAGAGGGTTGACTGGGTAGAGACCCAGCCGGGCGAGAGGCAGCATTCCCAGGGAAGGGGGGCTGGCAGAGTACCACCTGCTAAGGAGGGAGGAGAGCTCCAGGCCAGCTTATCTGGGGGGCTGGATGCTCCAGACTCAGGGTTTTTGGTTTATACGGTGGGCTGTCCCTCCGGAGAGAGTACCTTGTTCCCCTGGAGGTGGATGGGAGAAAGGTCAATGGATACTGGGATACAGGCGCAGAGGTGACGCTGGCCCGGCCCGAGGTGGTGGCCCCAGATCAGGTGGTGCCCAAAACCTACCTGACCCTGATGGGGGTGGGCGGGACACCAGTCAAAGTGCCCGTGGCGAGGGTACACCTGAAGTGGGGGGCCAAGGAGGGCCCCAAGGATGTGGGGGTACACCCGTATTTGCCCACTGAGGTGTTGATGGGGGAGGGGGGCCTGGAGGACTGGCCAAGCAGCCCCCAGGGTGCACTGGTTGTGACCCGCAGTCAGAGCTGGCAAGGGGCACTGCGCCCTGACCTTGGGGAGGGTGCCTTGCCCGAGGCGCAGGACCCTAACCTGGTGGGAAGGGAACACCCAGGGACACGGCTCAGGTAGGCTGCAGCTTCAGACCCAGCCGGCGAGAAAGAGCAGGTGGCCATCCCTGTCCCAGCTGCTGAGTTCCAGGCCGAGGTGCAGAAAGATCCCTCCTTGCGGAAGATAAGGGACCTGGACGACCTCAGTGCGGTACAGACCATGGGGAGAGGTGGCCGGAAAAGGTTCCTGTGGGAGAAGGGGTTCCTGTACCGAGAATGGGCTCCCCCAGGGAAAATGGAATCAGGGGGGATCAGGAGGCAGCTGGTGGTACCCCAGAAGTATCACCGCCAGCTGCTGTACCGGGCCCATGACATTCCCCTCTCAGGGCACCAGGGAACCTGGCGTACCCAGCAGAGGCTGCTACGGAGCTTTTACTGGCCTGGGGTCTTTGTTACTGTCCGACAGTACTGCTGATCCTGTGACCCCTGTCAGAGGGGAAGGAAGGCCCGGGACAAGGGGAAAACGGCTTTAGGACCCTTGCCCAGCATAGAGGAGCCTTTCCAGAGGGTGGCCAAGGTTAAAAGCGGGGCTCTGAACCAAGAGAGCCCGAATTACCGACCTCCAGACTGGAACACTGGGAGAAGACCACAGCACAGTTGGAACCCCAGGGGTATTGGGGTGGGAAAAGGGCACAGGCCGCATAAACCTTCCCACATGCGAACTGCGAGTGCCATCGAGCACACTCGACCTAAGGGGGGGCGTGAAACTGGAGGGGCCTGGTGTAATTCTCACCAAGGAATGGGAGGGATGCCGGGGCATCCATGGGAATGGGAGTAGGTTCGAACTTCCCCAGGTCACTGGCTAAAGTGACCCCGCTCAGTTTGGTCTCAAAGGGGGGAGAGATGTGACGAACTGGGACTGTTCTTAATGTGGTCTTTGAATGCTGACAGGGGAGTGTGGCTAGGATAGTCTGCATTGGGGGATGGGAGACTGACCGACGGAGAATACCTGAGCATGTAACTTGAGAACCCAGGAAGGGGTTAGAGGCCAGGAGACACCTTTGCCCGGGAAACTGAACAAAGGCTGTGGGAGGGGTCGCTGAAGGCAGAGTTTCAGGAGCTGGCTGGGGAGCTGGCTGGGAGGCAGACAGGGCTCTGACCTCGCAAGGGGGCTGGGGCGCCCTGGGACCCCAAGATGGACCTAACTGAGGGGGGTCCTGTTGTCTGTGCCTGCAAGACCTGTCTTGGACTGTATTCCTGTTGTCTAAATAAACCTTCTCCTTTACTGGCTGGCTAAGAGTCATGGTGAATCGCAGGAAGCCGGGGGTGCAGGGCCCTGAGTCCCCCCACACTCCGTGGCACCCTGTACCAATCAGAATATTCTAAACTACCCAAAGACTCATTTTAGCCTACTAAGTGTTTATGCAAATGTGTACTGTACAAGTTAATATATTACATAAACTGAGTTTTATGCTCAAGCTTAGCATGTTACTTTATCAATCTGCGTTAGAAATAGCCAGCTGCAAATTAGCAATGCTAACTCAGTCTTTTTAATCAATTTCTTTAGCAATTGTAAGGTTCAGAATCATTTAATAATGGCTTTCTTACATTTATATAGCATCCCAGGATAAAGGAGTTAATCATGACACAGAATATAAACTACAGATTGATCGAAATAAATCAGATGAGGGAGAAGAATTCCCACCAATATTATTTCACAAATGTGGCATCTAATTGCCTTCCGCATGCTCACTAGGAATGTTCTGAATCTTGTTTCCGAATGATTGATTGCTCAGAGCAGCTGTTAAACTGGATTTGCGGTTTATCGAAGGTTGTTTGTGAAGTGACTAAGCCCAGAAAATGAGTAGAACAGCATCATACATTACTGCTTGCTGCTGTGTTGGTTAATGCTGCACATCTAGCCCCCTGACATTATCACAGACATTATAATCTTCTATTACTGCAGGGGAATGGCCTGCTATCAGTAATGTGTTCAGTACTTGAAAGATTCAATATCAAAAGCCATTTGATTCTGTAGAATTGTGAGTTTGTTCTGTGGATTCTTACTGCTTCACAAAGGTATATATGAGTACTTAGACTGACCACTGTGGCAGTGGCAGACTCTTATGTAGCTAGTATGTATGTGTAGGCTTCAGGTTTGACATTCTAAATGCTGCCAGGTCCAATACATTATCTGTATGTGACTGTTTCTTTACTACTTACTGTATTTTTTCCTGTACATTTACTGTAATGAGGTACTCTGCACTACTCTATTCCCTTTCATTCAAGGATCTCCAAGTGCATAACAAACATTAATGTAGAATATATCATTGATTTTGATGCTTTATACATTTATGGGAAAAGCAAAAAAGTAAAACAGACAATACTGGGGAGCTAAGGTGATTAAGTAGTAGTGACCTCAAAAAGTCTATAGTTCAGGTTCTGTTTGTATCAGGATCCAAAAGTGCAGCATGTTTAGCTCTGTGGTTTTGACAAGCAGTAGAAACAGGGAGTCTGGTAGTTATTTCCTGCTTCTGGTCAGACTCTCCTCAACAGCCTTCCTAAGAAACGTTGACATTTTGTGGTTACACTCTGGAAAACAAACCTAAAAAAGTAAAGTAAGACTAATGAAAAAGTTAGCCAGATTCTTTCATCTTCCCGCAAACACTTGTTTGGCTTGTTCTTTAGAAAGTGTTTACGGCAGGCATGGATGAACAATAGTCCAGATTTTACAAAGCTTTGAGGCTCCCAGGGCAGGGTCCTTGCTCCTACCAATCCTGTATCCTTTCAGATGAGCACCCACTTCTTCAAAGTGACTGATTTAAAGTACATGTGGCACCTATTCTTATCCTCAAATCTTTCTCCTCTCACCTCAAACTCTCTGGTCTTTTGATCACCCAACCCGTACATCTAGATGCCTCTATTGTGTGCTACTTTCCTTGTTTAAATCAGCAGATCCAAAGTTTGAGTGTTTCTGGACCTACTCCTAGATGGGCTCAGAAAACACTGGGGGTTTTATATTTTTTCCAAAATATTCTACACTTTCAGAGTGTTTTTGGTTTTGAATCCATAGGTTGTGAAGCACTACAAAAAAAAAAAAAAAAAAAGAAAAAACACCAAAAAACAGTGGGTACTAACCCCATTTACGAATAGGCTAATGGATGCATACAGAAGTCTAAGTATCTTGGCCAAGGTTACAGTACAGTGAGTCAGTGCAGAGCTCAGGTCTCCTGCCTCTTAGTCTTGTGTTCAGCCCAGTAGGTCACAGCTCCCCCAGTTGCGTAGACAGGTTTACTTCAGCCTCTCTATTGCAAGGATTAAGGCATATCAACACCAAACCAGGTTCAGTCATAGATACAAAAATAAAAAATGGAAATTGAGAAGTTCACTAATTGCATTAAAGATGTTTTGTACTGTTCGTGTCATCCATTC
Organism: Terrapene triunguis; assembly: GCF_002925995.2. NCBI lineage: Eukaryota > Metazoa > Chordata > Testudines > Emydidae > Terrapene > Terrapene triunguis. The sequence goes on along the minus strand of NW_020664482.1, from coordinate 33,869,812 downwards.
ATCCCAGTACTCCAATACAGAAATACCTATCGATGGGCTGAAATACCTATGTAACTTTCCAGGGCAGCAGTCAAATGGTGTTAAAGTCACTCTCATGGATTCACTTTGTCTCTTTTTTATACCCTTATGAATCTCTTTCCAGTGTTGGCTTTAGTCCATTGTGATATCCTGTACTGTGGATGAAGTGACTGTATTACTCTCAAGTCATGTTAGAGTCACTTTCACAGAATAGCACCACAGTCTTGTAGTGTGTGCCACAAGCATCTGGCAACTTTCCCATTAAATAATAATTAGATTCAATGGGAAAGCTGAAGCACTGCCAAACTATGGGACTGCAGATTTATTCTGGAAATGATACTGTGCGGTGGTGATTCTATTTTGTATTTTTGCTCTGGTAAGTCATAGGTTTCTGCCATCTTCATTTTGATGACATCTCATTAAAAGAAATTTTAGGATGATTCTACATTAAAATTTAAACGCTATTTCTGCCCTGAGATTGTGCTCATGGGCATAATTTGAAGATGCTGATTAATTTTAGTATCTGTAGCACTTAAATCATTAAGGGGCACTGGAAACAGTAATATTTGAATAATAAAAGATGGCATAACTCAATAAATTAATCCAAAGCATGAGAGAGGAAACGTGTTGCCTCTTGTGTTTCAGCTACTAGCAAAGAAACTATCACGTTACAACTGTCTGCATAATAAATATTGCTTCGTTCAGTCCCCTATGTGTCAGGCAGTCTTCACAGTGGGGTGTTCCCCATCTGCAGGGCAATTGGAGGTAGACCAGATCTTTGCTCTGACTGCCCCTCAGGAAGAATTTTCCAGAATTCTGCCTGCACACAGCAGCCTCCCCCCCGATCTCTCTTTGTAGCGTAGTTTTCACAGGATTTTTAAAAGATTTTCAACTGTCTCTCACTTTCTTCATTGGCTTTGCAGTTTTTCTCATCAAACTTGCTAAACTCAAAACAATCATGTGGCTTCCTGCACAGGATTTGAAGGACAGCGCTTCTCCTCCCTCATACATGGAATACAGTTGGTGTGTGAGTAAGGTCTGTGCTGAGACAGTTGAGCAAACCACAGTGAAATGTGGCCTCCAGCTGACGTGTGAGTGAGGTCCACACTGAAACAGTTGAGCAGGCTGCAGGGAAGCTTCCTTCCGTGAGACCAGGCAAGAATCAGTGGCCTGGAACCCAGGGGGGTAAGGTGTGGTTTTTTTCAAAGTCCTGCTGGCTCTCCCCTAGGCATATGACCCCTATTCCCACACTTGGCAGTGCAAGCAGGAAAGTTTAACTGGAGTGTCCTGAATCTCTGGGAAAAACAAAGGTCCCCTTGTAGCAACCATGGGGGGGGGGGGGGGGGAATTCTGCTTCTAGCCAGCAGGTAGTCAAGGTCTGTGCTGAGATGGTTGAAAAGGCTTCAAAGTCTCTCCCCTTGCACAAGCCATTTTACCTACAGAGCTTCAGCATGAAAGGGACAGCTCCTGACTTTGATACTAATCAGTGCAATTAAGACTGATAGGAACTCAAATGTTGACACTGGGTTTTGGAACAGGGCATTTCTATCTCCCCTGTAGTCCAATATACATATGAAGTCTCTTAGTGATGAATTTTTCATGATGTTTGTCTGACCATAAAAGTACAATATTAAACTGTGAACACCAAAAACCAAACAAATCAAGCCTACGCCTTGATGGTGAAAAGGCTGCAGGGGAAAACATACAATGAAGAGAAAAGGCAAGGAAAAAGTGGAAATGGAGGGTTAAGTCCTGGCCCAAATGAAACTTGTGGGAGTTCTGCCATTTAACTACAGTGAGGCCAGAATGTAAATTTAAAAAGCCCCCTGGAAAATGTATCCCTCCTACAGTTTTCAATTAAAAACTTACATTTCTCATGGACAATATATTTGTTTTTTAATAAAACCCACTTTAATCATTGTTTTAGCTTCTCAGATGAATGTCCCTCACATGGATTTGGGTTTTGCAGGCTCTGTAGGAATAGATTTTTCTTATGTATTATTCCTAATGTAGCTTCTTTTATTGTGGTAGTTTCCCAGTGACAGTGAAATCATGCAAGAGTATTAATTGCTGGATGGAAGTGTTACTTGTTGACTATTTCTAATTCCATAATGTGTACTTCTCAATTAGAAATAGACTATGTAGGGAAATGACAGTACTTCCTAAAATAGTGGGGACTAAGTCCATCAATGGCTATTAGACAAGATCATCAGGAACACAACCCCATGCTCTGAGTGTCCCTAAAACTCCACCTGCCAGAAGCTAGACCTGGATGACAGGGCTAGATCATTCAATAATTGCCCTGTTCTCTTCATTCCTTCTGAAGAGTCTGGCACCCACCACTGTTGGAAGACAAGATACTGGGCTGGATGAACCATTGGTCTGACCCAGCATGGCCATTCTTATATTCTCAGTATAGGGTATCCTTAAGATTCTGAAAGTCCAATTGTATAACACACTGTATAACACACACCTATTGACCCAGCAAAATTAGTCTTTACGGTTTAAATCATAGATGGGACGGTTTAAATCATAGGTGGGATAGTAACTATTTATCATTAACTCAACTTTGCTGAGATAGAAGTCTTGCTATGGGGTTGATACCTTCTTGTATAGATGATATGTTCCACCCTGATAGAGGGTCAGCCTGTTTATTTGGAATGAATCACAAGATAGAAGACTCAGAATTTATCTCTGAGGCTGAGAATTTTCAATGTCTTCACTTGGAGCCCCCTCACTAAAATAATTTTAAGATGGTTTAATGGAAGGGGGCCTGCATTTCACTTGATCTTTATGATTTAGCTGGGAAAGTGGTTTACAAAATTATCCTAATGCCTGTGACTGTGGCAGGCAATGGATCGAGTACATAATTGTCTTATAATTTCTCCAGTTTATTGTGTGTCAGTTTTGCAAGGAAAACTTTGTCAGATCTCAGAGTAGCAGCCGTGTTAGTCTGTATCCGCAAAAAGAACGGGAGTACTTGTGGCACCTTAGAGACTAACAAATTTATTTGAGCATAAGCTTTCGCGGGTTACAGCCCACTTCATCAGATGCATAGAATGGAACATATAGTAAGAAGATATATATACATACAGAGAACATGAAAAGGTGGAAGTTGCCATACCAACTCTAAGAGGCTAATTAATGAAGATGAGCTATTATCAGCAGGAGAAAAAAAACGTTTATAGTAATAATCAAGATGGCCCATTTCAGACAGTTGACAAAAAGGTGTGAGGATACTTAACATGGGAAAATAGATTCAATTTGTGTAATGACCCAGCCACTCCCAGTCTCTATTCAAGCCCAAATTAATGGTATCTAGTTTGATTATTAATATATGTATCTTAATTAATTAGCCTCTTAGAATTGGTATGGCAACTTCCACCTTTTCATGTTCTCTGTATGTATATATATCTTCTTACTATATGTTCCATTCTATGCATCTGATGAAGTGGGCTGTAGCCCGCGAAAGCTTATGCTTAAATAAAATGGTTAGTCTCTAAGGTGCCACAAGTACTCCTGTTCTTTTTGTCAGATCTGCATTTCCCCATTGTATCAGAAGTGAGGCCACAGCTGAATATTCCTATAATCTTCTTTGGCAACTTTCCAAATTAGGCCCTCAAATTAGGCCTGGGAAGCATTTATGCAGATGCTTAAATTTAAGTATTTTAGTCCCACTGACATCTGTTGGACTACTCCTGTGCTCAAAAACAAGCATACACTTATGTGCTTTCTGGATCAAGGCCACTGTGAGAACTTGTATATTTGACTGATAATTATGTATCAAGTGAAGTTTTGCCATCTAAACAAAGTCTTTCACTTCCAATGGAAGTGCGAGGGGATGTAAATCCAGAGACCCTAAACCTTCTCTTTGGATTTTGACCTAAAGAGGATTGGTTCAAACACACACCTTTTCCAACTTCAGCTAAACCATGATAGTTCTGTTTTTGCAAAAGTTTTAAAAAATGTTTAAGGGGTCTGTGCAGCAGGCTCATAATACATCCAGTATTTTCTTCAGCATCCACATTTTAGTGCAGTTTAATAAAACACTGTTGAAATAATTAGAAAATGTCAGTCAAGTGATAGCTGCATTCATCTCAAGTGTCACTAAAAGCTCTCTCTGAAAGGGATTCTATCATTTTTTGACGATTCACCAAGGCACCTGGGTCCTTGTTTCATTCGTATTGCACGGTTATAATATAACTAGCAGCTCCCCTGCCTCAAAACTTAAAAAGTGCTGTAGAATTTTAATGGAAACCTTTAAAGATGACAAACTTCACTTCATTACAAGACGTCTCAAGCTTTACATTGAAAAAAAAATCTCAAGTCAATAAAACAGGGACATTAATATGCATTGGTCAGTTTTATTCATAATGAATAACATACATTTTATTCACCTGAGGATTGCTTTCTTTTTATATATATACATTTAAAAACAAGACAAAGTTGAAAAAAAAAATCCTCACACATCTAAATTACATCCGATAATTTAAAGATGCATGTTGTTGTAGCTCACAGGAGAATATACAATTTGAGAAAATTGTCAACATAAATTTGTTTGATAAGGTCATAGTGATGCTGCTGACAATGAAATGAGGAAGAGAAAAGATTTTACTGCTCCTAGGCATCTTTATGTTAAATGAAGTAAAGAATGCAAAAAACCACAGCTCAAATGTACAAGGAAAAAAGATTTCACTCAAAGGAGAAAAAACAAAAGAAGATCTAGCTTTGCGTATTATAAGTACCCTGGCAGTGTTCTCTTACTAAAAATGAAGTACTGAAGCACATGGACGTTTGAGTTCAGCTTTACGCAGGGCCGGCTCCAGGCACCAGCTGAGCAAGCTGGTGCTTGGGGCGGCAGATTGTTCGAGGCGGCATTCTGCCCAATCCTAGGGCGGCACGGCCGCTTTTTTTTTTTTTCCGCTCCGTCCGCCCTGTAGGGGGCGGCGGCGCGGAGAACCAGAGCGCCCTTCAGGGCAGTCCTCTTCCTTCCCTCCCCGCCGACTGGAGCGGAGCCCTTGCGGCAGGCAGCAGGAGGCGGCGCAGCGGGAGGGGCCGCGTGGCAGCACCCCTGCTGTAGCCCTGGCTGCCGCCGTCCCCCTGCACCCGCACTCCGGCCGCACCGCAGGTTTTTTTTTTTTTCTTTGCCGTTCTGGCCGCCCGTTTTTGGTTTTTTTTGCTTGGGGCAGTCAAAAAGCCAGAGCCGGCCCTGGCTTTACGTTTACTCTAATTCAAGGATCAGAAACAAGGTGCTGTTTGTAATCTGAGACCCCAATCTCACAGTAAGGGATTTTCACCTATTATTGTGATTTAAAGTAACCTGCACATTTGCATTCAGCTTGAGCCATTGTATTCACATTCATTTTGCCATAAAAAGTAGGTTTGTTTTTGCCTTTGATGGCTACACAATATTTTTTTATAAACATGCAGAATTCCAAACAATTCACAGTCCTGCCACTTGTTTGCCTGACCTGACCTATATTGATCAGCCATAGTTTTGAAAAGTGCATGCAAAACTATAATTAAACTAAAATTAAAAATCCAGTGAGTCCATACAAGCATGTGTGATGTAAGATATATTACACTTATGTTACACTTTCCCAGTTCTCATGAGTTCTTAATGTTGTTGATATCTATTTTTCAACATACAGTGTGGACTCCACAACCAACACTCAATTTAACTTTTTCTCTGGAAACCAAGGATGGGATTTTTCAGAAATATTCTGCATTGAGCTAATTCTTCTTCTGTTGAGGTCAATAGGAGCCAGGGCCAGCTCTGGCTTTTCTGCCGCCCTAGGCAAAAAAGCCACCCACCGCCCCCCCCACCCACTCCCGCAGCGCGGCAGGGGAGGGTGCCGAGCCCGGCCGCGGGCCCGCAATCCCCGACCGGCCGGGGGGAGGGCGGCGAGCCCGAGGCCCCACTCTCTCCGACCGGCCGGAGCGCCGGGGGGAGGGTGGCGAGCCCGGCCGGGGCCCTGCTCTCCCGACCGGCCGGAGCGCCGGGGGGAGGGCGGCGAGCCCGCTGCGGCTCCGCTCTCCCCGGCAGCCAGAGCGCCGCGGGGAGGGCGGCGAGCCCAGTCGTGGCCCCGCTCTCGGGCCAGAGCGCCCCGCCGCGCCGCCCCCCTCCAGGCGCCGCCCCAAGCACATGCTTGGTGGGCTGGTGCCTGGAGCCGGCCCTGATAGGAGCAGTTAATTCAATGCAGAGTCCTAATGGGGCTCTTCACGTGCTTTAAATGCAGGATCAAGGCTTTAGTAGCTTAAGGCTTGTCTACCCAGGGATTAACCTTAGTTTGTTCATCGTGAAGTGCTGTGTATCTACATGCAACTATTTTTAAAATTTAAAAGTAATTATTTGGTGTCTTAGGTTGTGGTAAGTAATTCTCCTGGGAAGAGGAGTAACTCCATTTCACAGTGAGTTTATTTGCTCTTAGGTTTGTGTGGGTGCATTTCTAACTATTCCACTTTTGACAGTCTTCCCATAATCCCATACTGCATTGCTTCATACCTGGGTTGGCCTGTTTGCACACCAGCATGCCCTCCATTAGTCTGGGGTCACCTTGACTGTCTGTCACCTTAGCCAGGTCTGCCTCTTTTTGATACTGGATAGTGGAGTTACATATGCATTTTATCAGCCATACTCCCTCGTGCCCCTTCATATCTCTTGGACCTGAGTGCTCTCTTTGAGGAGCTGCAGGTCCAGTTGTATTTGGAGATGTCACCATAATGCAGATGTAGACAAGGCACTGTTAGAACAAATGAAGGCAAGGGGGGATGCCTGGATCAGTGCTGAGTCAAAGCAAGGATCTGTATTACAATACAACTGTATAGGGAGATTAAACAATTTTTTCACGGTACCAGGTAATTACTACCATTTTAGGCAGCGTTAGGAGCCTCTCTCTTCCTTGTCTACTTTTTACCCCTCCACACCTTAGTATGCTCAAAATGGTGTCCATGCTGGACACTTAAAGCTATAAACGTTTATTTCTCTGCAGTATCAAATCCTGCAACCATCGGCGACACTTGCCATCATCACACCCACCTTCACAAGCTTCTTCCTCATTTGCTGTCTCCCCCCCATCCTCCCCTGTTCAAAATATTGGCCCCACAGGGTTTCAGTTACAAAAATAAAATGCATTGTATGGTATGTTTATTGTAATAGCAGATGCAGAACAAGAAAAAGCAATAGAAAAAGTACTTTGGCTCACAGTTTCATTAATTCTCTCAGTTTTTATCTAACTTGAGATTTTGAGGTAAATAGCCCAGATCAGGCTACAGAGACATTTCAAAAAAGCACAGAGATTTTAAGGCATTTTAGGGCATTCATGACTCTGAACCCAGGGGGTTCTGAACAATTACTGCAGAATTCTGTTTATTTTGCAGGGCACTTTATGCTGATCTGTAGGTGTCACAAAAGAGAACTTAGGACAAAGACAGTGCTCTATTTTGACAGGCATTTTGCAAGGCAATACATCTCTCTTGGGATTTCCCATTAAGCTAGCTTTTCTCTTGAACTCCTGCACCAGCTGGGGGGACACCATGCTAGCAAATAGCAGTGCTGCATAGCTTCCTCGTCTGCCCAACTTTCTTGGTCTATTGGACTTTCTAACAACAGGTATTTAATTTCTGTTAATCAGTTCTGACATTGAACAAACAAACTTTTTGTTGTGTTTTGTTATTAGACTTATTCTCCATGGATGTTTTGGAGATGTTTCCATGGATAAGCAGGTACCGTATTTCAAGCTCATGCCTATTGGGTTTATCCTTAGGAGAGGTGAACTACAAAATGCACACACTGAGCATTTTGGGGATTAAAGAGGTTTCCGAATTCCCCACTGTTATCAGGTCTCAACCTTTGTAAGCATTAAATTCATAAACTGAAAAAGAGAAAAAGTAAGGGGGAAAATCCCCGTAGTTTTCTTTTGGACAGCGAAGAACATGCTGGCAGTCTCAAAGAGGCAAACTTTTCTTTCACCATCTGAAAAACTCCTCACACAATGATGGATAAAAGTGTCAAAGAAAATCAGACCAAACTGTAGCATTTAACCCCAAATGGAATACTTCCTTCTAAAGTACTGCATTCCCTCCAGCTCTTGCGAGTGTTATCCATAGTCATTGCTAATGATGTGGGGAAAAAAAAGGCTTAAAAGTACATTGGAAAGTAATACATTTATTCCTACTGCTCTTTATATAGTAGAGCTGAACCAAATGTCTTGTTCTAAGAATATAATATTAAAATAATGCTGAAGGAGGGACATGTGACTTATAATACAGTAGGCTGGAGAGTTTATTTTCATAGAAGCAAAGTATTTATTATGTTCTCCAAGGGAGAGAAGGAGATCGTATCCTAGTAAAAGGTAATGTTACATATGTTCTGAGACAGAACATTACACTGAGTTAAAATGTAAGTTCAAGATGCATTACTGGAAGGACAAGATTCAATATTTACATCACATCATACAAGTAGTTATCTGTGTTTGACAGCCCAGAATGTGTTCAACCTGATTCCGCCATTCACACACAATTCAGATGGAATCCAAACTGAACTGGAATTAATGTCATGTTACATTCTAGTGCCAAAGGAACAGTTTTTCCTAGCCAAGAGCTGTACTGTCTTGACTCCAGTGGGGAATATCTGCCTCTGCCTTGTGAGCTCTAGATCTATGTAGAAATCAATGATCATTAGGCCCAGGCATACCACCTTAGCAAATCCTAGCATTTTCCTGGGAGGCTTATGAAGGACTACTACTTGAATTGCACTCTGTTCCTTTCCTAAAGCCTTGGACAGTGGATCTCACATACATCTCTCTTCCCCTACTTTCTTTGCCACTTTTATTAGTGTTAAGCACACACAGTTTTTTTGGGGGTAATTAGGTCCATGCTGTTGTGAAGTTCCATCAAGCTATTTGTCACCCTACTAGTTGTGGACTTGAAGCACAAGGTGCAACTAATTGCTTTGTACTCAAGGTAGCTTGCTAACAGAAATAGCCTTAGCTCTGATCTCTGATGTCACATGATGTCTGACATCTGCTGTTACTAGTTATGTAAGAAAAAATGTCCTACTGCCAACAACTCTTACAAAAATTAACCAAATAATAATCATTTCTGAATCTTAAAATAGCACAATTGAACTAAGCTCTGAAACCACTGAAACTGAAACCTTGAGACAAAAGCATAATATAATCATTAGGGTTTTATATAGCACTTCCTGTATTCAGGCCACTATCAGCCTGAATTAATTTAATCCTCGGCAGTCTTATGGGACAGGTAATTCCTATAATAATACACACGGGAAAGAAATCTGAGAGGTACAATGGGAAGGTAAGCGACTTGCTTAGGTCACACACTAAAGTCAGGGGTAGAATGAGGTTTCTAGTGGCTTCATGCCGAATGAAACTGATTGAATTATCAAGTTTGTTTGTGGGGGGGTTATTTTTGTTTTGGGTGGGGTACAGTGGGAGAACCAGTGAAACTCTCTTTTGAGTAACTTGCAGAGAGACTTCCTAGCAACTAATAGCTTGGGTCTGTTAGGTACTAGAAGACGGAATGATACTGTTTTCATTTTGGATTACTGTGATGTATGTGCTATCAGGCTGTCAGACCTACTATCACAGGTATTTATCACTTTTTATTCAAGACTTACTCCCTAACGTTGAGTCATGAGGTCTTTGTTCACACAGCTCAGACTATGTGTTAGGATTCAAATCATTTATCAATCTTTTTAAACATTTGATTCCAACATTTTTGTCTTCATTTAAACCTCTTTTTCTACCAACATTTTTTTCTTGCTTTGACAAGAATAAATATATATTTTTTTCACTTTTGTTGGTTAAACATGAGTAATTTTCTAGTTTGGTCTCATATGAAGAAAAATGCTTATTTCTATAGGTTATAGATGGTTTTTATTTAATTTAATAAATGAGAAAATGATCATAGTTGTCTACTCTATAGATCTATTTTCTTTGGCCTCTTTATCATTAGACAGGCATCAACAATTATCTTATCAATTATCTGACTTTGTTACTCTGTCCTGTGTCATAGGCAATATAAAACCAGTGTATTGCTAAATCCCTTGTTTTAGCTTTCATGTGCCAAAATGAACTGTTAAGAATGGCTTGATTTTCTGTTGAAAAATAAAGGGCACAAATGTACTATGGATATAATTCCATGAACCTTCATATTTGTGCCATGAATACTAACAATGCTAAGATCCTGTTTAGCAAAAATTTCTCAGACATAAATAAGATGGAACACCACACAAATGCATCATGCAGTTAATATACATGCTATTTTCTTATTCAACCTCACACATCATTATTGTCTGTTTCTTTCTTACCTTTTTACTAGATATCAAAATACTAACTGTGTAACTTTACATACTGAAGTAATTATTATTTGAAGAACATAATTGCACCACTAAAATCATATAAAAATCCTGTCACTACACAACTTATGGATCAGAGGAGAAGCTATGGGGTACTTGGCAGGTGATGGAGATAGTGTACTGAGTATATATTAGTCATGGGAAGTACACAATTCAAATGTGACAACGTTTGGTATTATTTGACTGTTGTTCAATGTGTTACTGGAGATTAGTCTACACCACCAACATCGCTTCTGGCACTAACTGGCAGCTTTGCTGGAAGTATTGACAGACAGCTGAGGACCAAATTCAGATGGAATTAACATTTCCTTTTGAGGTCATTCCTTCAGGACAGCATTTAGGCACTTTAGTTGGGTAGAGTGGAAGATACTTATTAAACACTAACCATTTTGTGTCAGTACTGCTTCATTTATCTTCACCTCAGACTTTGCTTACAGAAGAAAAGTAAAAATTGTAAAGAGTTGATTTAAATCTACCTTAAAACAATTGTTACAAGCTTTAGTTTAGAAACAGGAATTACCTAATGTGTACCCACTGATATCTTAAATAGGTCAGCATTAAAAACTATGGAAGGACATATCAAAGTGCCCATTCGTTGTGGGTAAGAGCTGAGATTACTCAATTCGGACACCTGTTCCTGGGTCCTGATGTGAAATCATACCAGGAGATATGAACTAATGTAAATAATATAAAGATCCCATAGTTTCAATATTTACAAGTCAAATATTTTATTGTGAAGTCTGGATGTGATGTAGCTCTACCTAGACCTTTAACGATGTTTGACGAATTGACTCAGGAGCAAGCTGGAACAAAATTATATATAATTACATGTGTGGTGGTTGTGTCCAGGAATTAAATGATTTGGGGAAGAAATTATCAGAGAGATTCATCAGACAACAAAATGCTGCTTCCTAGAGATGCCCTTAATGCTTCAGTAAAGGACCTATGTTTTAAACAGAATGACTACTTTCCTTATTGTTAGCAGATAATGTAACCCCGGTTCCCTATGGTAAAATATAGGTAGTCCTTGTCATGGAAAAGCCTTCATACCACGTTCGTACACAAGAGACGTGCCAGAAAGAGGACTGGTATTTAGAAATTTGGCCACCCTTTTAAGCATCCTCAAAGGAGCAGGCTCCTCAGCCAGTGAGCCAGAATCTTTAGCCAGTTTCTTTGTACATTAATCTGTACTATGTACTATGTTAATGTTGTATTGCAACTTTGCCTTTAATAAAAAGCTTCACAAAAACCAAAGTGGTGGCTGCTACTGCACCTCCAAGCCCCCATCCTCCAAGACAAGAAGTAAGTCAAAAGTCTGTCATTCAGCCAAGCACAGTAGGCAATGAAACCAAGAGGCAGGAGAGTCAGATTTTGTGTTGGTCAGACCTTAACAAATTTGAAATCAATGAGAATTAATTTTGAACTTCACTCATAGGTATTTTGCTAGCTGATATTTCCTTAGTTACACTTCTTTATTCATGCTCTCTTGCATTTCATTAAAATATTGCAGAAAGATAAATGTAACCCATTTACCTTGTAATAATTAATAGAAATATAGCACTAGAAAAAAATAAGGCATGAAAATCATTTGGCTTAATCCTCACTATGGAACAAAGTAAACACAACTTAGGGAGAGTTCCAAAGCCAGAATCCTTTGTTCTCCAAAATGGTAGATAACCTATTGTGAAAACTTAAATAAAGTCCCTTAAGATAATTTTGTTGGAAAGTGAAAGTTACTAGGTCGTGTAGCCCTGAGAATAAACATAGTTTATAAATGTTTGTGGTATAGAATACACTAATACTTGAATAAATTTGGACAATACAAATTACAATTACAAAATTCTATGGCTGTTGAGTAAAAAAAAAAGTGATATTAAATATAAAATAGGGATGGCATGATTTATACATTTTTGTCAGTACATACCATATCTAAGTGATTGCTCCTCTTTTATTAGGAATGTCTTTTGTCAGTGAATTCCCTTTAAGAGTTTTGCATCTCAAGAATCTTTAATACAAAGTGGGAAAAGGAAAGTGTTGCCTCCTTCTGAGAGTAGTGTGTGGCATAAAATACCAAATCTGAAGGATGGGTGCAATGCAACGTTATCTAGGGTTATGTAATATTAATATAAAATTTATTAAAGCAGTGTCAGACATAGAAATTTCCTTGCAGGGAAAGCAAAATCTGCAACATCTTAAAGAATGAAGGGGAGTGAGTGCATGTGCGTGTATGCATGCATGTGCTGCTTTTCAGATACAGGAACTCCTCACTTAAAGTCCTCCCGGTTAACGTTGTTTCGATGTTTAAGTTGCTGATCAATTTAGGGAACATGCTCATTTAAAGTTGTGAAATGCTCCCTTCTACCGTCCTTTGGCAGCCGCCTGTTTTGTCCACTGCTTTCAGGAAGAGCAGCCTGTTGCAGCTAGCTGGTGGGTGGTTGGAACCAGGGTGGACCAGCAGCCTGCCTATCAGCTCCCCACTGTGTCCTGCCCTCTGCCTTGGAGCTGCTCCCAGAGACTCCTGTTTGCTGTACGGGGGGAGGGGGAGAAAGGGAGGCTAATGTCAGGGTGTCTCCCCCTCCCCCCTGCTCCTGCACCCCGCTTACCCCATCTTCCATAGAGCAGGGGGGACACACGACAGAGGGAGGGAGCTTCTAGGCAGTAGCTGTTGTCTCAGGTCTCAGCAAGCTGATTTAATTAACAAGGCAGTGTACTTAAGCCTGGGGTCAGCTACTTAAAGGGGAAATGCACATTTTTTTCTCTCACACACAGGGTGTGTGTGTCTGTCTGCCCTCCCTCCTTTCCTGCTGCCTTGTAGAGTGTTGTGAGAGTTAACCCGTGAGGGCTCAGTCAATTGCTAGTTCATTTAGCAGTAAGGCATTCCCTGGGAAATACCCCACCCTCTGACTCCTCCACCTCAACCAAGCTTCACAATCATCATCACTGTGTACCAGTATTAAATTGTTTGTTTAAAACTTATACTGCGTGTGTGTGTGTATATATATAATATAGTCTCTTGTCTGGTGAAAAAAAATTCCCTGAAACCTAACCCCCTCATTTACATTAATTCTTATGGAGAAATTGGATTCGCTTAACATCATTTTGCTTAAAGTCGCATTTTTCAGGAACATAACTACAACGTTAAGTGAGGAGTTCCTGTAGCTCTAGTAGTTAACAAAGATGCAATTTTTGTTCACCCCACTTTGTCTCTTGTAAGCACTTTGCCAATGGCAACCTCAGACCTGATAAACAGTAACAGAACTTCAGACATCTTCTGTCCAGGGCTCTTATCATTAGAGGGTGAGATGATCAGAACAATTTGAATATCTGCACATGTGTACGTCCTTCTCACAAATTGAGAGAACGGGTTTTAAATAAAACATAATTAAATCACAATAATCTCTTGCCCCTTCCGACTATGTAATTTACAGCAATAAAAATAATTGAAGCTCTCTGTGGGTTTGTGACTAATGGGAGAGACTTTTTATTTTAAAATATATATTTCTTAAAAAAGGTCAAACTAGTAAGTACTGGTGGCTAGAATTACCACATTTCACAGTGCTACTGTTTTGATGACCGGGTAGTATTAGTGTTAGGGCCTCTGGAACATTTCATTTCATCCTTGGAGCATACCCTTTTCCTAATCCAATCTCGGGATGAAACCAGACCTCCTCATGGAAGTGCTATTGGTAATGATGCTGTTCTCGAGTTGTGGGCTTACCAACCTTAATTAAAGAGAGGGCCTCGTTTATATCAGACTACAGTTTTGATTTAAAAATGGGATGGGAGAATAGACATTAGCCTCCTGATTAGCAAAGTTAGCTATGGAGAAGCACAGTGAACTGAGACCATTAAAGAGGGCAACTTTATGAAACAATCATATGCACTCCACACATTCAACATGACTCTCAGAATGAAAAGTCTTCCAGTGTGCTCAACAGACTTGTAGAGAGCATTGTGGGGCAGGGAGGGGGGGGGAGTCTAGGGTTAGAGAGAACGGGAAGGTCCAGACTTGTTGTAGGTTTTATGTCCAGCTTTGCCACTGACTTGATGTGTGACTTGTGCAAATCATTTAGCCTTCTGAAAAATCAAGTTTGGTAATCAACCCTCCCAGAATGACCTATTCAAAAAGCCCTTGAAATCTTGGAAGGAAAAGTGGTATGTACAAGTGCTAATTATTATAAATTAACTCCAAAAGATCCAATATGCCAGTTTCTTGTTTAGTCACACAGTAATACCAGATAAACAAGCATATGCAAGAATTAGTTAGGACCTTAAATTTGTGAGCAGTTAAACCATGATCCACAAGATGAAATTGGGTTCCTCTGCTTTCTGCATCAGCTGTCAAGAGGATGTTGCAGTTTGTGCACTTGTGCCAAGTACTCAAATGTTAATTAAAAGCTTCTAGTAACAAGATGGAAAGGGGAGAAGTTGCAATTGGCTCATATACAACACTTCCTCAACAGCCAGCCAAATCAAAATTAGTTGATCGGGAAAGAGAAAATAACCACTTAAGGTATATTAAATATTACTGCTCTGGTTCAGTGAGAACACCCTTTTCCTTAAATAGTTACCATCTTCAAAACTTTTATCAGGTATTTTTGCATTAACTTTAGCAGATACATGCTATAAAATGACTATCAAAATGTATAACTTATTCTGCTGTTCTGCTTGTGATTGAATTCTGGCACAATCTACAAAGTCACCTAATTTTAATTTTTATGTCAAGGGAGATTTTTATTAACCTTTTCTAATGATCCATTAAATAATTTCCTTGTTAAATAATTAAGCATTTATTATCGATATACAGTGTGTTTCTTTGAATCCCATTTATCAGTAACACCCAAGAACCATTTTTGCCAGTAGTTGGGTAATCTCTAGTTCAGTCAGCAAAATTTAACTATCACTACTGATGAAAAACACCTCCCAGCTGTCTCCAAGCTAAAAGTACTTGATGCGTCTAAAAAACTTTTTTTCAGCCTGGGCAGGACATTGTTTCACCTCTCTCTTGAGATGGTCAGCATTTATTTTAACCAATATATAGCTTGTCCCTGTTCTTTGTGATTTCTACAATCTAGAATCCAATAGCAATAATTCAACTGATTTCAAGTATATGTAGGGTATGTTAGCCTATAGTTATAGGCTGATAATACCACACTGCTTTCAGACCACATCAAGGAGTGAGAACACTCTCTCCCATCACAGAAGTGGTGTACAGAGGACTACAATGTAATTATTTAAACATGCTGTTATAACCTGACCAGTCCTCCTCTCTCTGGACAGGTCCAGTCTGTTGTAAATGATTTGCTTCTACACTCCCTGGGTCTGGATAGTGGTTGGCCAGTGTTCCAAAAGCTGAACAATCCAAGGTGCTGACCCTGTGTCTGAGATGCTTCTTGGGCAGTGAGACCCTGCAATCCTGCTGCCGAGATCCCAGAACCAGTGCCATGGCAATTGCTTAGGCTTATCTCTCCAGAGCTCCAACTCACTGTGGGAACTCTTGCTTCTCAATGAACCCCTTTAAGGACAATGTGGCAGGCAAACAAGGATGGCAAGCTTAGCAAAGGAATTTCTTAATCACAGATACATACTCTTGGAAACATTAGAGTTACAGATCTTTGGAAAATATCAATATCCTGGATCTGATTGCACCCCTGTCTGTGAGTCCTGGCTCTGGCAAGCATCCCTATGTGAGGTAGTCTCCCTCTTAACTTCACTCTCCCCAGTAAATTGTACTTACAAGTAGCAATGGACTGGCTTCCCCCTCATAGAAGACCCCTTCTTCAATATATTCTCTGGTCTTTCTTCAGGAGGAGAAGCTGCAGCCCTCCCAGCCATGTACTTAGACCAGGGGCGGGCAAACTTTTTTGCCTGAGGGCTGCATCAGGTTTTGTAAATTTTATGGAGGGCTGGTTAGGGGAGGGGGTCATGGCCCAGCCCCCACCTCCTATCTGCTCCCCCCCGAGGACTCCTGCGCCACCCAACCCCCCCCCCCATGCCCAGAGCATTGCGCCAGCGGCAGAGCAAGCGAGCTGAGGCTGCGGAGGAGGGGGGACAATGGGGGAGGGGCCGGGGGCTAGCTTCCTGGGCCAGGAGCTCAAGGGCTGGGCAGGACGGTCCCGCAAGCCAGATGTGGCCCACGGGCCACAGTTTACCCACCCCGGCTTAGACTCTGAAATTCCAACCTCCTGCTCCCAAACAGGTTTCTGATATATTCTGTTCAAAGTCATTGTGCTCTACCAACTGCAAAAACATTGTTCCAGTAGGGGAAAATTAATCAACATTGATGGGCCTTGCTATCTCTTTCATTCATAGTCATTCATGTAGGAGCCCAGTCCCCACCACAAAAGGGATATTCTAATCCAAAATGGAGAATATAGCATTAAATGAAGGCTGCAATCAAAATGGAGATTGAATTACAGAATGGCATTCACAAAACAAAATGGAGTTCACCATTTGATCAGAGATATCCTCCAATCTGTAACACATGGGGTGTTAATTATACCAACAGACATACATTACATAGATTTCAATGCTGCAAAGGTGTTTAGTAATCAACATTTCTGATGTCCTTTAAGATAGAAATGAATGGGAAGTAGAACAGCCTGTATGATATAGGACCCAAGACTGCTCCATTCCCAGCATGCCCCACTAGAAGGAAATTAGTAGGCAGGTTTCAGTTCTCACATATTCTTTTGCAGGTTGTCTTGTTGCATCTGTGTCAATCTTTCTGAAAGAGAAATGAGCTGCTTGTCTTTTCTAAAAGAAAAGTAAGGTAACATTGGAGAAAATGGGTGATCTCGTTGTTCCAACTTCAATCGGTTTTAGCTTTTTAAAGCACATAGACATATCTTTTGAGGCGCCTTCTTTTTTCTCCATGACAGCTTTTCTCTGTCTGATGCACTAATACAAATATTTCTAAAAATTCCAGAAACAAAAGGAAATTTAGTGACTCTTTAGTGGGAGCCTGCAGGTAGAGCATCCAACTGATCCAACTGCGATTTGAGAGCCTTGAGTCCTATTCCCCAGCTTTAGAGTTGCTGTGATCTTGGGCAAATCACTTAATATTTTAGTATTGAGATTCCCCAACCTATAAATGAAGCTTGTAAAGCATTTTCTACTTTTCTAAGGCACTTTAAGTTCTATGGATGAAAAAATTTAAGTGGTGATGGTGAAGGGTTTTTTTTTGTTTTATTTTGTATTGAGTTATTTCTTTGATAATTGGCAAAATACAGGATTTACTACTCTTACCAACTATTTTTCTGTTGTAAAACTCAAGGAGAGATGATTAAAACATCTGGAAAAAACTTAGATAAAACTGTGTGGACTTAGGACTTTTTTCAATAATATCAGAAGAATATCTTCCTTCTTCTACTTGTTCAGTCATGTTCTTACTATTGCAGATCTTTCTCTTCCACTTTTATCTTTTAACATGAAAATTAATATTTAGAATTTGGATTGCTTTAAAAATCCATGTTCTGATGTTCCAAGCTAAGGCTGCTTCATCGGGTTTTTTTTTGTTTTGTTTATATGATGCACATGATAATACCATCTGCTAATTTGAGTCTGGTGTAAAACTTTTTTTTCTCTTCCTATCACAGTCTGCTTTGAAGATTCTTTTCAGAACTCGTTCCTTTATTAATTTTATCAGTCTAATATGAAATGTTAATCAAGATATTTAAGCAGGGTACAACATAGGTTTGAATTGAATATATGTTTTTTTAAATTATTAATTTCATCATCTGTTAAAACTTTTGTAAAATACCTTGGTTCAGACATCAAAATAACATTATAATATAGTCAACAAACCTTTATGCACTGAAGTGATTATATACATTAGTGAAAGAATTTGAGTTTTTACATTGTTTAGAAAATGTTCTAGGAACCAGGTTGTATACACTATTTGGGATCTATACTCACAAATTTCCCCTGTGCTGAATGGGAGAAGGGTTATCCACTGCTTCATTGGTTCCCCAATCCTTCTTGTAAATCCTTCAAAGAAAGGTCACTATTCAGCATGGAGAGGCAGAATGGGCAAAGTAGATTTTGGGTTGCATGGGGACCTCTGTCTCCAGCAATGTCAATATGACAGTATGACCCTGGAGCAGGGTTACATTTGCCATGCCCTTCCATTCCTTAAGAATCCTAGAGGGAGAGAGGACTTGGTATTGTGATTTTAATGGAGTTGCCTCGCAATGGATATGAGGGGATACCCAGCCCCACAGCCAGTGTGAAGATACAGTTCATTTGGCTGGGTGAAACTAGTCCCTTGTAGATCTCTACAGTTTGAGGAGGTAAAGAATCAGGGTGTTACTTGCACACCCTTGATGGAACAATGTGGAGGAAACTCTGTGAGAACTTTGTGCACCTTCCTTTTTAGCCCTCTAATCTATTTCTGTGGCTTTCATCACAGGAAGGGAAGAATCTCTGTTACCAGGCTTACGAGTTAACTATATAAACTTCTCATAAGGCTCTATCCTCCTGTGCTTATATGGTGCTCATTAATAATTTTGATTGTAATTTTCTCATTATTTTCCACCTTCCAAAGAGACGCTGCTTTTATTTAAATGCAGTGAAGTTCTTTGTGTAGACAGGGGCTGGAAATGGAATTGACTGTATAAATGGAGTTCTGTGGAAATGGAATGTCCCTATGGGCACAATACCTCTTCTACTATCAGGTACACTTAGGGCTTGTGCTGAATTTGTTAGTCAGGTGAATATGGCAGACACAGTGAGATGTTGGCACAGCTAGTTTTCTTTTTGCAGTTAGCACAGTAAGAGCAAAGTCAATTGAGGCAGGTTTTCTATGTAAGTAGCCAAACTCATCTTGGCTGCTGTGTGCTAATTAAAGCTATTTCTGTGTAGATGAATACTGCGTGAAGTGAACTTGGCAAGCAAAGACACAGGCTGCTACCTTGTGTAGTCAAAAAACAGTGCTTACCTATGGTTGCACTTGAAATGTGCCTATACAAAAACTCATCCAACCAAATCCCAAGCAGATGGCAGCCTATGTCTTGTGTTTGTCTTATTCTTCGTAAAGAATATAATGATGGCAACTGCAACCCACCTCTCTCTTTCGACATACCAAACTCACATAAATTGAAGACTAACAACTTATGGCCTAATCCTGTAAAATGTCTTTTAAGCTATCTATGCATTTAAATTGCACTCATCTCCATGGTATCTAAACACCCATTGAAGTCTATGAGAGTTGAGGGAGCTCATTGCCTCTTGACATGCACTTAATCCTTGCAGGAGTAAGCACTGAAATAGCATGGTGCTAAATAGAGGTTTTATAAAGTAGTATTTGCCAAACAAATAATCCTATTGAGACCTCAATTTAAGGCACCACTAAACTGCAGTACATATTAGCACTGGTTGTGCCTTGACCCAAAGTCATTCTGTATTTTTTCTTTTCTTTTACTGGAAAATCAGTACAGCTTACAGTCCTTCTTAACAGTATAATTTTAAAATTGTAAGTGATTTACACAATGGCCTAAGACTGTGTGATACAGCAGGGCCAGGAGAAGTGGGAGAGGGGAGATATATAATCCCTAGGCTAATTAAGGCGTGGTTCCCTGTAGATGAGGGAAGGTTACTACAGGTTAACTGGAGCACCTGTAGTCAATTAAGGCCCTTTCAGGAAGGAGAGAGGACTGGAGTTTGGAGGTGTGTTGAGAATTGAAAGACCAGAGAACCAGAGGAAGGGAGACGGGCAGGGATATTCCCTCCCCCAGCGTCAAGGACCAAGGGTAACCCTACCCAAGGGGGAAGAAGGTAAGAAACCTGAAGGGGTTGAGAGGGGCTGGGGCTCAGAGTGAGGAGCAAATCCAGACCCCTTCCCCGCTTCCTTTCTCTACCACCTTCCTGGGCCACTAGAGGGGCCCTCGACGCCCCAAGAGCAGGGGCACGGGGTGGCGTCCTAGCCCCCCTGCCAAGAAAAGTGCAGCATCCCCCATACCAACATCGGCCATTTTGCCACAACTGTTAGGATGAATGGCTTTTAATACAAGTGGTGGGAAAGAGTGTTAAATGCAGAGGGCGCTCTAGCTCTTTTTCTCCATTGTGTAAGCAGAGATTATGAATGGCTGAATAACAAGCTAAAATAAATTCACTATGAGAAGTTGTGATTAAGGCTCTCAAATGATTAAAAAAAAATATTGTGATTAATCACACAATTGAAAAAATTAATTGTGATTAATCACACAATTAATCGTGCTGTTAAACAATAACAGAATACCATTTATTTAAATATTTTTGAATGTTGTCTACATTTTCAAATTGATTGATTGAAGTTACAACACAAGTCCGCTTGTGGGGAGCCGCCTGAGGTGAGTGTCCCCCAGATCTGGAACCCTGCACTCCCTTCCGCACCACAACCCACTGCCCCAAGCACCTTCCCGCACCCAAGCTCCCTCCCAGAGCCCGTGTGCCGCACTTCTTCCCACACCCCAACCCCCTGCCAGCTCTGCGCCAACCGGACTATAAAGCATAATTTCAATGAAGATCAGAAATGCCGGTATATAGAGCTTGCCAGTTGGTGAAGTGCCAGATAAAAGAGCTTCTACTTTACTGGCATATCTCCACTGAAGTCAATAGAGCTACCAGCTTAAGATATGGCCCATGATAGATGATCAGTTCTACAACACTATAACAAAGTATGTTGAATTTTGTACTGAATAGTCTGAAAAAATAAGATGCTAATAGGAAATAGAGTTGATTGCCTAGTAGTTATACTGTATAAGCAATCCCCATAATAATGCACATGGTTGCCCATAATTACACTAATTACATTGTTCTCAGCAAAATCTTTTGTTATGAGCCAGCATCAATACAAATGTTTCTGAAACCTCAAGAATAAAAAAGTGATTCTTAGAGATTTCACCTACTGTTTGGAGATTAAATTATTTCCTTGACAGTTGGCAAAGGCAAGAAATTCACAAGTCTCAGCAACTGTTTTCCTGGTGGAAAAATCTAAGTGAAATTATTAGAACATCTGGCAAAGCTCTTAAATAAAACAGTACTTTGAAACAGTAATGATTCACTGTATCCTAGGACTTTATGTCAATGACATTATAACAATTAATATTCAAAACATGCTTAATTATACTTCACAGATGTTGAAGGGGAAAAATGGAAACATGGTGATTTCAGGTTGAGCTCCCATGCAGGCAATTTAATGCAGCAGCACTTAACACTTCTTTGCAGAAAGTACAGTTAACAGCTATTACTAACTAAAATATTTAGTTTTTTATATTATATTATACGTATATAATATAAAAAAACCAAGGCCAATCAAGTCCCCCGATAAACCACATTGTTTTAATAATCTCATTAACATTTTGCATATAGTGGAAAATTGTATTAAACACCTTAAAGTAAAGGAATAGTTATAATTTTAATATGAGATCGAAGTATGGATTTAATGTAATTAAAGTATCTTTCTTGACATTTATTATGCCTCTATTGTATTCAATTTCTTTTATTGTTGTGCCCCAATCAACACTTGCTAACAACCCCTCCTGCTACCAATTAGTCACCTGCTAATCATGAACAAGATGTAATAATAAACATTTTATGTGAAACAATATCTTAACTGGAAAAAAAACCATGAAGTAGCTATACATAACCAAATAGTCAAATAAGCTTCAAACTTCAAAGACAGGAGGATCAGTGACACAAATCTCCTATCTTCAGGCAACATGAAAACCTGTGCACCAGTGCCACTAATTAAAATTCTTCAGTTGTGCCTCTGAGTTTTAATTAAACGTACTGAATTGTGGCAGATGCATTGTTCGTCATTTTGCCTGATGTTTAACTTCTATCTATGTTACACATTTGTTCTCTTAACCAACAACCAAAGTTGAAATAGGCAATCTAGTTACACAACTCTAGAAAATACAGTGGCTTGTGTTAGTATATAGGCTTGTTTTTCAGCCTGAGATAGAATTTTGGGTTTGACTTTTTGATACTCTTATATCTTATACTAATACGTGTGAAGAACAGTGAACAAAGACACTGTGTATTGCATTTCCCACAACCAGATGGGGCTTTTAGCACAATGAGAAAAGATAAGGGATAGAGCTAAAGTGTTACAGGGTATGGTGGAAGTGTAATATATGAGCATACACTGGAAGGCTGCCTGGCTCTTCTCACGTCAAGGTCAAGCAACCAGTTAGAAGGGGCAAGGAGGATTGGGGCATGGGGGGGAAGGTGTAAGACACACTAAAAGCCAAAGAAAAACCTGGCCTTGGCCCGAACACAACCTCCTGCCTCACCCCTCCCATGGGATACAAAAGAGGTCGGACGAAGACTCTAGACTCACGACCCTCCAAAATGGAACATGAACATAAGTTGTAAGGGGTGTGGACTAGAGGTGTGCACTGCAAGTATATTTGGGCCTGGTAAGAAGGAGGAGGAGGGAATGGGGAGGAGGCAATGGAGAATAGGGAACGAGGACACAGGCAAGGCTCTGCGGCATCAGATCTGGGAAGGGGAACACGGAAGGCCGGTGCAACCATTTAGGCGACCTAGGCGGTCACCTAGGGCACTAGGATTTGGGGGACACCATTTTCTTTGGGAGCGACCGTGGCGGCCGGATCTTCGGCCGCCCTGGTCGCCGCCGGCATTTAGGCGGAGGGAGTTGGGGCAGTGGAGCGTGGGCAGGAGCGCCTGCAGCAACGGGGGGAAGGGGGACGGCACGCAGGGGAACTCCCCGCCCCAGTTCAACCCTGCCACGATGTGCTCTGGGAGGAGGTGAAGCAGGGGTGAGCTGCTTCACTTCTCCCGCCTCCCAGGCTTGAGATGCCAATCAGCTTAGGCACCGCAAGCCTGGGAGGCGGGAGAAGTGAAGCAGCAACGGCGTGCTCGGGCAGGGCCACCCAGAGGGGGAGGCAAGTGGGGCAATTTGCCCCGGGCCCTGCAGGGGCCCCCACGACAGTTTTTCGGGGCCCCTGGACCAGGGTCCTTCACTCACTCCGGGGGCGCCGGAGCTTCTTCCGCTCCGGGTCTTCGGCGGCAGTTTGGTGGCGGGGGGTCCTTCTGCCCAGGGACCCACTGCTGAAGTGCCCTGAAGACCCGCGGCAGGGGGTCCTTCCGCCTCGGGACCCGCCGCCGAAGCGCCGGGTCTTCGGCGGCAATTCGGTGGCGGGGGCCCCCCGCCGCCGAAGACCCCAGGCCCCCTGAATCCTCTGGGCGGCCCTGTGCTCGGGGAGGAGGCGGAGCAGTGGTGAGCTGGGGCGGGGGGGGTGCCTCAGGGTGGGGAGCTGCCGCAGGGGGGGCACCTCAGGGCGGAGGGGGGTAGTTTCGCCTAGGGCGTGAAACATCCTTCCACCGGCCCTGGGAACACGAGGTAAACTCTCTGAGGTATCAGAGCTGGGAACGGAACACTGGGAAACAGACTCTGCTGGCATGTAGAGCTATGGATATGCTTGCTTGGAACTAATCCCAATACAGATTGCATTGCCTGCACTTTAGACCTTTGGTCTTCTGCTTTCTGTCTGCATAACAAGAACCAGGGGAGGGGTGAAGGGAAAGCCCTCTAACAGCTTAAAATAAGTGAGAAATTATTCTGTAAAACTCAAGACTTTTTGTAAATCCAATAATTTAAATTGCATAGTCTTCAAGAAATCCCAAAACCACTAGGGACTCAATCTTGCAAACACACACACAATTTACTTTATTCCCCTCGACATTGACTCAAAGTAAAGCACATTAGTTACAGTCTCATTGACTTCAAGCGGTAAAGCTAAGCACCTGCTTAAGTGTTTTCAGGATTGGGACATGGGTTCTCCCATCCTAAGTAGGATGAAGGAGGTAGTTTATTTCTCTATGGGAGCACCTTAAGCTTTGGTTGGTTTGCAAGTGGAGTCATGGTTTACTACAGTACAGTTCCTGGATTATTAACAATTTGCCACTCCTGATATTTTCTATTGACTAGAAAATCTTATTTGCAATATAATTTGTAATGGAATAAAAGCAGAGAAGGGGAAATAAACTAAAGGGTTTTTCCCTTATTTTATTTTTGTCTGCTCTTAGTCTAGACTGTGTGTCAGTGAGTGTCTCTCTAAATCAGGGACCAATTTATAAGAGAACTGAAACACTATTAGCCCTTGAGTGTAGAATAGTGTATTCCAAGGTTCATCAAGACTGGATGCAACTGGACCAGTATATACTTGTGTCAAGCCCATGAATGTTTTGCACTTTTTTGTGATTTTCACAAAACTAAAAGGTTTCTACTGAATTTGCTTTTCATCTGGAGTCATTCAAATCAAAATGAAACTTCAGGCTGAAAACTCAAACACATCCATAGCAGAAGGGTACGTTGACATGATCTCCTGACTAAAACAAGCCCTCCGATATTGTACAGCTTCATTTAATACAGCCATGAAATGAATGGAATGGAGGTGGGGAGAAAATATTTAATTCTCCTTCAATTCTTTATTTTCCTTAACTATTACCATTATTTTTATATAGGCAATTTTACATCATTTAAAGATAGGCTGGCTGTATAGCCTACACAGCCCCTAAGACCAGTATGCAATGTCTCCCTTTTTGTGCAGGCAACTTTTTGACTCTGCTCTTCCAATGAAATAATCACAAACTGATGCAGCATCTCCCCCCCTCCCCCAAATACCACTTTCTCTTTCTCTTTGGAGTTTTAAGGCCAAAGAACAAAATTAGTTATTTCAAAACCTTGCCAGTTTTGGAGGAGCTGAGCTCTTATTAGTATAGTACCTTTCCCTATGCCTTTGTGTGGTTTCCTGTCTCTCCAAGATCTTTCTGGGCTGCTCTCTAGTCAGATTAAAAGGTCCTGAAGAATCATGGGCTAATTCTTTCTTTTACAGTGACTATCACGAAGGAAGCCATTCTAAGCATAGGGAACTAGGTAACTGTCTCAGACTTCCCAGTTCTTACATTGTTTATGCCAAGATGCAAGGAAATGGAATGTAAACCATACTGCTGACTTCGACAGAACATACGCCAGTGCTTAAGTACTTTGTCAAATACGGAGAGACTTAAGCATGTGCTTAAATGTATTCCTGAATTGGGCAATAGAGTATTTATGACAAGGAATGTTCTGTACACAGAACTGCTATTGAAGTCAGGAGGTTTTGCACTCAGCAGTGGTTAGGACCCTTATTCTGTAAGTAAAATCAATATAGTGATCTCCAGAATCAACAATATATGTTGGATATCCTATAATAGTTCAAAAATAAATATTCAAAGGAAAATCTTATCTGTGAAAGACAGAGGGCCAGAGTCTTATCTGCAAAGTCCCTAGACATGTACCGATTTATATAAGCCCTAAATGTAAAGGAAATATAGTAGGTAAACAGTGGATGTTTAGATTTAACACTAATTTATTCACAAAATCCCTACTGTATGGTATAAAACACTAGAGGAAAAATATCATGTATTGGTATATTTAGTGGATACTTTATTCTCATGACAGTTTTTCCGTTCTATGGTGCACTATTGTTTATCAAAATCCTGTATATGTTGTTATTTCATAAGGCTGCATGAATGCTCATAACTATTACATTTCAGATCCTACTGCACCAAAGATATCCAACTCCCCCAGCCAGACTATACAATAGTGACAGTAATTAGCAATAAACTTCAAAATCTTTCATAATAGTAAAATTAATAATAATCATGATAATTTGATTTTAGAAAGCAACTTCTGTGAAAAAGGCATCTCAGAGCACTGCATGGAGATCTCGATTATACCATGCAAGGGAGTTATTCACAGGAGGGAGTATTAGCATATCCATACTCCACTAAAAACACTCTTACTCTTGCCAAGTTTCTGTGCATAAAATGATGCTTATACTGTGCTGAAGTTATTAGCCTCCATCTTCCAAGCTGCTGCAGTCCCCATTGTAAAAAAAAAATTAAATAGAGATTTATATATGTCAGAGAATACTATCCTTAAACTCCTTGTGTGAAAATGTATATACGGTACTAATTAGGTATAGCTGATGCATTTACATATTGAATAGGTTTCAAATAAATGTATTTGGTTTCTTTCACTTTGATGTTATAGCAAGCCACCTGAATTGGTATCTACCTTTAGCCAACCATACTCTCAAGGTGAAAATTCTGCTTTCCAGTTTATGCCAATCACATGCAAGACATTTCACATCGAAAAACAGATCTTTATGCAAGTCTAATGGAGGACAAAGTGGCCTGACTGAAATGCAGAGGGGACTAGAGCTTTACTGGGAATGGAGGAATAGATTGGGACATCTTGTGCATATGCATTCTGGTAGTCTTTAAATACGTGATTACATGTTATTTTTTCCACAAGATCCCTGCCTCCTTCAGTGCACAGAATGTGTCCCCTTTAGGGATGAATCTGGGTTGTTTAATGAAGGAGGCTGTTGTCTACAGGACCCGTGCCTCATTTGCTGAGGAAGTTGGAAGGTGTGTAGTGACTGAGGCAGGGGATTTCAGGAAGAAAAATGATTTCCTTAAGGTTAAGACATTTGAAAGCTGCATGAGAGAACTGGGGCATGTCTACATGGTGCGGCAATGTGTGCTACAGAGGTGTGACTTCTAAATCACCCTAATTGGTCCGTGTAGACCCTGCTGGTTCATGCTAAAAGTTCCCTAATGCACTTTAACGTGGAACTTAAACAGTACTACCTTAAAGAGCACTAGAGAACTTTTAGTACACCCCAGCAGGGCCTACACAGACCAATTAGTGTGAAACACATTAGTGTGCTTTAGAAATCACACCCCCATAGTGCACTTTGTCACAGTGTGTAGATTCTCTCCCTGCCTCTGCTGCTGAGTTCTTATGTGATACTGAGCAAGCTGCATAAACCAAACTTTTTATAGATGGTTACTAATTATGTGTTCTCATTTCTGGGTGTCCAATGTGAGATCTTGTGGTCTGATTTGCAGAAGTATTGAGCATTCACATTTACAACTGAAGTCAATGTGAGCTGTGCTTTGAACATATAAAGTGCTATATAATGGTAAGTAATCAGAAAAATCAGGCCCTAGATGTCTCAAGTTGGGCACCCAAAATTAGTGGACATTTTTTACCTTAATATCTCTGAGCCTGAGCACCTTACTCATAAAAATGGGGATAATAATACCATCTCATGGGAGTGTTGTGATGATAAATTCATTAATGTTTGTGAAGCATCCGGATACCTTAGTTATGAACGACGTAGAAAAGTTCATGAGGAAGTTCTGGATTCAGAGTAGCATTTGACTAGTGTTCAGTGAATAAGGCACGAGTCCACACGTTGGTTGAAGAGGATAAAAGGAATGTTGAATAGGTGCTCAGTCAGTGAGCACTGTCAGTCCTGGGCACTGAATGAGGCAGAGGTCTTGTGGCAGTGTGTGATTATGTTATTAAAGACTGCATCAGAATGCATAAACACATGAGGGTCTAATTAAGACTGTATGTGCATTCTGGAATTTCCCAACTCTTTGATGTTTGACTTGGCAATTTTTTTTATTGTTTTAATGTAGGTTTTTGTCTATAATAGATACAGAGACTAATGAAAGATTAGTAGTCACATTCATTACACAGTGGTGCAGGTTTATAAAATAATGTTTTTTGGGGAAGATAAAGTATATCAGTTGCTAGAAATATAAACAAAGTAGATAGGATTCAAACATAAGTATTGCCACCTCAACAATTTAATAGAAAAATGCTTTTAACAGTGACTCAATTTTAAAATGAAATATCATAACATTGTTTTCTATTTTTTTTGTACTAAACATATTAAAATAGGTCATTTTTTACAAAGAAGCCATTTTAAGTAAATACCATATATTGGGGAATAATCTAATTTAGAATTCCTTTTGATTACTTTTTCCAGTAACATATGGTTAAGTAGCTTGATAAGGTTACCAGGGTTTTTTTTAAGTGCATTTTGTCTTCAGAGCCAAATAAACCCAATCATCATTTCTTAATTAACCACAGTGATTTTAATTGGATGAGAATAACATATCTAAATGAAATCAAATAGGAATCAAGTTAACAAGATGTGGAATGGTATGTCCCATTATGTTGTAAAGGGCTACTGCGGTAAAGGGATGCAGTAACATGGTCTCCTTCCCGTCAAATAAAGATCAAGCACAGGTTCTTCCTGTTGTTCTGCTAATATGGCTGTTCTGAATGATTACTGAACTGTACAAGCAAGAGTGTGATCAAGAGCTATGAGGCCAAAGCAATTCTCTACACATCAATTCCCTCCAGCATAGATGTGTCATAGAGCATTTGGCATTAGAAAGGGAAAGTGTGGAATATTATTACTCTAACTCTCCTTTCTTCCCTCTACAGAATTGCCAGATGTTATTGGATGAGTGTCTAGCATCTTAGGAATGATATGAGGAAGCCTACAGCAACTGCAGAATATCACAGGTGCAGGTGGGGTATGCTACTTGATGCTGCAGACAAAAGTGGGTTGCTGAAAGGTTGAGGCTGCAGGCAGAAAATGTATCTAGCTAAACTTGTTAGTGAGGAGAAGGCTGCTTTGTCCCCATTGTTTTCATGTTATTTATGCATCCAGAAACATTAATGGCCAGGGTATGTAGTTGCACAGCAACATTTGACATGTTTCACATGCTTACAACAAATTTCATCTGACTAAACTTTGTTAGATTCTTCCCGAGAATGCCTTCAATGTATGATCCGTTTGGATTACTAGATACAAAAGTTTCTCACATTATAACCTCACTCTTCCACTGTCCCAGTTTCTCTTTTATACAAATATCTTGTATCATGAATTTTGTACAGATTCCTGACAAGGTCCCTCATGTCACTAAGCCTGTTAGTCAGCGCTGCTCAAAGCTGTACATCTAAAATCAATTTCATTCACATTTGACCATTGTGCAGATGGAACATTATTCATACATTAGACTTTCTAAGTGGGGTAGAACAGGACCTTACATTTATTTCTTACAATTGTATCTGCATTTTTGTATTATACATGGTTCAGTAACCTTTAGTAGAGGACCAGAAGATGCCTCTGGAGGCAATACATTGTGCATCAGGACTGATTTATACTCTAACATCTGCCAACTTTTCCCTAGGATCTAGTTGTACCAGGACACACATGTCATCTTCTAATGACTTATCAAAGGAAAGATGGTGACTGTGGAAAGGGAAGTATCATGGGAGAGAATCTGATGTGGCTTTCTGCCATTTTCCTGAGGAATACAGTTCAAAACACATTTATTGGTATGCTGCACTAAATATACTTACTGTGTTTTAGCATGTATTAGAACTCTGGGGTGAGCTTTTGATGAATTTCTGGAAAGAAGGAAAAGAAATTTTGTTGTAATATGCATGACTATATTAGCAGCAAAGCATCAAAAGATATTGGCTCTTCAAAAAGAGATCACTTCTTAAGCATATAAAAAAGACTAAACCGTCACCTTTAAAGATTAAATGTTTACATGAAAACATTTTATCATGCATGTTTGTATTTGTTCGATTTGCAGCTGAGGGGAAACCGGGTGGCTTTTTTCATAACAATAGTTTAATTAGGTTAAGTTTATTAGAACTAATATATTGTTAGGGCAAACATAAAATGAATCTACGCTTCCTTGAACATAATCAAGTTATTGTCCATTTAGTATGCAACAAATATGAATGATACATTTCTTCTGCAGAAAAAAATATCTTCCCAAATCTGAAGTTATCAATGGAGAAATTTAAAATAAGCAAAACATGAATAAATATATCAATGCTGCTCAGACTGATTGTTGAAGTGCCAAGTGCAGCTGCCTTGCCCTGCTGCAGAGCAACCTGGGGAAAGCTCCAGCTGTTGGAACTCTGCCATTTTCAAATTGGCTCTCACAAGCACTTGTCCCTAAAATTGACATTAGAACACCCGCTGATGCCATTCTGCGAAGAAGCCAGCATAAAGTAGTGTTGTATAGAGTTGTTTAGCACTGACCCACCAGACCCAAACTAAATCCTTTGTTTACTGCAACCACTGAATTCCAGTCTGAAACTATAGCCTCCCATCACTCTTGATCTGAGCATGTCTGATGATGTTTTGTTGTGTGAAAGTCTGATTCTATTTAGCGGAAACCACTGGTGAGATAAGTCTAGGTGATTTCCCCCCCCCCCCCTTCCCTCTTGAGTTGTCTGTTTAAATGTAATTCCTGTTAATGTTTGGTAAAATCTGGAAAAAAAAGGAACTCAAATTCTTTTAGAATCTTCTTCAACATACTTCTGTTACACATATCAGAAAGAGGTTGTCTACATGGAAAGTTTTTTTCAGTAACTGGGAGTCTAAATCAGTATCCCAGACTAGGGTATCCCAGACTAGGTTTGCTTTTATAAGATGTCTGTTTATTGGGTAAAGTACTGTATATTTCACCACTTCATGGCAAATAATTTTAAAAAGCAAATTCAGTCCCTTTTGTTGGGACTGAGTAGCATCAGGACTGAAATCAGGAAAAGGGTAAGTGAAGGAGAATTTTTATTTCATTTGCAGGCAGTAAGTCAAAGTCATCTCTGGTTTAACACCATGAAAGCTTTGTTTCAACCTGTTTGCCTTGAGAAGTCTCACTCAATCAGTCTATCTGTAAGTGCAGCTGCAAATGGTATTTTACCTTTTTCTTTGTTTCCAGGGTGCCTATCAATAGAATTTTTCTATGAATATGGATGAGATCAGAGAATATATATCTAAATTCACATTAAATATGAATTCAGTAACATTATGAATGGAAAACTTACTACTCTTCAACATTTTTTCAACTCTCATGATTTAGTTGGTTTATTGATCATTTATCATTTCAGTTTGACATTTATTAACATAGAATTGCAGAAATTATATCTATTTTCATTGGTTTTACTGCTTAAAACCATCTCTCATATTCCCAAATACACCATGTATACTATGTACTACATAGTATATATGTTGTTCAAGTTACTCCCACAAAGTACCATTTTAAAGACTGAACATTACTGTATAATGAAATATTGCAACTGGAGAAAGAGTAAGTTTACATACCTGGCCAATCAGGACTCATTAAAGATCAGCAAAGACTCTTAGCAAAATAAAAAACTTCGCTCTGCTATAGAGTCTGCGATGTGAGCATTTCAAAGTGTTTTTACAAACATTGAAGAAAGTAGCCTCTGAATAAGTCTGAGAGAAGTATAATTATCCCCATTCTCCTATTTTATAGAGGCTCTCATACCATGCTCATCACCATAGAATCTACGTTTCTTCCAGTAGTACATTAAGCAACATGACTAACATCTGCCGTGTGATGTTTTTTCCTTCACACTCTCTCCTAGGAGAGAAATGAGTGCAGTGGCGTGTCTTGTGGATATATATAATGTTTGCTATGTGCTTATGTTAGAAGAGGCAAGGTTAAAGAAATGCACTTGCAAGAGCAGAAGATGGTGAGGTTTGTGATGGCCTCTGTTCTTGAGGAAGTTCATTCCACAGTGTTGAGTCTGCCCTGAGAAGGCTTTGTCTCCCGCACAGATAAGCTTTACCCTGGCTGTAGAAAGCTCCACTGTGCCAGAGGAGTGTAGTTGTCAACCACAGTCCTCATCCCAGAGCCTTAGGCAGTCTTTAAGATATCTTGGGCCAAGGCCATTGAGTGCCTTGAAGGTAAGGACTGAGACCTTGAACTTGATTTGATTTTCTATGGGCATATAGCAAAAGGAGTGGATGGCATGTTTGATATGCTCACAGTAGCCCATGTTACTGAGGAGACACACTGCAGCATTCTGTACTAGTTGGAGTTTTCTGAGGGCCAAAGGTTTCATGCCCAGTATATTGCATTGCTATAGTCCAGCAGAGTGGTGACAAAGGCATGTACAACTGAAGCCAGGTCATCATCTTACAGGCTGTGGTGCAGTCTCCTAGCCAAGCAGAGATAGTAAAAATTATTATTCATGAATGCAGCTATGTGAGAGCGTAACATCAGTGAGGAATCCAAGAGTGCCCCTAGACTATAGACTGAATTGAACAATTTTTCTCTTTTTTCGTTTTGTTTTTGCCAACTGCGCAAAGCTGAATTCGCGCATGTTAAATGTGCGTAAGATGAGACGCGCCTGTATGTAGGGAAGGATAATTAGAGCTGTATCCATCTGCATATTGCTGGCACTTTTGTCCGTGTCATCTGATCAGCTCACCTGCTGACTGCATGTAGATAGGACTAGATGAGATGGTTGATGCTTGTGGGACTCCACAAGCAAGGTGTTCAGTGGTGGAGGTGCAGTTTCCCATCATTACTTATTTAGTAGATTCATTTTAGCACATAACCCTGGACACCTGCTACCTCTATCAGGAGAGACAGGAGGATGAGAATGGATGTCTGCTCTCTATCCATTGACAGGAGGAGATCATCCATCAGTGCCACTAAAGTGGTTTTAGTCACATACCCTGGCCTGAATCCAGATCATTCTGGGTCTAGGGCTTTAGATTCAATTACATGAACTTGTAGTTGGCCTTTGGCTGACTTCTCTGAGCCTGCTCATGAGCAGGAGGTTTGAGACTGTGTAAGTTGGCTAAAACTGATTTATCCAGGGTGGTTTTGTTCAGTGATTGGACTACTGGACGTTTGAAGGAGGAAGGGAAGATTCCTTCCATGAATGAGGCGCTGGCTATTTTGGTCATGAGAGGTAACAGTTGCTCATGACTCTTTCACAAACCAGGAAGGACATGAGTCAAAGTCACAAATCATGGGTTGTGACTCCTTCATGGTGTCCAGAACTTCTTGATGATTGAATTTACTGAACTCTGGGAATGCCGGTGGGCTATGAGTTGGTGGGTACAGATGGGCTGGTCCAGGTTGTTGGAGAAACTTTCCCAGATGTGCATTATCTTGAAGTAGGATGATAACTCTTCAGGGAACTTGGTGATCGTTTCTGATATAGGCTGTACACACTCCGGACTGATAAAGCATTTTAAAACCATACACATCTCTAAGGGGCAGGATTTGGCAACTTCAGCAAAGGCAGATAGGAAGGTTCTCTTGGTTATAATACAGCCTCATAATAGGATTGGGGTGGGATTAAATGTTTCATCTTGACTGTATCAGAGTTCATTTTACAACATTGGTGCTTGAGTTTCTGCCCTGATCTTATAATCTGGAACAGGGTGTCAGAATACCAAGGGCATCTGGGTGGATGATTGGGAGGAAGGAGCTGTTTGGAAGGAGCTCTGTCAATGATCAAGGCTAGTATACAATTATGATTCCCCAAATTTTTGACTCCTTGTCTTGTGGGTGGATGGCTGCGATCTTTCAGCATGCTTTGCAATTTGGTGGAGTCCATGAGCAGGGCCGCCCAGAGGATTCAGGGGGCCTGGGGCAAAGCAATTTTGGGGGCCCCTTCCATAAAAAAAAGTTGCAATACTATAGAATACTATATTCTCGTGGGGACCCCTGTGGAGCCTGGGGCCTGGGGCAAATTGCCCCACTTGCCCCCCAGACAGCCCTGTCCATGAGTTTGAATCAGGATCTTCGATCTTTCTTGTAGCCTGGGAGCTGGAAGAGCCCTGACAGCTGCCTTGAGGAGATGCTGGTCAGTCCAGGATAATGGCTGGGCTGTGATGTCCTAGCTATTGACATCTAGGCTGAAGATTCAGTTTGGGATGTGACCGGCTGTATGGATTAGACCGAAGTTGACCTGGGAAAGTCCAAGGGACCAGGTGAGGAGATCATTTCTTGCACTTTTGCATCTGTGGTCTTGTTGACATGCACATAGAAATCTCCCAGTGGTGATCTGTAAATGAGTATGAAATCTGTTATCTTTGGTTCAGGTTTCTATTGTTAGATGGATGAATTCAAATGAATTTGTCTTACCTGAGGCACTTCTTTTGGATTTGATGTTTGATGAGAAGTTGAATGTGGTACCATCTGCCGCCTTGTCCCATCTGGGACTGTGATGTACCAGGCACCCTGGAGGGACACAATAGACTAGCACATAGATTGCACTGTCATCCAGTCAGATCTCAGTCCTTCATCACTGATGAAGTCATATATTGTTTGTTGGCAGCAGATCTTGTTTTAATCAGCATCAGTTTTAGTTTGTGTTGCTATGTGCTCTGTTTCCAGCCTATGCTAGTGTCTTGTGCAGTGCTAGATGTCTCAAAACTGGTTTCTTATGTCTGCTTTGCTGTTTACTAGGGCAGTCCCTCCTAATTTGGAATGAGATAGGTGAAGTATTGGATTGTTGTATGGGATGATCTGAGTTGTCAGAGTCACCAAATGCTATGGGGAATGCAGGCCTGTTGGGCACCTTTTTGAAGGTGTAACCTGGCTGAGCCTTGGGAATTGGTGGAGCTGAGCAGTATGTTGCTGGCATGGCAGTGTGTGTGGGAAGCACAGTAGCATAACCAAAGGAATGATAATAGTGACAATAATAATAGGTAGCAATGAGCCCAACAAAAAAGGGAGAGGAAGTGAGAAAACCGAAGCATGTGGTTAATTTTAAGTGTATAGTTAACTAATGATATAGATGAGTTTGGTGTAGGTGCAGAATTTAATTCCACATTTAATGTGTAAAGAGGAAGCTTACAATACTTAAAATTAACCATGTGCTTAAGAGCTTTGTTGAATTGGAGATTAAAGATAGGATTCTAACTGATTTAGGTACCCAAATCCTATTGAATTTCAGTGGGAACTGGCACAGAAATTCCTAAGTACCTTTGAAAATAGCCTAAGGACTTGTCTACAGTTAACGGGGCTTTGATGCATGGCAATTGATGCATCGGTGGTTGATTTAGCATGTCTAATGAAGACCCACTAAATTGACCACCACTCACTCTCCCATCAATTCCTGTACTCCACCTGAACAAGAAGCGCAAGAGGAGTCGACGGGAGAGTGTCTCCAGTCGACATCGCGTAGTGTCGACCCCGCGGTAAGTAGATCTAAGTATGTCGACTTCAGCTATGTTATTCACGTAGCTGAAGTTGCGTAACTTAGTTTGATCTCCCTCATAGTGTAGACAAGGCCTCAGAGACCTGCCCAAAGGTCACCAAGAAAGAGAACCCAGATTTCCAGATCCCTACTTGGTTTAATGAATAGAGGAAGAATACTTCTGGATGCTGTGGAGTCGTGGAGCATGCCTGGTTGGTGTGTAGGTTGAGTTGTAATTTCAGCCCAAAGTGCTTCCTCTTTACACATAACATATGGAATTAATGTTCTACCCCTACATCCAATTCAATTATAGTAGGCCCCTAGAACAGAACACAGTCAGTGGTAAGAAACATTAAACTCTTTTAATTACTGAAAAAGAACTCTCTCAAAATAATGGGTATAGGGACTCTTGTGTCTCATTTGCTGCAGCACCAGACTAAATAGGATTGATGGCCTACTTTTGTGGTGTATTCTTTCTGGGCAGAGTACCCTGAAAGACGTTTATGTGCTAAGTAAATGGTAGATAAAATATACTGAATCAAGATTAATCACATTTCTTCTTGTGTATAAAAAATAATAATATATCAACAGTGGGGGACTATCAGATCTCTCACCTAATTAAAAAGAAACCTTTCAAATCTTAAAAAAAACTATCCACATTTTAATCTTTCTTTATATTGCATCAACTTTAAAAGAATACATTATTTTAATCAGCCTCAAATAGTGTAGCAATAGTTAACTTTGAAGAAAACTAATTTGGTGCAGATTTGGGATCTCAGTGTCACAGCCTGATCAATACAAAGCCAGTGTGGACAATGCCTGTGGAGTAATGCCTCTTTGTAGATAGTTCTTTAAACCAGATATTGTTTAAAGATGTATTTTTCAGCACCATTTTTTCAAGCACTCTATTCTTCACCCTGCCTTCTAACTGCTCTATGCAAAGAAATATAATTTAAAATATTAAGCACCACAATTTTCTCTCTTGAGATTTCCACAACTTGAATTAACAACTGTTGTCACATCACCCTCAAAAGGTCGAACTGTGAATCACTGGGATTGGAATATCACATGAAGATGGATTAGACAAGATGACTTAATATTCAACTGTCTTCTCCTGCTGTAATATGTTATAATTTTCAGACATCAACTGTAAGTGTAATTCCTTTTATATTTTTGGAAAAGAGTGAGGTTTTTTTCTGTGTAAATAATCCCAAAAAAACAATGTGGTTGTCAAGCGAGTGCTCTGTCTGGCATTTGTGAGCTAATGAAAGAACTGCTTAACTTTATAGGTGGATTTCAAAGTACAGTTTCTGGGAAAAGTGTACTGTAAATGTAATGTTACCCATGCCTCCCTTAATGAGAATTTAAATAAAGAATGACCCAGTGGAATATAAGCAGTGCAGCAATTTAAGAGAATGGAATCATGTCTCAAGGCCTAGAGCCAGTAGAAAGTAGGGAGTTGAAGTTTCCAGTCCCAGGGGAAAGACTAAGTGGTTTTGAGTTTCTCGGGCCAAGCACTGCTGGCTAGAATAGCCTGCCAGAAATGGTCATTATGCACAGAGGGAGACTAACAAGCATCAGAATATGTCTAATATATTAAATGTGTTTTTATCATCTTCTTGCATTTTATTTTCATCATCACCTTCACGGTAAGTGCTCAAGCACCAGAAAAACTCATTTTTAGGGGGAAGCAATCCATGTAAGATGAGCCAAGATAAAGTCAAAATCAAAGTCCCTGCATGCTTGGCCAGAATCTCATCCTCCACTCAGGCAGCCTCTCATTTTGTCTGCCTGGGTATGTCCCTCCATCCTAGATAAACTACATTATTCAGATATGTATAGGCAGTTTGAAAAGAAGAATGACTGGCACTATGTGAATGTAAACTACTATTATTATTCATCATATAATGCAAAGCAAGGCAATGCTTTAGGAATAGAGGTATGTAGCAAAAGAAAAAAAGTTTAGTCACTGACGACTAATACATGAACAACCAAAAAAATGCAATGGCTTCCACCACCATGAACTCTACTGGTGGAAAATCTACCAAGTGAAGAGATTTCATTGCTGCTAAACTGAGAGGAGAGCTAAGCTAGGGTAGATGGCAACAGCAACTTATTGGCTCAGAAAATTTCCTTGGGCACAGGGTGCCCTTTTTGATACTGAAATATTTGATTTCAGCCTTCTTGGATCAGCTCTGTTTTCATCAGGTAGAATAGTTAGATTTTTGGGTCATGTTTCCTGTGCAATGAGATTTTTAGAAAAAGCCAATGATTTTGTGAAAATAGCAAGTTTATTTTGAATACAACATTTAAGGAAATGAGAGATTTGCAACTTCAAAGAGCTTTACAAACATTAGGTAATCTTGAAAATATTCCTGGAAGATTGTTAGAAAGACCCTGATTTTACAAATGGCAAAACTGACACCGAAATGAAGTTATTTGTCCCAGGCCACAAAGCAATTTATGGAGCGAGTCAAAATTATAACTCACTAATGCCTGGTTCCTAGTTCTGTGCTCAGTCCATAACACTAGTCACAGGGACTCCTGTGCTTTTCAGTCACTCCTAGAACTACTGTTTCTTGGAGATATTTCTCCTGCAAACGATGATGATAGTTTATGGTGCCTTTTCCCTTCCTACTTATCCCCAGTACTTCCAGACATAAATTACAATTCAGTGAACTAGTTCAGATCTTTTAAGTGAAAATGTCAGTTCTGTAACTTGTGTCATGAAATGATAACTCCAATTTTCAGAAGTATGGAGAGTTTTTCTAATGAGGGAGAAAAATAAGGTATGGCCAATTTCTAATGAAAGCTACTATTTTGTGCACTTGCTTGCTGTGGCACTTTTTATCCAGCTGACTTGTCCAGCTCACAAAGTGAATCAGAGGCTCAATAGGGTCTGCTTCTGTTGAAGTCAATGGCAAACTCTCATTGACTTTACTGGGAATGGGTTCTGGTCCACAGAACCCAGGAGTGAAATTCTGGAACTGTTGAAGGCAGTGGGAGTTTTGCTATCAGCTTCGGTAGTGTCAGAATTTCACCCCAGCTTTACTGACTCCGGGGCCTCTGGTCTAATCACTCATTCCCTGAGATGATGGAGAAATGCAAACAACATCTGGTCTTCAACTCTTCCTTCACAGTTTTGCACATGGGACTATTAAAAAGAGATCAAAGTGTTTGAAAACAGAGATACTCTAATGTCTCTTTTCTTTGGGCCATGCTAAGAACGTATCCACTTCTGCACTTTAATTATTACTATTTTTGATGAATATGTATATTAAAAAATCCAACCTGTGAAGATCTCTTCACACAGCTGACGGTTTTACTCACTAGAACTTGCCTCTGGCTGGGGAAGGTTTATGACTGCTGCTCAACATATTTGAGAGAGGATTATTGCTGCTGACACACTGCAATAAGGTAACATTTGTGTGCATCAGTGACTAAATTGCACTCCTATTATACCACATCCCATAAAATGACAAACATCATCAATAAAAGAGGGGTAATAAAAAGGGTAGTTTGGGATTTGTGTAGCTTTGGGGAACTGAAAGTACTTAATATCATTGAAAAGCTGTATCCAATGGCAGGTGAGAGGAAATATTGCTTGCTCATTGGGAATTATCAAAAACTGATGACTTTCTGGAAAGTTTCCATTGTCCTCTAATATCCCCAATAAAGCAGAAAAATAAATTAGTCATGACTGTCAAGCTTTAAAAAAGAAAAGACTGAGGTGACTGTTTCTTTAACTTTACCAACATTTTTAAAGCAAATTTTACTACCTGAGCATGCAGCACTTAATTCTATTTTTAGGGAGGGTGCAAACAGTAAAACCTGGAAGCTAAGTAATATCCGAAGGAGGTGAGAGGGAGAAAAATTAAAAAGGAAACAATCTTTTTAAAATAATTTTTATAGTTAGAGGCAATTTTGAGGAGGAGTAGATGGAGAAGATTACCAAAACTATGCAATGGGTTGACACAAATTCTGGGAGAATCAGGTGGCCTCAAGTTGACTAGTGGTCCTTGATTTGTCTAACCCGAAGATAAATTTTCATTTTTTATTTCCTTTATTATTAAACATGACATTGTCCTTTATTTTCATCTTGTTTAGTGCTCTCTGACATGAGCAGCACCAGAGGAGGAAGGAGAACCAGATGCTCACAAGGAGCTGATTGGCTCCTGGCCACCTCAGGCAACAAACGGTGTTCCACCTCCTCACTCAGGTCCCCTATCCATTGTGGTCAAGAACCAGTATGCTGTACTGGCAATAAGAAGTGAGGAACAAGACCCCAGTGACTGAGGAAGATGCGTCATCTGCCCCCAAGGCTGGGAGGCTCAGAGCTGCCGTACCCAAGAGAAGGAAGTACAGGGGTACTGGTGGTCAGGGACTCCCTTCTGAGGGGAATGGAGGCATCCGCCTGCTGACTTGACATGATGTCCTGGGTGGTGTGCTGCCTGGAACCCACATCTGAGACATTATGGAAGGGTTGCCGAGGCGTATCGATTCCTCTGATCAATACCCCATGCTGCTCATCCACATGGGCAACAATGATATTGCTAGGCCTGGCCCTTAGCAGGTCTGAAATGACCACAGGGCTCTGGGAGTGAGGGTGAAGGAGTTGGGAATGCATGTTGTGTTCTCATCTGTCCTCTTGGTTAAGTGTAAGGGCCCAGGCAGGGACACATGAATCCTGGAGATGAATGTATGGCTGTGCTGATTGTGTTGACTGAAGGGCTTCAGCTTCCTTTACCAAGGGATGCTGTTCTAGGAAGGAGGAGTACTGGGAAGAGTTGGGGTTCACCTGACCAAGGAGAGGGAGAGTATATTTGCACACTGACTTGCCAACCAGGTGAGTAGGACTTTAGGTTCAAAGGGGGCAGGTTATAAAAACCCACAGTAAGCATAAAAAAAGGGAACCTTAATAAAGGGTTAGATGTGGAGGGGTATATGGAAAATTGCAATAGGGTCATAGGAGCAACAAGAGGAAAATCAGGGGTGGAATATACTCAACATTTTAGATCTCTATACACACATGCAAGAAGTATAGGAAATGAACAGGAAGAACTGTACATATTAGTACATACATTAAATTATGATGTAATTGGCATCCCAGACTTCGTGGGATAAATCTCATGACTGGAATATTAATATAGAGGGATATGGCTTGTTCAGAAAGGACAGGCAGGGGGGAAAAGGGAGATGGTGTTGCATTATACATCAAGAACGTATATACTTGTTCTGAAGTCCAGGAAGAGGTGAGAGGCATACTAGTTGAAAGTCTCTTGGCAAAGATAAAACGGGGGAAATAGGGGTGATGTTACAGTAGGGCTTCACTATAGACAACGGACTTAAAAAAAAACAGCTTTTTTAACAAACTCCGAGAACTGGTAGGTAAGGTCCCACAGGGAGAAAATCTTAAGGGATAAAGGAGTTCAGGTGACCTGACAGTTTCTCAGGGAGACTATATTATAGGCACAACAGCCAACAATCCTAATACAAGAGAAAGATGGGAAGAGTAGTATGAGGCCAATATGAACATAAGAATGGCCATACTTGGTCAGACCATAGGTCCATCAAGCCCAGTATCCTGTCCTCTGACAGTGGCCAATGGCAGGCGCCCCAAAGGGAATGAACAGACAGGTTATCATCACTTGATCCATCCCCTGTCACCCAATCCCAGCTTCTGGCAAACAGGCTAGGGACACCATTCCTGCCCATCCTGGCTAATAACCATTGATGGACCTATCTTCCATGAATCTATCTAGCTCCCTTTTGAACCCCGTTATAGTATTGGCCTTCACAACACCCTCTGGCAAGGAGTTCCAGAGGTTGACAGTGCGTTGCGTGAAAAAATACTTTCTTGTGTTTGTTTTAAACCTGCTACCTATTAATTTCATTTGGTGGCCCCTTGTTCTTGTATTATCAGAAGGAGTAAATAACACTTCCTTATTTACTTTCTCTATACTTCTCATGATTTTACAGATCTGTATCATATTCCCCCTTAGTCACCTCTTTTCCAAGCTGAAAATCCCAGTCTTATTAATCTCTCCTTATACAGAAGCCGTTCTATACCCCTAATCATTTTTGTTGACCTTTTCTGAACCTTTTCCAATTCCAATATATCTTTTTTGAGATGGGGCAACCACATCTGCATGCAGTATTCAAGGTGTGGGCATACCATGGATTTATATAGAGGCAATATGATATTTTCTGTCTTGTTATCTATCCCTTTCTTGATGATTCCCAACATTCTGTTCGCTTTTTTGACTGCCGCTGCACATTGAGTGGATGATTTCAAAGAACTATCCACAATGACTCCAAGATCTCTTTCTTGAGTGGTAACAGCTAATTTAGACCCCATCATTGTATATGTATGTAGGTTTATATTTTCCAATGTGCATTACTTTGTATTTATCAACATTAAATTTCATCTGCCATTTTGTTGCCCAGTCACCAAGTTTTGTGAGATCCTTTTGTAGCTCTTCGCAGTCTGCCTGGAACTTAACTATCTTGAGTAGTTTTGTATCACCTGCAAATTTTGCCACCTCACTGTTTACCCCTTTTCCCATTTATGAATATGTTAAATATGACTGGGCCCAGTACAGATCCCTGGGGGACACTACTATTTACCTCTCTCCATTCTGAAAACTGACCATTTATTCCTGCCCTTTGTTTCCTGTCTTTTAACCAGTTACCAATCCATGAGAGAACCTTCCCTCTTATT
Organism: Terrapene triunguis; assembly: GCF_002925995.2. NCBI lineage: Eukaryota > Metazoa > Chordata > Testudines > Emydidae > Terrapene > Terrapene triunguis. The sequence goes on along the minus strand of NW_020664482.1, from coordinate 33,827,836 downwards.
CCATGACTGCTTATTTTGCTTAAGAGCCTTTGGCAAGGGACCTTGTCAAAGACTTTCTGAAAATCTAAATACACTATATCCACTGGATCTCCTTTGTCCACATGCTTGTTGACCCCCTCAAAGAATTCCAGTAGATTGGTGAGGAATGATTTCCCTTTACAATAACCATGTTGTCTATTTCCCAACAAATTATGTTCATCTATCTGTCTGACAATTTTGTTCTTTACAATAGTTTCAACCAATTTGCCCGGTACTGAAGTGAGGCTTACTGGCCTGTAGTTGCCAGGGTCACCTCTGGAGAACTTTTTAAAAATTGGTGTCACATTAGCTATCCTCCAGTCATTTGGTACAGAAGCTGATTTAAATTATAGGTTACAGATGACAGTTAGTACTCCTGCAATTTCACATTTGAGTTCCTTCAGAACTCTTGGGTGAATACCATCAGGTCCTGGAGACTTATTACTGTTTAGTTTATCAATTTGTTCCAAAACCTCCTCTAATGATACCTCAATTTGGGACAGTTCCTCAGATCTGTCACCCAAAAAGAATGGCTCAGGTTTGGGAATCTCCCTGACATACTCAACAGTGTAGACTGATGCAAAGAATTAATTTAGTTTCTCCGCAATGGCCTTATTGTCTTCGAGTGCTCCTTTAGCATCTCGATCGTCCAGTGGCGCCACTGGTTGTTTAGCAGGCTTTCTGCTTCTGATATATTTTTTTTTAAAATTGCTATTACTTTTGGAGTTGTCAAGGCTGTATCCCTACTTTGAACTTTAGGGTTCAAATGTAGGGGCCTGCATGAAAACTTCT
>NW_020664482.1:33701390-33827016 GCF_002925995.2 Terrapene triunguis | reverse complement strand
TTTACAGGTAAAAGGATTTGGAGTCTCTGTACACAGAGAGCTGTTACTCTTCCCTTAATAGTTATGACAGGAGTCTTTGGCTAGCTGTTCTTCAAATTCTTTTTTGGTCTTTCTAATTATATTTTTACACTTCATTTTGCAGAGTTTGTGCTCTTTTCTATTTTCCGCATTAGGATTTATCTTCCACTTTTTAAAAGATGCCTTTTTGCCTCTCACTGCTTCTTTTACCATGGTGGCTCTTTTTTGGTTCTCTTACTATGTTTTTTTTAAAATTGGGTATACATTTAAGTTGAGCCTCTTTTATGGTGTCTTTAAAAAGTTTCCATGCAGCTTGCAGGAATTTTACTTTTGGTACTGTACCTTTTAATTTCTGTTTCACTAACCTCCTCATTTTTGTGTAGTTCCCCTTTCTGAAATTAAATGCTACAGTATTGGGCTGCTGTGAAGTTTTCTCCGCCACTGGGATGTTAAATTTAATTATATTATGGTCACTAATTACCAAGCGGTCCAGGTATATTCACCTCTTGGACCTGATCCTGTGCTCCACTTAGGACTAAATCAAGAATTGCCTCTCCTCTTGTGGGTTCCAGGACTAGCTGCTCCAAGAAGCAGTCATTTAAGGTGTCAAGAAACTTTAGCTCAGCATCCCTTCCTGAGGTGATATGTACCCAGTCAATATGGGGATGGTTGAAATCCCCCATCATTATTATTGTTTTTTTTTATGTTAATAGCCTCTCAAATCTTCCTGAGTATTTCAGAGTCACTAACGCCGTCCTGGTCAGGTGGTCTGTAGTATAGCCTTACTGCTATATTCTTATTTTTCATGCATGGAATTACTATCCATAGAGATTCTATAGTACAATTTAGTTCATTTAACATTTTTACTTCATTTGATTCTACGCTTTTTTTACATATAGTGCCACTCCCACACCAGCATGACCTGTTCTGTCCTTCTGATATATTTTTTACCCTGGTATTACTGTGTCCCATTGATTATCCTCATTCCACCAGGTTTCTGTGATGCCTATTATATCAATATCCTCATTTAATACTAGGCACTCTAGTTCACCCATCTTGTTATTTAGACTTCTAGCATTGGTATATAAGTATTTTAAAAACTTGTCATTTTTTTGGCTGTCCCCTATTGATGATGTAATTGAATGGGACTTTTTTCATTTGACGGTTTTTCATCGTATCCTCCCTGTATTTTATCATTTTCCATCCTCTCCTCCTTATTAGGACATAGGGAATCTCCATTTATAGATCTTCCCCTAAGGGATGTCCGAATCACATGCTCCTCTGCACCTGTCGGCTTTCCCCCAGCCCTTAGTTTAAAAACTGTTTTACGACCTTTTTAATTTTAAGCGCCAGCAATCTGGTTCTGTTTTGGTTTAGGTGGAGCTCATCCTCCCTATATAGACTCCCTCTCTCCCAAAAGCTTCCCCAGTTCCTAATAAATCTAAACCCCTCCTCCTTCGACCATCGTCTCAACCATGCATTGAGACCTGGAGTTCTGCCTGTTTAACGGGCCCTGCGCGTGGAACTGGAAGCATTTCAGAGAATGCTACCATGGAGGTCCTGAACTTCAATCTCTTACCTAGCAGCCTAAATTTGGCCTCCAGAACCTCTCTCCTATCCTTCCCCATGTCGTTGGTACCTACATGTACCACGATCACCGGCTCCTCCCCAGCACTACACGTAGGCCTATCTAGATGTCTCGAGAGATCCGCAACCTTCGCACCAGGTAGACAAGTCACCATGCGATTCTCCTGATCATCGCAAACCCAGCTATCTATGTTTCTAATGATCGAATCACCCATTACTAATACCTGTCTCTTCCTAATAATGGAGTTCCCTCCCCCGGAGAAGTATCCTCAGTGTGAGAGGAAACCACAACATCATCTGTAAGGAGGGTCCCTCTGCTCCAGTTGGATGTTCTCCTTCCCTAAGGCTTTCATCCTCCTCAACAGCACAGAGGCTGTCAGACTTGGGGTGGGACCATTTTACTGTGTCCCGTAAAGTCTCATCTATGTACCTCTCTCTCTCCCTTAGCTCCTCCAGCTCAGCCACCCTGGTTTCCAAAGTCTGTACATGGTCTCTGAGGGCCAGGAATTGCACCAAATGCATACATACACCACCAACCCATAGGGCAGGTAATCATACATGCTGCATTGGGTGCAATAAACTGGGTAGCTCCCACTCTATTGCTGGACTTCTGCCTGCATTCTCTTTTTACTCCCGAAGCTTGTTCCCTTGTTGGTGCTTTGTTTTTATCAAGCAGTGTTTTGACCTTTAAGTGCAAAGAATGTTAGGTGTATTTAGCCCCTGCTCACACTCCCCCTGTAAACTCCCTAGCTAGCTCCTCTAGTCGCTTAGGACTGGGCTTTTTAAAGCATTCATCTGCCTGAATAGCCCCACCCCCTAGTTAAGGATTGATTGGATGCCTTGTCAAGAAGCTCCTAGCTCTCAGCCTTGCCTAGCAGGCTGCTAGGCTCAGCACACACACTGTCACCACACCGTCCCCCAAACACACAGACCACACGGTATATTTCATTCAAGCAGCAAGCACACCACAAACATAAACACTACAGACAACAAACTTACCCCAAAGGACCTGCAATCGCTCCTCCTTCACCTGGAGAAGTCCCTTGCCAACTCCCCTGTTAGCCGCTCCTGTTCGCTAGCTCCTCTGGTCGCTTAGGAGCGGGCTTTTTAAAGTCCTGCTCTGCCTGGTTAAGGGTTGATTGCATGCCTCGTCAAGAAGCTCCTAGCTCTCAGCCTCGCCTAGCAGGCCACTAGGCTCAGCACACACACAGTCAGCACACGGTCCCCCAAACAAACAGACCACATGGTATATTTCAGTCAAGCAGCAAGCACACCACAAACACAAACACTACAGACAAAAAATTCTATCTAGAACTCTTTAATGACCTGAAAATCAAAAAGGAATCCTACAAAAAGTGGAAACGTGTACTCCTCCTTAGCAATTTGGCCAAAAGAATAGCACAAGCATGTAGAGACAAAATCAGAAAGGCTAAGGTACAAAATAAGTTTCACCTGACAAGGGGCATAAAAGGCAATAAGACGAGATTCTTTAAATATATAAGGAACAAGGAAAAAGACTAAGGAAAGTATGGGTCCTCTGCTTAGCAGGGAAGGAGAGCTAATAATGGGTGACGAAAAGAAGGCAGAAGTGTTCTATGCCTGTTTTGCTTCAGTCTTCACTGAAAAGGTGACCAGATACTCAACATAATTCCTATTAACAACAAAGGGGAAGGAATGCAAGCCAAAATAGGGAAAGAAGAGGTTAAAGACTATTTAGATAAGTTAGGTATATTCATGTTGACAGGGCCTGATTAAATTAATCCTAGGGTACTTAAGGAGTTAACTGAAGCAATCTCAGAAGCATTAGCAATTATCTTTAAGAACTTCTGGAGGACAGGTTAGATCCCAGAGAACTGAAGAAGGGCAAACATAAAATACCTGTATTTAAAAAAGGGAAAAAAGAATGCTTGGGGAATCACAGACCAATCAAACTAGCTTGGCTACCTGGAAGATACTATAACAAATTATTAAACAATCTGTTTGTAAGAATCTAGAGGATAATAAGGTTAGAAATCATGACAAACCAAACTCATTTCCTTTTCTCAGAGGATTATTGGCCTGACCTATGAGGAAAGGTTTACAAAAAAGGTTCACAAAACTGGGCATGTTTAGTCTAGAGCAGGGGTCGGCAACGTTTGGCACACGGCTCGCCAGGGTAAGCACCCTAGCGGGCCGGGCCAGTTTATTTACCTGCTGACGCAGCAGGTTCGGCCGATCGTGGCCCCCACTCGCCACGGTTCGCCGTCCCGGGCCAATAGGGGCAGCGGGAAGCGGCGCGGGCCGAGGGGTGTGATGGCCGTGGCTTCCCACCACCCCCATTGGCCCGGGATGGTGAACCGCGACCAGTGGGGGCCACGATTGGCCGAACCTGCCACGTCAGCAGGTAAATAAACTGGTCCGGCCCGCTAAGGTGCTTACCCTGGCGAGCCGCGTGCCGAACGTTGCCGACCCCTGGTCTAGAGAAAAGACTAATGAGTGGGGGGAACCTGATAAGTCTTCAAATATATTAAGGAAAGTTATAAAAGGATTCTGAGCAATTGTTCTCCATGTCTGCAGAAAGTAGGACAAGAAGTAATGGACTTAATCTGCAGCATTGGAGATTTGGGTTAAATATTAGTAAAAAGTTTCTAACTATAGCAGTAGTTAAATTCTGGAATAGGCTTCCAAAGGAGGATGTGGAATCCCGATCATTGAAAGTTTTTAAGAGCAGGTTGGATAAACACGTCAGTGATGATCTAGGTTTACAGTACTTGGTCCTGCCTCAGTGCATAGGTGTGAACTTGATGGCCTCTTGAGTTACCTTCCAGGCCTCTGTTTCTATGATTCCAGCCCTATCACTTTTAATGGTACCCTCAGGTTGATTTTCAAAGTGGGGCTCATAGACTCATAGACTTTAAGGTCAGAAGGGAGCATTATGATCATCTAGTCTGACCTCCTGCACAACGCAGGCCACAGAATCTCACCCACCCACTCCTGTAACAAACCCCTAACCTATGTCTGAGTTATTGAAGTCCTCAAATCGTGGTTTAAAAGACCTCAAGGTGCAGAGAATCCTCCAGCAAGTGACCCGTAACCCATGCTGCAGAGGAAGGTGAAAAACCTCCAGGGCCTCTGCCAATCTGCCCTGGAGGAAAATTCCTTCCTGACCCCAAATATGGCAATCAGTTAAACCCTGAGCATGTGGGCAAGACTCACCAGCCAGCACCCAGGAAAGAATTCACTGTAGTAACTCAGATCCCACTCCTTCTAACATCCCATCACAGACCATTGGGCATATTTACCTGCTAATAATCAGAGATCAATTAATTGCCAAAATTAGGCTATCCCATCATACCATCCCCTCCATAAACGTATCAAGCTTAGTTTTGAAGCCAGATATGTCTTTTGCCCCCACTACTCGCCTTGGAAGGCTGTTCCAGAACTTCACTCCTCTAATGGTTAGAAACCTTCATCTAATTTAAAGTCTAAACTTCCTAATGTCTAGTTTATATCCATTTGTTCTTGTGTCCACATTGGTACTAAGCTTAAATAATTCCTCATAGCCCACAGGAGATCCTTTGTTGTGTCAAAGAATGTAGCAGCTTTTGATTAACTGACATCTTTCTTTTTGAAGTTAGATAAACCAACTAAAAACAGGTTTCAGAGTAGCAGCCGTGTTAGTCTGTATCCGCAAAAAGAAGTGGGTTGTAGCCCACGAAAGCTTATGCTCTAATAAATTTGTTAGTCTCTAAGGTGCCACAACTAAAAACACAATTTCTTCCTTTCTAATTCCACAAAACATGCTCATTTATGATTAGTATGTGTCTTCCTTAACTCATTAGCCAAATCACACCATTCCCTTAGTTTCTTGTTTCCTGGATGAACAGAAATATATGCCTATATATTGGTTACAGTAACATCACAAATGCCAGTTTTTGCAGTCTTGGTGTGCATATTCAAGACTGGGGCTGTGTGTGCTTCTTTCACAGTGTTTATAGTCTAAAGGTGCACATTTCATATTTATATGAATTTATTTATATGGGATGCACATTTCATATTTACATTTAAAAAAAAAAAAGAAGTATTGATCCTTCATTCTTGAATTTTACTTGAGGCCTAAAAGGGAGGTATGTTCAGTAGCTGTAGGGATGGTATTTCAGGACATCAGGTGTGTTAGGAAAGGCTGTAGTGTAGAGTGGAAGAGGTGTTGCATTTAGTGATCCCTTTGTGCTCATTGTGCTAAAAAGAGATCTGTTTTATTCTCTGTCTAGTTCCAACTGGCTGTACATAAGAACAAGAGCTTCACAACACACACACACAGATTCTCTGTCTGGTGGCTCAGCCCTTCGAAGCACAGGGCTCAGCCCTTCCAATACCACATCTCCCTTCCCAAACCAAAACTTAATAACAATATCACTTCCATGGTTAGAGTTTCACCACATGTGTCTGGGTCATTGGAATAACCCTACTTCTGCATATTAACTTTTGATCTACCAGCTTTTCTTTGGAGGTGATTTAAACAGCTTCAAGTCGACCAATCCTTCTCTGCATCTGCAGGAAGGCATTAGTCAATGTTGATGTGCATCCTTGTCAAGTATTTCAAGCTGTGTGTGCCACATTTCCTGTCGCGTAGCAGTTTCACTGGAGTGAGGAAGTTTTTCTGTGATTTCAGGTGGTTACCTGCCATGGTGTAGCCATGTAGTGTTCAGTGATGACTCAGTGCTTAGGTGCTTGACAGAGATTTGCTTCATTCTGTGTTCAGTTCGAACTGGGTATTCCTAACAAGAGCTTCACAGTGCCCCAGTAGTTTATTCTGAAAGAGACAGTCCCCAGAATCACAATAGGAGAGCCAGTCAGGCAGGTGGGTGGGCAAAGCAAGTGAAGCCAGGTAGACTAGTGACTGTGAAGAGAGTCTGGCTCACATGTTTTCTGTTTGGCCTTGGGGAAGACTTGTTCCTACTCTGTCATGAAAAAATAATTAGTGAGCATACAGAAAAATAGGCTTAGAACGGCAGGTACTATGCTCCCCATTTAGGTCCAATGTGTTATGTCCTGTGCTGTATAAAGGTGAACATAAGCACATGCCTATGTGTTAGTGCTTTGCTGAACTGAGGCTTTTGTTGAGGGAGTGCTGCTTCAGACAAAGCTGCATCGTTGCACCAGCTGTGAACTTGCCCAACAGATACCTTACAACACGCTCCTGCTCGTTGGCAGGTGTTGGTTTAAAACAAGGGTATCACTTTGTATCCTGGCCATCTTTTTCTCCCTTGCTGAAGGTTAGCTTTGTGGGGGGGGGTTAGCTTTTATATTGACAGGTTGGCCTATGCAGTCACTAAATCATTCACATGTTTTGAGGGGTGAAGTGTGAAAAGTGCTTTTGTTACATGAGAGTACTCTTAAAATAAATTCTGTTTATCTGAGAAGTGCCACTAAAGTTCAAAGGGATCTGGAGTCATCACCTAAACATATCACCAATACTTGACAGAAAGCTTATGCCTGTTACACAATGGTAAAGGAATGGTTGCTAAAGACTACATTTGTAATAGATCCATTGCTTCCTTTATTAGATCAAATCTTCTTTTTTGCTAATCACAATTCTTATCTTAGCAAACTCATTTACACATTGGAAAGCTTTATTTTAAAAATAATGCCCTCCTCATTGATGCTAATCTTCCCTTATAACATCAAATCCTTTACAATTTCATGGCAAACATTAGTTCTAGGCATTTTCCTGTGTGATAGATAACTTGCAAATGTATATTTCTTTTAGGCACCAGACAGTGCTTTTATGACTGACTCCTGTTCCTGTGTATCAACATCAGGATTGTAAAAAACAGCCTGAGGAAGGCTGCCCATACATAAAATAATCACTGATGAAGCTGCCACATTCTTTAGCTGTTGGACTTCCATTGATTGCTTGGTCAGATCGCCACAGTAGGATTTCAAACTTTATTTTTGTGGTACTATTAACTCATAAAAGGGTATCTTCTTTATCACATATACCACAGGATGATTGTTAGCCAAATATAAATCAGTAGCAGAGGTAAAAACATTTTTTATCTTACATTTGCAAGAACTCTCTTATAGACTTTGCCCCTGCTTTAACTAAAACAAAGACATTGTGTAATTTTATCTGTATAAAATTGCTAAACTTCCCTAGACTTTTAAGGAAAGTGGGAACTAGTGATCTGATTCTTTACTTTGATGTATGTAAATAGCTTTCATTGAATAGTATTTCTCATCTGAGGATCTCAAAGCACTTTATCAATGTTGATAATTTACCACTTCACAAGTGAGGGAAATGAAGCACAGGGAGACTGAGTGGCTTGCTAAAGTCATATTGCATGTATATGACAGTCAGGGATAGATCCTCTAAGGACTTGTCTACATGAACATTTTGTTCACAGCAAGCTGGGTGTGAATCTGGGCCATGCTAGCCTGCTGCGCTTTAATTGTCCATGTGGAGCCTGCTAATGCACATTAACAGTCATTAATGCACATTCATCTAGCCCTTTTTGAAACAGGAGTATATCAAAGCACATTACTTAATTGTTAATGCACATCAGCAGGGTCCTCACGGAGAGTTAGAGCGCAACAGCCTTGCATGGTGCAGATTCACACCCCAGATTACCTCAAACTAATGTTATGCAGACAAACCCTAATAAGTCTCCAGATCCCCAGTCCCTTAAGGGTTAGAACAGAACATGCTGAATTTAATGCTAGCCCTATGCATGATATTAAATGGGAATGTGGTCCCTAGTCTTGAAGGAAAGATACTAAATGTTTAAAAACTCATGTTAGCTTCTCTTATCTGCAATATCCTCTCAAAAATTTGAAATAAATCTTCCTTACTAATTTTGGCCTGTAGTCAACAAACATAGATTATTTTTTTGAATTAGTAATGAAACAGAAGGGAGGAAATAAACAGACATTTCAGACAAATATTATGCATGGATCTCCTATTAGTTCCTAGAATTTTTCTGCTTCAGGATTTGTGTAGCCTTCTGGCAGCCAATAAAGCACATGAAGTGTTCCTACATAAAGCTGCTATGGTCACCAAGAGGATAATTGTTTCAGAACTGGAAGTCAGCAAACAGAATTAATATTGCTGTATGGTATATTCAGTACTCCGCAGTTTGGTACATTTGGAAAAGAACACACTTTAAGTATAAAAAGTTTCAGGAAATTTGTTGATCCTCTCTCTGACCGTTACCAGGTTAATGGTACTGCTTTATAGGCTTCTGCACTGAAAACTGAAGGAAACACTCGTAGTTTGGGCTTCAAACATGGAAACAAAGCCAGCAAGTTATTGGGATGCCGTTTGTATTGTGGTAACACACGAAAGCCCAAATCAGAATAAGAGCCCACTCTGCTATTATGCAATCCTTTTTTGGGATCATTGAAGTTTTTCATTGGTACTAAAAGAAAGCTTGTTCAGTCTCTAAATTGAGGATTAAGGTTCCATTTTTGGTTTTATGGTCACATAGTAGGTCTTCTGCATTGAATGAACTTTCACCAACTCTGTATACCAGGGTCAAATGGGAACAGTACCGGAGAACCTGGGCTAGGGTGGGCGTTGTGGAGTGATGAGATCCCCTTCATGGTGATGAAACCTTTTGTTGTTAATTTCATTCTCATCCAAATATTTTTATTTGGGTTTAGTTCAATATGGTTCCTGCGTATATATATTCCAGGGAAAGCAGAAGGATGATTCATTTGGACTAAAACAAAATCTAATATATTAAGTTCACTTCTGATCCTGCATGCTAAGTACCGTACATATAAGATACAAACATCCAGAAATATACCTACCTCTGACATCTCTTACCCTTATTGTTGTCTTCTCAGGTGATGAGAAGCCTGACCTACTTTCCTAGGTAAAGTGGCTCCATTTTCAGGGATTGAGAGTTGACTGCTGCGCCCATATTTTTCAGTTACTTCAGACTTGGCACATTTCCATGGCCTTGATGCAGTAATTAATATAGCCATGCCCATACTAACTGTACAATATTTCATTTGCATAGTCACTACCATTCTAGTAACCTGACACTTATCCTTACAGGATTCCGAAGCAGACTTGCTCAGGATTTTTTTTCCCTGGGAAAAATGTTGACCAAAACCTTGTTAATTTTTGTTAACATTTTCTATGTTATTTTTTATTATTTAGTTGAAAACCTGATTTTTTGTTTCTTAAGAAAACAAATGTTTTTGTGAAAATTTTCATTTTTCCAAAATGCCGTATTTTGTGTTTAAAAAGAAAAGTTTAGATGAAAATTTCTCACCTGTTCTTCCCAAAGTTGAGGGCTTGTCTACACAAACAGTGCATGGCAAGTCAGTGTGTAAATCTGCAACACACTAGCTTGCTGAATACTAAGTGGCTGTGGGGAACCTGCTACTGCTCACTAAAAGTTCTGTAGTGCACTTGGGTTACCACATGCTAAGAGTCCATGTTCACAAGCCCCTGAGTCAGCCTTCTTGCTGCAGTACTGCATTGCAAACTCATGTGCAATTTGCTGTGCGCGATCACTCTATAGCTTTTCAGGGTTTTCCTTCCTCTAAAGTATACATCATAATCTGTATTTTCCAAGTTGAAATTTATGTTGTTGCTCTCTCAATGTGTTTAATCTCCCAAGGATCCTGTGTTTCACTTCTATATCTTCCCTAGTGTCTGCCACATCTCCCAGTTTAGTATCAGCTGTAAATATTATTAACATACCCTTTTGTCCTACCACTCACTCATGAATTAAGATATTAAATTAAATCAAACTTAACATAGAACCCAATGACACTTCCCCACTTATAAATGGTTCATCAGCCAGTACTCAGTCCATTTGGGGTTCCTTAGCAACTTTGTTATAGTTTCCTAGCAACTGAGTGAAGGATTATTGGCTTTTTTATCCCTTTTCTCAGTGTAGCAGTGCTGGCATTGGAAAAGGGCAGGTGAGTATATTTTTTCCTTGGTTTGGCGTGTTTTCATGCAAATTTTGTAAGTATCAAACTGTGAAAGAATGAGGTTATAAATTTGCTGGTTTGTGTTTGTGGAGAACAATGATATTCCAATCCTAGAACCATATTTGTTTCATTCACAGCATACACACAGAGAAGTTAGATAAAAACAATGTAACACTGCTCCATTTTTTTTTAAATCCAGAACACTAACACATTAGAACTAAAAGCAGAGAGAAAGCAGGCTTCTCCCTAAGGCAGAAGCACAACTCAATGCAGGCTGGCTCCTTACAAACTTACTACTGAAGACCCAGCTTGCACACTTCTCTACAGAGCTTCTTAGCCTGCAAGTAGGGCCAGGAAACCCCTGACACTTAAGGCCATACCTGATAATTTTAACACATAAATCAGTCCCGTTGAGGGTGTCTTACTTTAGCTACCTCAAATCACTAATCACTTGTGGAAATCTTGACATGTATGATAAAGAAGAAGCCCTACTCTGGGAAGTACATTAAAGGAGTAAAATGAAGGGAACAATGAGAGCATGAGGACATTATTTGACCTTTCAGCACAACCCGGGGACTCTTATTCTTTATTGGGTAAACTATTGGAAGACCAGAAAAGTGTGATCCAAAAAGGGTCCAGGTCAAATCAAGATGAACCCTGTACACAGAGACCAGCCTAGGGGAACCAGAAGTTACTCTGTGACTATCTCTTGCAATCAAGTCTGCTCAGCTTCTCAACAAGTCTTTCTCGGCCTGCATATTTTTCCCAATCCTCAGTTCCATTTAGAGTGCAACATAAGACTGGGTAAAGTGCATAATTTATTAAATGAACATAATTTATTATCTGGGACCCTACTGCTGTGCCCCCATGTATACTACCTACTGTTTGGTGTCAAGTTTGTGTCCCCCTTTTCTCATTACTGATTTGGTGGAGGGTGAAAAAATTGTGCCTGTACTTTTCTCTAAAAAAAAATAACACTGGTCTACAATTTTTAAGAAGTCGTCTGCTTCAGAGATAAAATGTGCTATTTATTATGTATTTTGATGTGCTGAATTCAAATATGACAATTAAAACAACTGATTGGCTACTATTTCTAAGATATTTAAGTTTTTACATTTTATGTCTATGTATATTGTGTAGATAGTAGAGTTTTAATCATAAATTGTAAACCTAGGTCTTTTCATGTGTTTATGGTTGCTTTACATGATAATATTTCACCTGTCCTGTTTATGTAACACTTTAAAAATCAGCAAAAGGGTTATATAAATAAAATTTATTATGAAACAAAAGGCAAAAAACTATTCTGTACATAGTTTAGTCCTATTCAGTGTCTACTCGGCGCTTCTTGGCTTGTCTCTTGTATTCATTAAATGGAGCATCTCTTGTCACTGTCCAGCAATAGTCTGCAAGCATTGATGGGCTCCATTTGCCCTGATAGCATTTCTCCATTGTTGCAATGTCCTGGTGAAATCGCTCGCCGTGCTCGTCGCTCACTGCTCCGCAGTTCGGTGGAAAAAAATCTAGATGAGAGTGCAAAAAATGTATCTTTAGTGACATGTTGCAACCAAGGCTTTTGTATGCCTTCAGAAGGTTTTCCACCAACAACCTGTACTTGTCTGCCTTGTTGTTTCCGAGAAAATTTATTGCCACTAACTGGAAGGCTTTCCATGCCGTCTTTTCCTTGCCACGCAGTGCATGGTCAAATGCATCATCTCGAAGAAGTTCACGAATCTGAGGACCAACAAAGACACCTTCCTTTATCTTAGCTTCACTTAACCTTGGAAATTTTCCACGGAGGTAATTGAAAGCTGCTTGTGTTTTGTTAATGGCCTTGACAAACTTCTTCATCAGACCCAGCTTGATGTGTAAGGGTGGTAACAAAATCTTCCTTGATTCAACAAGTGGTGGATGCTGAACACTTTTCCTCCCAGGCTCCAATGACTGTCGGAGTGGCCAATCTTTCTTGATGTAGTGGGAATCTCTTGCACGACTATCCCATTCGCAGAGAAAACAGCAGTACTTTGTGTATCCAGTCTGTAAACCAAGCAAGAGAGCAACAACCTTCAAATCGCCACAAAGCTGCCACTGATGTTGGTCATAGTTTATGCACCTCAAAAGTTGTTTCATGTTGTCATAGGTTTCCTTCATATGGACTGCATGACCAACTGGAATTGATGGCAAAACATTGCCATTATGCAGTAAAACAGCTTTAAGACTCGTCTTCGATGGATCAATGAACAGTCTCCACTCATCTGGATTGTGAACGATGTTGAGGGCTGCCATCACACCATCGATGTTGTTGCAGGCTACAAGATCACCTTCCATGAGGAAGAATGGGACAAGATCCTTTTGATGGTCACGGAACATGGAAACCCTAACATCACCTGCCAGGAGATTCCACTGCTGTAGTCTGGAGCCCAACAGCTCTGCCTTACTCTTGGGTAGTTCCAAATCCCTGACAAGGTCATTCAGTTCACCTTGTGTTATGAGGTGTGGTCCAGAGGAGGAGGATGGGAGAAAATGTGTGTCCTGTGTCATTGATGGTTCAGGACCAGAAGTTTCATCCTCTTCCTCTTCCTCATCTGACTCAAGTGAGAATGATTCTGGTGCATCAGGAACCGGCAGTCCTTCTCCTTGGGGTACTGGGCGTATAGCTGATGGAATGTTTGGATAATGCACAGTCCACTTTTTCTTCTTTGACACACCTTTCCCAACTGGAGGCACCATGCAGAAGTAACAATTGCTGGTATCTGTTGGCTCTCTCCAAATCATTGGCACTGCAAAAGGCATAGATTTTCTTTTCCTGTTCAACCACTGGCGAAGATTTGTTGCACAAGTGTTGCAGCATATGTGTGGGGCTCACCTCTTGTCCTGATCTCCAATTTTGCAGCCAAAATAAAGGTGATAGGCTTTCTTAACCATAGTGGTTATACTGCGCTTTTGTGATGCAAAAGTCACTTCACCACAAACATAGCAGAAGTTATCTGCACTGTTCACACAAGTACAAGGCATCTCTGCTCACTTTGGCTAAACAGAATTGTGTCCCTTTGCAAAATCGAACACTGACAAATAAGAGAGCACAACACTGTCTGATTTCTAGAGCTGATATAGGGCAATTTGTTCAGCAGAGTGATGTAAGCTTCGTTATGATGCATCATCCATGACTTCTAGGAATAACATGATGCAATTCATATCACGTATGACGCAATACCAGCTTCAGATTGCATCATTCATTGTTTTGCCTAAAAAGCAAGTACTGTCCAAACCCAGTCATAGATTTATTCATAGATCCAGTCAAAGATGTATTTTAGTCATTTCTGGTTTAAATTGAGATCCCTTCCCTTTATAACTCATTTATCCTCCGCCATTCCCAAGTCAAGGGTCGTATATACTGACCCAATAGCATATCTTGAAAACTAGAGCCAATCAACAATTTTAAGCATCATTTTCGTTCTCAGTGACTCAGAATTAGTAAAGTTTGACTACATTCATTTCAGAAGCATTTTGGCTGTAGAGCAGTGTTATGGATACTAGCATGTTTTCCCAAAAAGCAAAACATTTTTCATTCCTGAGCTTTTTCTCACAATGAACAGCAAAGTTTTCAACTGGAAAACTCTCTCATTTTTTTAAGCGTGTATTATCATCCTGATGGGGAAGGGGGAGAACGTGGGGCTGGTGATATCACAAGAAAATAACGGTTCATTTACTTAGTGCCTTTCATTTGACATTCTCACGGCATTTAATTAATTAAACCTCATGCTACTTTGTGAGGTAGCCATTACTATTCCCATTTTTGTTAGATAGGAAACATTAACTATGGAGATATTAAATGAACTTTTTAGTCCCTTTTTCTTGGCATGAGTCATGCAAATATGTCTATGCATATTTGGGACCACGTACAGTACATCTGGTACCCTGTGTATGTAGTATAGATACAGTATTGAATGGGAATACTTAAATGTGGTGCTGTTTCTATTTTTGGAGCATGACTACACTACATTGACCAGTTCAAGTACGTTGGCAGCTGGGATACAGAAGACAGTGAGCTTGAATGTGAGAGACATTCCAGACTGGGGATGCCTAGAAAAGTGTGTGGAATAACATCTGACGTGTTGTGTGTGACAAGCACATGCCTCTGAGACTGAAAGCCCAGAGAGCCGCATTGGGTTTCAGAAATTGTATGGAGGGCCGGTTAGGGAAGGGGGTCATGGCCCAGCCCCCACCCCTATCTGTGCCCCACCCCCCCGGGACTCCTGCCCCATCCAACCCCCCCAGTTTTCTGATGGCCCCCTGCGACCTCTGCCCTATCCACCCCCCTCCCCGCTCCCTGTCCCCTGACCATCCCCGGAACCCCCGCCCCTGACTGCCCCCTGGGACCCCTACCCCATCCAACCACCCCTTCTCCCTGTCCCCTGACTGCCCCCGGAACCCCTGCCCCTGACTGCCCCCTGCCACCCCAACCAACCCTCCTCTCATTCCTGACTGCCCCCCCAGGAACCCCTTCCCCCATTCAACCCTCCCGTTCCCCGCCCTCTGACCGCCCCGACCCCTATCCACACCACCAGCCCCTGACCTCCACCCCGAACTCCCCTGCCCTCTATCCAACCCCCCTGCTCCCTGCCCCCTTACCGCGCTGCCTGGAGCACCGGTGGCTGGCGGTGCTACAGACGCGCTGCAGCCTGGAGCCAGCCACACAGTTGCCACTGCGCAGCACAGAGCACCGGGTCAGGCCGCAGCTCTGCAGCTGCGCTGCCACAGGAGCTCGCAGACCACCGCACAAAGCATTGCGCCGGTGGTGCAGTGAGCTGATTCTGCGGGCCAGGGGGAACAACAGGGGAGGGACCGGGGTCTAGCCTCCCAGGCCAGGAGCTCAGGGGCTGGGCAGGAGGGTCCTGCAGGACATAGTTTGACCACCTCTGGTATAGAACAATGGTGGAGCAACATCAGGGTGGATAGATGGCAGGGACAATGCCTACAAGTGTTCAGGATGATGTCTTCATGCAATAAAAAGAACTTCATAAAAGACAGATTTCACAATTAAAGCATTAGGATGGAAGTCAAAGTTCATGACATTGCTGACAATGTACGAAGCATTTTAGTTCTGACATGTACAGAAGATGAATGAAAAGGATCTGGTGAAGATAGCATGGCAGGAGAGAGTGGTAGGAAAGAGACACCAAGGAAAGCCGAGGAAGCTTTGGATGGATTTCATCAAAGAAGATGGTAAGCAGGTGGACTTTAGTGCCTCTTTGGACAGACCAGGCTGGCAGATGCTTGCACGATGACCCAACCTCAGATGATGGGATAAGAAGTAGGGTTTTTTTTCTATTTTTATGTTTCAGGTTTTTTTTCAGGTCTTTAGATAGCATTCATGTGTGAAATGCATTTTTTTTTTTGAGTGGTGGATGTGAGAAAACTGTCTATACTATTAATATTGGATCTATCTATTTTTGATACCCTCAACTATGATACAATTAAGGGTTAGTGCAAAGGCAATGAAAGTTTGATAAGAGAGCTTTTGATGCTGGGGTACATTTCAGTAGATTGTGTGCAGTAGATGGATGCTGTTAGTCACACAGGTGGTGTATTGGCGTTGTAGTTTAATGTGTATGTGAAGCCACTCATAGAAATGTTAGGGTAGCATGGGCAGCAGTAATATATAAACTCTGATTATACTGTCATTCCCACATGAAGTCTGGGTATTTTCTTGCTGTAATTTGTTGATTACACAATATACACCAGTCCCTGAATGGAGGTAGTCGCAAACAACACAAACGTAACTCCCTGTGATAGAAATACCAACCCATACATCAATGACTAGTTCCCAGGAAGCAACTGTGCCTCAAGAATTTGTGGTTAGAGAGATTAAGGCCTGGAGCAAACTGTTGGTGTTTGCAATAGCTTCCCAGAAAGAAACTGCATCACAAAAACTATACAGCTTTTCTTGAGACCACTTTCTTACTGAGAAAAGCGTCTATATGTAACGATGCTATCTAGTGACTCCCACCACAAAACTTTTATATTTTGGCTATTGCAAAATAAGGGCCGGTCTACATGATGGGGAGGCGGGAGAGAAAGAGAGGTAATGTACTCTATTGGGATATGATTTCTAAAGCACACTAACATGTTCTGTATTTCTTCACACAAGGCACGGTAAAGCCATGGAACTCTTTGCCAGAGGATGTTGTGAAGGCCAAGACTATAACAGAGTTCAAAAAAGAATTAGATAATGTCATGGTCCCTCAACGGCTATTAGCCAGGATGCAAAGGGATGCAAAACCATGCTCTAAAGTGTCCCTAGCCATATCATGTATGACGCAATACCAGCTTCAGATTGCATCATTCATTGTTTTGCCTAAAAAGCAGGTACTGTCCAAACCCAGTCATAGATTTATTCATAGATCCAGTCAAAGATGTATTTTAGTCATTTCTGGTTTAAATTGAGATCCCTTCCCTTTATAACTCACTTATCCTCCGCCATTCCCAAGTCAAGGGTCGTATATACTGACCCAATAGCATATCTTGAAAACTAGAGCCAATCAACAATTTTAAGCATCATTTTCGTTCTCAGTGACCCAGAATTAGTAAAGTTTGACTACATTTATTTCAGAAGCATTTTGGCTGTAGAGCGGTGTAATCAATGAACTTCCAGTGAGGATTCAGTGCTTTTAATGGAGCCCTTTCCAGCATGCTCTGTTCTGACAGCTGGCCCTTTAAATCTACAGTAGTCAACCAGCTGCGGCCATAAAATAGCCCTTTTGAACAACAGCAGACTATTGCTCTAGACTGCAGCTGCTTCTGTTCTAGTAGTGAGTAATATAGCTCCATTTATGGGGTTTTTTTATTGCTCATTTCTTTCTATTTCACTCACTTTTAAGAAGGTGGTATAGTCTCACAGGCTGGATGCAGAATCAAGGAGCATTCAACTGAACATCATGTCAGCCTCAATTCTGTTCCAAAGTATCTTCAGGCAATGTGGGGCATTCAGGCATGGTTTTGTAGCTTGATAGTTGGTTTTGATTTGGTTTTGTGTGCAAGACTGTTTTGGTGCCTTGTTTTGTGTGTTCCCATATGACTATCCTTGGTTTTACTTCAAAACTGTATTTCGGGCATGAAGGAGTTTTGACTTATGGGTATTTTTGCTTTCCTCACTGCAGGGGTTTTCAGGAAAACAGTGGAAATGGTTGGGACAGTTGAGATGTTGCTTAGCGAACTTGAATCTGTGATGTTATGGGATAGCTGTCTGAATGCTGTCAGTGCACACCTACTGCTTGTACGGGGTTCAAGTTTGTTGTGTTTTTTATTGGCAAGGTCCCTAGGACCTTGCCAATAACTTAAATGTGTTAAACTAATTACATTATCTATTACATGGGCTGCTAATTATATTAGCTCAGTGACCATGGTGCTCAGCAATGGGTTTGTTAGTATTTAAGATACTCATTGAGTTTTATTGCCTATATTTTAGGCCGATTCTTTCCTAATTTATCAAAGAATTTTATAGTTAATGCTTTTATTAACTAGAGAATTTGCACGTTTACAACTCCCTCAAAAAGCATTGAGGATATTTCTGCACCTAAGGGGAATAAGTATTCAAGGCACTAAACACATACCTGAGTTAGTTAATGGGTATTATTTTAATAATTATATTTGGACCAGTAAAGCTAATCTTGAATGTCAATTTTCATCATAACTTTCTCTGCAAAACTTCAGTACTTCAGTATAGTAACTTAGCTATAAAACTTTACTCTGGAATGAAATATTTTTCCTTTGGAACAAAATTATTTCTGTCTGGGAATAACTTTTGAAATCAAATATAAGTGTGTGGGAGGGTGTATGTGTATAAACTTGATGACATTTTACAAGTTTATTTCTTAATATGAATTAATTAGTTTGGGAGACTGGTAATTTGATTTTTAGTGAATGTTATCAATTTAATACAAAAGAGCCCAGTTTTATTAAAGGCATTACATTCTGAATCTCCTATACATGCCCAATAACTGTTTTTCTGTGAAGTATTTACCTTTCTGAGCTAAGTTCTGGAATTACAAGAAACAGTCCCCAAATACATCCCTATTTTGTTATTATATACATACATACTATGGAAAGGGCAGGAAAGAGTGAGAGAGAAGGAATACACACAGACATGCACTCATTAATGTGGGAGAAACTTCTAGTGTTCTAGTAGAAACTGAATTGGATTTGATGGAACTAGAAGCTTTTGAAAGTAATACTCTGTACCCTGGCAATATATATTGCAGGCTTTTTAATTGCTAGACTCATTAAGTGTGGAGTTGCCCAGTGAAAAACCTAGGAAAAATGCAAGCTCCTTTGATTTCAATGGGCTTTGGATCAGACATTAAATAATACATGGGAGCCCTTGCTTCATTCATTTCAAAACTTGTATAGTGTATAAAGCAAAGGCTCTGCAGACTAACAACGTGTTGTATTTGAGAGACTGGGTGTGTAATTGCATATTTATGGGGGGAGCAATTTAAGTTAGGAAATGAAACCATTGATATTGTACGCACAACCTTGAGTGCTTAACCATGCAGCATAGTGTATGGAATTATATGCATAGATATGTGAGTTCTGCAGTGTGTTTATTATAACCCTCTCCATCTAGATGTGGAGAGGTCTTAAACATGCTACAGTATTCTTAAAACACTGCACTCTGTTTCATAATGCTATCTATTAAAAATTAATGTTAGTATTTCAGAAAAGTGTAGATGTTTAAAGAGGATACTAGCTTTCTTTCATTTTAATAATGAGAATTGTATATTATAGGACTATTTCAGGAAGTAAGAAAGCACTTTGCAAAGGAAGGGGAATGCATGTGGTTTAAAATATTAAAGCATTACACTGACAGCTCTGTTTTTATTTAAATTTTTATTGAATTTTTCCTTTGAAGTAACAACAAGAGACATACACTGTTGGCAGATAAATGATGCTGTACTGAATGAGTGGCTACTTAACCCTAGAACTGTCAGACCCCATCATTTTTAATGTCAAGGAGCTGGCAAGCTGCATGCAATTTATTCCTTTCTTCAAATTAAAGTGGGCAAATTTCTGTCCCTTCATAGGTTCCCATACCACAGCTGCACAAGATACCCTAGAATAGCTCAGGAGGGAGTGCAAAGTCTGGCTATAGACTTGCTAAGAACATAAAGCCAAATTATGCTACAAGATATTTTGAGAACTCAAGTCTGAAAGTACTAATGTTATTCCTTTGCCGTGAGATTTAGGCCATTCTAATATCTGAAGTAGAAGTGTGAGTGTAATGTTTTATAGGAATGTGCAAATCTCTCAGGGTTACAGTGTCTGATTCTGCAGAGGCAGGTTAAACACTTTTTTCTGCAACATTGCTTATTCTTCTTCCCCAGCTGATGTTTTCCTTTGTTGTCATCAATTTGAGGACATTTGAATGTTTTCAATTAGAAATGAGTGTGCTGGGTTTGTCATGCTACCCCAAAAGACTTGCATTTAGCGGCTGCCTCCTTACAGATAGGAAAGATAATTTGCAATACTGGTAATTCACAACCAACATTTTAAGTCAACTGTTTGGCACCTATATGAAAATTCCCAGTTATCTGGAAAAATTCCCCGAGAAAAGGTTGGGATGAAAAGATAACTTAGGGCGACTGTATTACAGACACAGAACTGTCAACACTCTCCTCATAGATGCACTTTTCCCCACCTACTCATGTAGTGTAAATCAATGCAATGCTAATGCTGCACTTGGTTGTAGTGTGGGATGGCTTCCAGATTTGCACCTAATGTTCATTAGTAATTACAAAAGCAGTGCATGGGCTTTTAGCTAGGAAACTTCAACTCCCCTTATTATTACACAGTGCCCCAGTTTAATACACTGAAAAATGTACCCTTCATATTTGATTTAAGTATGTGGTTATGAGCTGGTTTCAGCCATACAAGTTATCTGTGTGCCCTTACTTTTCTCTAGCATTTGCTTTCCTTTTTCATTTCCAACTATATCTCTTGGCCATGACTTCTCGCTTATACCTTCTTCACCATAGCAACCTCAACCAGGGAAAATTTCTCTTTGCTCTTTGCATTCATTGACATTAAAAAGTAATCTATTCATGTATGTACCTTTGATACCATGGGGAAAAAACACAAGAATTATTGCAGAAAAAAAGATATATTTTTTTATAGTGAGAGGCTTGATGTTTTGAATAGTTAAGCAGAAAGATTATATTTCTGATTTTAATTGTATATTTATCAGTCTTTTCAGTTGTCTTTCTAATCTCCTCAACTCCATTACTAAAATCTTTGTTGGGGAGGGTAAATATTGTTGTCTACATAAAGGATGGATAGAACATTCAGCCTTTAAGCATTTCTCAAACTGTAAGCAAAACCAAACTGAACCATGGAAAATGTTTGTATAGCCTTCATCTTGAAATATTCCTCAATGTTGTCTTCTTCTGTACTTCCTCACTCTGACCAGATCTGGAGGCAGAAGCGAAGCAGTACCACACAAAAAGCTATTCTTTGCCAGCGTTGTCAGAAGCAGGTAGGACTGAAAATTTCATAAAAATCTGTTCTCACAAGATTTGATACAGTTTGTTCCCATTTATCCCCCAGGAAACAGAAAGGCCTGGGGTGGATTTGAGGAGAGTGGGTTTTTGTTGTTTTTGCATGTTTACCTGAAATGAACCCAGATGATGTTCACTATCCTATGGTTGATCCTATTATCTCCTCTGTGTGGGAAAAAAACTCACTAGTTCAACTTCAGTTTCTTTCACGGGTATTCAGCTGGCTATGAGTGTCAGGTTTTTGGTTTGGTTTGGTTTTTTTTTTTTTTTAGTTTTTGGCAAACCCACCCACACAGAATATGCAGGGACATTATGCCCCTAACCCTGAACATGCTCCTGAACATCAGTGAGGGAATCCCATAAAACTGAGTCAACCTGCAAGTGACTGGGTCATTTGAGTGAAGGGCCCATGTCTCTGCATTTCTTCTCAGGCTCCCTGTGACACAACAGTGTGACTCCATGCTGACAATTATGGACCATTCATGACTCTCATATTGCTGTGCTTCTCTGTATTGGTCAACCTTGTAAACTCTAAATAACAGCTATGGTTTCTGTAAGCTCAATTGCACTTATTGATATGGTTCAAGGAACTTACAAGCTCTGTTTGCAAGGCTTGTGGAGTATTCTTTGAGAGAAAGAGAGAGAGAGAGAGAGAGAGAGTAGAAGAACTGTAAAACATGGCCTGTGGGAGGAGAGTGGAAGAGGTTCCTACATGATGTTCTTACCTAGAACTCCTGCTCAACAGGATTTTGCCCATAGTAAGGATGTGATTATAGAAGACCTGAAAATAGTATACATTAAATGAGTCACGCCTGAATCAAGTTTTAGAAAAAAAAATTCTCAGTAAGATAGACTATTATAACTCACCTGAAATTTCATTGCAAGTAGCTAGTATTATCAGTCTGCATACACATATAAAGGACGGGGACAACATTGTGTAGTAGTGGAGATACAGAATGACCCCTGGCCCACCCCAGCAGTAGACTGTATTTCAGTGTTTCTGGATAAAGCAATCTCTGTGCATATGATGCAGTCTGCAGCACATTCTGGGATATAAATTGCTGTAAATATTGTTAATTGTATTAATACTTTTCTACCCCTCTCATTGCCTCTTTTAATATTAGTACTATATCAGGACTAAGGGTATGTCTTCACTACCCGCCAATCCGGCGGGTAGCAATCGGTCTATCGGGGATCGACTTACCGTGTCTCGTGAGGACGCGGTAAAATCGATCCCTGATCGCTCTGCCGTCGACTCCGGAAATCCACCTCGGCAAGAGGCGGCAGCGGAGTCGGCGGCAGCGCGGCAGCGGTCGGCTTTCCCCCGTCCTCACCGCCAGGTAAGCCGACCTAAAATACGCAACTTCAGCTACGGTATTCACGTAGCTGAAGTTGCGTATCTTAGGTCGGACCCCCGCTGTAGTGTAGATCTAGCCTAAGACAGATCAGTCTCCTGCTGCCAGGGCCATTTCTTTACCATTGTTTCTATTTGACTTGCTTTTCCACAGTGTAACTAAGAGTAAAAATGATTCTGGCCATGGGAACATGGTTTACACTGCATCTTCCACCAGTTTCTCTGAAGAGATGGAAAATTTGTGGCAAACTTCCACAAATTAGACACAGCCAGAGTTACTTTGTAAACATCATCTCTATGGTGAACAGTTTATTCCAATATCAGAAAGAGAGGCATAAGCAGATCTTTTGTGATAGTTGTGTGTGTCTGAATAGCGGCGAAGGTGTAAACAGGTGCTAAAGAGCAATTATAAGCATATGTTTACCAGCTAATGAGGTGTTAAACAGTATCTCATGCAGAGGTGTCAAAACCCTGACCAAAGAAAATGTTCTAAGCAGATGAAGCTGCACAGATGAAATCAAACAAAATAATACTACAAATGACTTCAGGTACAAATAGCCTGATTGAAACTAGGAAGAAGTCTTTCAAGACGGGTTTGTGTTTACCCATGTACACAGGCAGAATATAGTGTGTTGATTCTGAAGTTCTTTTAGGAGAAGGTTATTTATAGCCATGACGTTTTTCATCACTTTAAGATATCATGCTAAGTAGTGTATAATAGGTGTTGTCCACAACCCAGTGGCATATATTTGCAATGTATATTTGATTTAATCTTTTCCATTCTTTTGTGACTCATTTACATTATTTCTGTTCTTTGTTTAAAGATAGCAATGGGCTGGAGTTGACTGCAGATTTTAGTGATCCTAGTTATCCACTGCCATTTTTCTTCTCCTTGTGCTGTACAGTTCTCGTTCTCCTGCTGCTTTTATTATGCTTAGGTTATCAGGGTTCTATTAACTATTGTGGTTTTCTCTTTCATTGCTTCCACCATTCCACCACACATTCTTTATGTTCTCTTACTTACTTTACTTAACTGTGGTAATTTCACCCCTCCAGAACATTTCTCCTTTGATTTTTTTTTATTCCCTATTTCCTGCCCCCAAATATGGCTGTTGACATATTCCTTTTCTAATGCCAATGTATCTTTTTTTGTCTCATTCTCCAGTCTATTGTCTTGATCGTAATTCAGGGATTCAATGTGGAACACCAGAACTTGTTACTGCAGCAGTAACCACTGTTACTATGCTATATCATCTGCAGCTCCTCTCTATGTCTACGCTAACTCCTAGAGAAAGAAGTCTGGTGATAATAAATATGAGATGATGTCAGAATACCTCTCTTCCATTTGCCGTATCTCTTTCTTAGATTTGTCATTTCCAGTACATCTAGCATATTTTAGTAAGTACAGTAACTCCTCACTTAAAGTAGTCCCAGTTAATGTTGTTTCGTTGTTATGTTGCTAATCAATTAGAGAACATGCTCGTTTAAAGTTGCACAATGCTCCCTTATAATGTTGTTTGGCAGCCGCCTCTTTGTCCACTGATTGCAGGAAGAGCAGCCCGTTGCAGCTAGCTGGTGGGGGTTTGGAACCGGGGTGGACCGGCAGCACTCCATCAGCTCCCAGTTCCCCTAGGTTCCCTGTGTGGCAGCTGTCCAGCAGGCTATCAATTGCTGGCAGTTCATCTGTCCCTCCCCACACTGCCATGTGCTGCTCCTGCCCTCTGCCTTGGAGCTGCTCCCGGGAGCCTCCTGCTTGCTGTGAAGGGGGGGGGACAGAGGTGGACTAATGCAACCCGCTTACCCCTTCTCCATAGAGCAGGGTGGGGACATGACAGGGCTCAGGAGGGAGGGAGCTTGCTGGCCGCAGCTGCTGTCTCAACTTCCTGATCTACTTAAAAAGTCAATGTACTTGGAGTGGTGTCAGCATACTTAAAGGGGCAATGCACATCTCTCTCTCTCTCTCACAGGGTGTGTGTCTCTGTCTGCCATGCTGTCTCCCCTCCCTCCATTTGTGCTGCCTTGTAGAGTCTGAGGCTACATTAACAACAATGTGTTAACCCTTGAGGGCTCAGCCGAATCCTAGTTCATCATTTAGCAGTAAGGTATTCCCTGGGAAATATCCCACCATCTTCCACCCTCTAACTTCACCACCTCAACCAAGCTTCACAATCATTGCTGTGTACAGTATTAAATTGTTTGTTTAAAACTTATACTGTGTATATGTGTATATATACTTTTTTGTCTGGTGAAAAAAAATTCCCTGGAACCAACGCCACCCCTCCCCCATTTACATTAATTCTTATGGGGAAATTGGATTTGCATAACATCATTTTGCTTAAAGTCGCATTTTTCAGGAACATAACTACAATGTTAAGTGAGGAGTTACTGTAATTTACCCAATGAAAACTGCTGTTAATACATTTATAACTAATCTGATCCTGTGAGAGTTCCGGATGTATGGACCCCAATTATTAATTTCCTTGAGCTCTGCATAGGTACAAGGGTCAGTAGCGTAGCTAGGGGGAGCAGGGGGAGCGGCCGCTCCCCCACTGAGCACATTCCCCATAAGTGGCGCCTTTTTAATTTTTACACTCACGCGGGGACGACTTTGCGGGGTGAGATCTTGGAAGTGCCTCTTTGCTCGCGGCTGTCAGCTCGCAGTGGAGCAGGCGTGCCTGTCCCTTTAAACTGGGCGGGAGGGGGCATTCCCATGGTGCCTAGCGGCGGGCAGCTTGGATTTTAAATCCTAGCAACTAATGGGGAGCGTGCTGGGGGCTCATAACGCTCCGGCTAGAGGTTTGAGTGTCAGAGCGGCCGGCGGAGAGAGTGGGGCCCACAGCCAGTCGGGAGCAGAGCGGGGTGAGGTCAGTGCAGGGCCGGGCAGGAGCCGTGCAGGGAGCAAGGCAGGGTTTGGGAGCCACAGGCAGGGGCAGGATCATGAGCACGGTGGCCAGGAAGGGGGTGAAGCCGCTGGGTGCGGCGGAGCCCGGGAAGGCGGCCGGGGCCGCGGCCGAGGCGGCGGCCAAGGAGATCCCCAGACAGGCGCTGTGGAAGAGGCGGAGGCTAGCGGGGGGCCGGGCGGAGGCCCACTTCGACCAGCTGGTGGAGCAGTACAAGCGCTCCCGGGGCAAAGAGGAGCAAGTGGTTTGAGAGCTGAGGGCCCCAGAGCCACCGGGGGGGGGGACTGTCATGCCGCAGAGCAGCGCCAGCCTACGCCCCACAAGGGGCCCCGTGTGCCAGGTGGTGCCCGCGCCCTGCACCTTCCCCCACCCAACTCTGCCACCCCGCAGCTGGGGGGGCCCATCCTCTTCTGTTGCTTTGCTCATCTGGGGCACTGTGGTCCGGGGGGGGGGTTTGCTGGACTCTAGGTAACCAGGTGTTTTTCCCACCGTGTGCACTGGGCGTTGCCCTGGTTCTCCAGCTGGCCCCGTCCCCAGGGAGGGGTCTGTCGCAGGGAGCAGTGACTGGGCGGGGGGCTTGCACTCAGCAGCGGGGTCCGGCGAACACCCCTGCCCGTGAGGAGCCAGCGGCTGCTGGCTTAACCCTCGTTCCCTGGCCAGGGACTGGCAGCATGTTCTGCTCCTGCTAGGCTGCCAGGCCCCGCAGCAGGGGAGCGAGAGCAGGCTGGGTGCGCAGGGGAGTGCCCACGGGGACAGGAGGGGAGAAATGGCCTCGCTGGCCTGTGGCCTCCGTCCCACTCCCTGCTTGCTCCCGGCAGCACAGGGACCCTTCGCCCGCTGCCGCCTCCTCTGAGCCTGAGCTGGGGGCCCTGGGGCAGCTCCCCACCTTGGGGGGCCCCATCACTGTGCCGTGGGGGCTGGCTCCCTCTGGGGAGCAGCTCTGGTCCAGCCACGGCCCCGCCAGGCCTCAAGCATGGCTGTGCTCCCTAGCCGCGCAGGATCAGCCCCGGCAGTACGTGGCTGGGCCCAGCCTGGGCCCACATTCAGAGCGAGAGGAGCGGGGCCGGGGGCTGGCAGAGCTGTGGGACCGGGGTTGGAGCAGAGCAGGGCCCTCCTTTACTGGGGTACCTGGGGAGCAGGGCTGTTAGTTATCATGGGGACCCCTCTCCCCCGGACTAACAGTGAAATCTTTGGTGAACTTAAACACAAAAAGAAAGCTGACAAGAAGTGGAAATTTGGACAGATGACTAGGGAGGAGTATAAAAATATTGCCTGAGTATGCAGGGGTGTAATCAGGAAGGCCAAAACACAATTGGAGTTGAAGCTAGCAAGGGATGTGAAGGGTAACAAGAAGGGTTTCTACAGGTATGTTAGCAACAAGAAGATGGTCAGGGAAAGTGTGGGACCCTTACTGAATGGAGGAGGAAACCTAGTGACAGAGGATATGGAAAAAGCTGAAGTACTCAGTGCTTTTTTTTGCCTCGGTCTTCACAGACAAGGTCAGCTCCCAGACTGCTGCACTGGGCAGCACACTATGGGGAGGAGGTGAGCAGCCCTCAGTGGTGAAAAAACAGGTTAAGGACTATTTAGAAAAGCTGGACATGCACAAGTCCATGGGTCCAGATCTAATGCATCCAAGGGTGCTGAGGGAGTTGGTGGATGTGATTGCAGAGACATTGGCCATTATCTTTGAAAACTCGTGGCGATCAAGGGAAGTCCTGGACAATTGGAAAAAGGCAAATATAGTGCTCATATTTAAAAAAGGGAAGAAGGAGAATCCGGGGAACTACAGACCAGTCAGCCTTACCTCTGTCCCTGGAAAAATCATGGAGCAGGTCCTCAAGGAAACCATTTTGAAGCACTTGAAGGAGAGGAAGGTGATCAGGAACAGTCAACATGGATTCACCAAGGGCAAGTCATGTCTGACCAGCCTGATTGCCTTCTGTGATGAGATAACTGGCTCTGTGGACATGGGGAAAGCAGGGAATGTGATATATCTTGACTTTAGCAAAGCTTTTGATACAAGCAACAGAGGGTCTTGTGGCACCTTTAAGACTAACAGATGTATTGGAGCATAAGCTTTCGTGGGTGAATGCCCACTTCGTCAGACGCATGTAATGGAAATTTCCAGAGGCAAGTATAAATATGCAGGCAAGAATCAGTATGGAGATAACGAGGTTAGTTCAATCAGGGTGAGTGAGGTCCTCTGCTAGCAGTTGAGGTGTGAACACCAAGGGAGGAGAAACGGCTTCTGTAGTTGGATAGCCATTCACAGTCTTTGTTTAATCCTGATCTGATGGTGTCAAATTTGCAAATGAACTGAAGCTCAGCAGTTTCTCTTTGGAGTCTGGTCCTGAAGTTTTTTTGCTGTAAGATGGCTACCTTTACATCTGCTATTGTGTGGCCAGGGAAGTTGAAGTGTTCTACAGGTTTTTGTATATTGCCATTCCTGATATATGACTTGTGTCCATTTATCCTCTTACGTAGTGACTGTCCAGTTTGGCCAATGTACATAGCAGAGGGGCATTGCTGGCACATGATGGTATATATAACATTGGTGGACGTGCAGGTGAATGAACCAGTGATGTTGTAGCTGATCTGGTTAGGTCCTGTGATGGTGTTGCTGGTGTAGATATGTGGGCAGAGTTGGCATCGAGGTTTGTTGCATGGATTGGTTCCTGAGTTAGAGTCGTTATGGTGCGGTGCGTGGTTGCTGGTAAGAATATGCTTAAGGTTGGCAGGTTGTCTGTGGGCGAGGACTGGCCTGCCTCCCAAGGTGTGTGAAAGAGAGGGATCATTGTCTAGGATGGGTTGTAGATCACTGATGATGTGTTGGAGATGTTTAAGCTGAGGACTGTAGGTGATGGCCAGTGGAGTTCTGTTGGTTTCTTTCTTGGGCTTATCTTGTAGCAGGAGGCTTCTGGGTACACGTCTGGCTCTGTTGATTTGTTTCCTTATTTCCTTGTGTGGGTATCGTAGTTTTGAGAATGCTTGGTGAAGATCTTGTAGGTGTTGGTCTCTGTCTGAGGGGTTGGAGCAGATGCGGTTGTACCTCAGCGCTTGGCTATAGATGATGGATCGTTTGGTGTGTCTGGGGTGGAAGCTGGAGGCATGAAGGTAGGCGTAGTGGTCGGTGGGTTTTCGGTATAGGGTGGTGTTAACGTGACCATCGCTTATTTGTACTGTGGTGTCTAGGAAGTGGACCTCCTGTGTAGATTGGTCCAGGCTGAGGTTGATGCTGGGGTGGAAGCTGTTGAAATCATGGTGGAATTCTTCCAGGGTCTCCTTCCCATGGGTCCATATCATAGAATCATAGAATATCAGGATTGGAAGGGACTTCAGGAGGTCATCTAGTCCAACCCCCTGCTCAAAGCAGGACCAATTTCCAACTAAATCATCCCAGCCAGGGCTTTGTCAAGCCGGGCCTTAAAAACCTTCAAGGAAGGAGATTCCACCACCTCCCTAGGTACGCATTCCAGTGCTTGACCACCCTCCTAGTGAAATAGTGTTTCCTAATATCCAACCTAGACCTTCCCCACTGCAACTTGAGCCTATTGCTCCTTGTTCTGTCATCTGCCACCATTAAGAACAGCCGAGCTCCATCCTCTTTGGAACCCCCCTTCAGGTAGTTGAAAGCAGCTATCAAATCCTCCCTCATTCTTCTCTTCTGGAGACTAAACAATCCCAGTTCCCTCAGCCTCTCCTCATAAGTCATGTGCTCCAGACCCCTAATCATTTTTGTTGCCCTCCACTGGACTCTTTCCAATTTTTCCACATCCTTCTTGTACTGTGGGGCCCAAAACTGGACACAGTACTCCAGATGAGGCCTCACCAATGTCAAATAAAGGGGAACGATCATGTTCCTCGATCTGCTGGCAATGCCCCTACTTATACAGCCCAAAATGGCGTTAGCCTTCTTGGCAACAAGAGCATACTGTTGACTCATATCCAGCTTCTCATCCACTGTGACCCCTAGGTCCTTTTCTGCAGAACTGCTACCTAGCCATTCGGTCCCTAGTCTGTAGCAGTGCATAGGATTCTTCCGTCCTAAGTGCAAGACTCTGCACTTGTCCTTGTTGAACCTCATCAGGGTTTTTTTGGCCCAATTCTCTAATTTGTCTAGGTCCCTCTGTATCCGATCCCTACCCTCCAGTGTATCTACCACACCTCCCAGTTTAGTGTCATCTGCAAACTTGCGGAGAGTGCAGTCCACACCATCCTCCAGATCATTAATAAAGATATTAAACAAAACTGGCCCCAGGACCAACCCTTGGGGCACTCCGCTTGAAACAAGCTGCCAACTAGACATGGAGCCATTGATCACTACCCGTTGAGCTCGATGATCTAGCCAGATTTCTATCCACCTTACAATCCATTCATCCAGCCCATACTTCTTTAACTTGGCAGCAAGAATACTGTGGGAGACCGTATCAAAAGCTTTGCTAAAGTCAAGGAATAATACATCCCCTGATTTCCCCTCATCCACAGAGCCAGTTATCTCATCATAGAAGGCAATTAGGTTAGTCAGTCATGACTTCCCCTTGGTGAATCCATGCTGACAGTTCCTGATCACTTTCCTCTCCTCCAAGTGTTTCATAATTGATTCCTTGAGGACCTGCTCCATGATTTTTCCAGGGACTGAGGTGAGGCTGACTGGCCTGTAGTTCCCCGGATCCTCTTTCTTCCCTTTTTTAGAGGTGGGCACGACATTAGCCTTTTTCCAGTCATCCGGGACCTCCCCCGATCACCATGAGTTTTCAAAGATGATGGCCAATGGCTCTGCAATCACATCCACCAACTCATTCAGCACCCTCGGATGCAGTGCATCCAGCCCCATGGACTTGTGCATGTCCAGTTTTTCTAAATAGTCCCGAACCACTTCTTTCTCCACGGAGGGCTGGTTACCTCCTCCCCATACTGTGCTGCCCAGTGCAGCAGTCTGGGAGCTGACCTTGTTTGTGAAGACAGAGGCAAAAAAAGCATTGAGTACATTAGCTTTTTCCACATCCTCTGTCACTAGGTTGCCTCCCTCATTCAGTAAGGGGCCCACACTTTCCTTGACTTTCTTTTTGTTGCTAACATACCTGAAGAAACCCTTCTTGTTACTCTTAACATCTCTTGCTAGCTGCAACTCCAAGTGCGATTTGGCCTTCCTGATTTCACTCTTGCGTGCCTGAGTAATATTTTTATACTTCTCCCTGGTCATTTGTCCAATCTTCCACTTCTTATAAGCTTCTCTTTTGTCTTTAAGGTCAGCAAGGATTTCACTATTAAGCCAAGCTGGTCGCCTGCCATATTTACTATTCTTTCTACACATCGGGATGGTTTGTTCCTGCAACCGCAATAAGGATTCTTTAAAATACAGCCAGCTCTCCTGGACCCCTTTGCCCTTCATGTTATTCTCCCAGGGGATCCTGCCCATCTGTTCCTTGAGGAAGTCAAAGTCTGCTTTTCTGAAGTCCAGGGTCCGTATTCTGCTGCTCTCCTTTCTTCCTTGTGTCAGGATCCTGAACTCGACCATCTCATGGTCACTGCCTCCCAGGTTCCCATCCACTTTTGCTTCCCCTACTAATTCTTCCCTGTTTGTTAGCAGCAGGTCAAGAAAAGCTCTGTCCCTAGTTGGTTCCTCCAGCACTTGCACCTGGAAATTGTCCCCTACACTTTCCAAAAACTTCCTGGATTGTCTGTGCACCACTGTATTGCTCTCCCAGCAGATATCAGGGTGATTAAAGTCTCCCATGAGAACCAGGGCCTGCGATCTAGCAACTTCTGTTAGTTGCCGGAAGAAAGCCTCGTCCACCTCATCCCCCTGGTCTGGTGGTCTATAGCAGACTCCGACCACGACATCACCCTTGTTGCTCACACTTCTCAACTTTATCCAGAGACTCTCAGGTTTTTCTGCAGCTTCATACCAGAGCTCTGAGCAGTCATACTCCTCTCTTACATACAACGTAACTCCCCCACCTTTTCTGCCCTGCCTGTCCTTCCTGAACAGTTTATATCCATCCATGACAGTACTCCAGTCATGTGAGTTATCCCACCAAGTCTCTGTTATTCCAATCACATCATAGTTCCCTGACTGTGCCAGGACTTCCAGTTCTTCCTGCTTGTTTCCCAGGCTTCTGTCATCAATGTAGCGTAGGTAGAGAAGGAGCATGAGTGGACGAGAGCTGAGGAAGCGTTGTTCCAGGTCAGCCATAAAGATGTTGGCATATTGTGGGGCCATGCGGGTGCCCATGGTGGTGCCACTGGTCTGGAAGTATATATTGTCACCAAATTTGAAATAATTGTGCGTGAGGATAAAGTCACAGATCTCAGCAACAAGTTGTGCTGTGTCATCATCAGGGATACTGTTCCTGACAGCTTGTATTCCATCTGTGTGTGGGATGTTTGTGTAGAGAGCCTCCACATCCATGGTGGCTAGGATGGTGTTTTCTGGGAGGTCACCAATGCATTGTAGTTTCTCAGGAAATCAGTGGTTTCACGGAGATAGCTGGGAGTGCTGGTGGCATAGGCTCTGAGCAGAGAGTCCACCTATCCAGATAGTCTTTCAGTGAGAGTGCCAATTCCAGAGATGATGGGGCGTCCTGGATTTCCAGGTTTGTGGATCTTGGGTAGTAGATAGAATAACCCCGGTCGGGGCTCTAAGGGTATGTTGATTTGTCCTGTGTTAGTGTAGGGAGTGTCCTGAGTAGATGGTGCAGTTTCTTAGTATATTCCTCAGTGGGATCTGAGGAAAGTGGCCTGTAGAATTTGGTATTGGAGAGTTGTCTGGCAGCCTCCTTCTGGTAGTCAGACCTGTCCATGATGACAACAGCACCTCCTTTATCAGTCTCTTTGATTATAATGTCAGGGTGGTTTCTGAGGCTGTGGATGGCATTGTGTTCTGCATGACTTAGGTTATGAGGCAAGCAATGTTGTTTTTCCATAATTTCTGCCTGTGCACGTCGGCGGAAGCATTCTATGTATAGGTCCAGACTGTCATTTCGACCCTCAGGAGGAGTCCATGTGGAGTTCTTCTTCCTGTGTTGTTGGTGGGAGGGTATCTGTGTATCAGTGCACTGTTCAGTGTTATCTTGAAAGTATTCTTTCAATCGGAGGCGGCGAAAGTAGGCTTCCAGATGACCGCAGAACTGTATCATGTTCGTGGGGGTGCTGGGGCAAAAAGAGAGTCCCCGAGATAGGAAAGACTCTTCCACTGGGTTGGGTGTGTAGCTGGATAAATTGACGATATTGCTGGGTTCGTTAGGGGTACCACTGTTGTGGCCCCATGTGGCAGGTAGGATTTTAGACAGCTTACAGTCCTTTTTCCTTTGTAGAGAGGTGAAGTGTGTAGTGTAGATCTCCTGTCTTATTTTAGTAAAGTCCATTTGTGTGGAGGGTTGGTTATTTATGAAAGTCTCCAGGTTGGAGAGCTCTTTTTTGATGTTTTCCTGTTTGCGGTATAGGATGCTGATCAGGTGGTTCCTCCGTTTCTTTGATAGTGTATGGCATAATCTCTCACTGTGGTCTGTGCAGTATGTAGATAGCAATGGATTTTTCACCTTCAGTCCATTTGGTATGATGTCCATACATTTGCATTTGGAAAGGAAGATGACATCTGTCTGTATTTGTGCAAGTTTCTTCATGAGGTTGATAGATTTCCATTCCATACGGCTAAATGCAGTGACTTATACAGTACATGAGGTGAGCCTTCTCAGTCCCTAACAGAGATGCGTACTTGGATGTGAATTAGCTGGCTTATTCTTAATTTGAATAAGAAATAATAGTGGTAGTCTGGGGGAATCAACCAGAAGAAGTGGCGAGATTTACAGCAGTTCTTTTACCTGAAGGACTATGCCTACCTTTTGTTACTCATGTTTACAACCTGGGGATCTTGATCTGGATATTTAGATAGCAACAGTGGCCAAGAATAACGTTAATCTCTGTTTAAGAAGAAGGCTGTTAACTTTTTTGCCAGTTACATATCTTGCCATGGTCCATGCCTGATGGGATTCTTATGATGCACTGTGGTGGCTCAGTCACAGGGAGAGACTGTGGTGCATAATGGTAGATACAGTGTAGCTGGGGAGTAAGGCACGTAAAGGAGAAAGGCAGCATGAGGGAACTGGAATTATAACTTCCTTGAGGCGCGATGGCTGCTCAGTTGGACACACAGATTAATGTTGACTGAATATGAAATATTTCATTTTGACTACACAAACCAAAATTAAATGTTTCTGTTCAATGAAAAGAGGACCAAGCAAAATATTGGGATGTTTCTGAATAGAGATTTTGGGGGGAATTTATTTTTCTGTGAAGAATTTCACCCGGAGCTGGTGAAAACTCAGAATTTCCAGAAATTCTGACATTTTGAATTTTGTTTTTAAAATGACCTGGCTGCCGTGTAGACAGTTTTTTTTTTTCTTTAATTAATCACATACGGGGCATTTTTAGCCTTCCAAAATGGGTGGCGCCTTTTTTTATGTGTTTGCTCCCCCTGATGTTAGAACCTGGCTACGCCACTTTCAAGGGTCCATGCTCTTTAAAGGATTGGGGCCTAAATTTCTGAGAAAATCACCCTCAGTTTTTGGAGTATGTCAAAACAACTAAGAGTTGCATTTTGGAGCTTCCCTCCTTTTTGTGCGCTCCCTCTATCACCATTGTCTCAGCTCATGCTTATTCATCTTATTTGAAACAATTCAAAGGGTTATTTGTGAGTCTCAATAATCTCTAGAATGACATTATCCAGTTTAACCCTGTCTAACCTCACTTGTTCTGTAGCAGAACATTCAGACTAAATTGAGATAGTGATAATAATCAGAATAGTTTCTTGCATCTTGGCAGATTCATTGACACTTTGACCTCCCATGATGAATTTCTTGTTACCGTGGTTGCATCTGCAAATTTGGCCTGCTGTCCAAAGAATTAGAAATAGTGACAGCACACTGATTCACCCAGTCCTCTCTACCCCTCAGCTGTCATTGCAAACTTGTGTTACTCATGATATTTTGGGGCTTTGACCATTCTAACTGTAAGGCCCTGATTCTATGAGGTGCTGAGTACTTTCATTGATTTTTCCAACATCTGGTGTCAAATGACTAAACAATGGAACTTTCACTACTTTTCCTGCAGAGGATTTCCAGGGAAATCGGCTCCAGTTCAGCAAAACATTTAAGGACATGCTTAATTTAAATCACATGCATAATCACATTCCCATATGGCAAAGTATTTAAGCATATGCATAAATCTAATTGAAGCCAAAGGGCCTGTATTAGATGCTGCAAGTTGAGCACTTGTTTCCCAGCTCTCACCAGTCACTCTTACAAATCATTGCCATGGAGCTTACCCTTTACTTTAATTAAAAAAAAATCAGTTGAAATTCTGAATTTTAATTAGTTTTACTTTGAGTTACTGGGTTCAAAATTTACTTCAAATCTTGAGAGTATGGAGTCAGCTGTAAATACATAAACCGAACACAAAGAAAATAGTTGCATACTCCTGAACTGAAATTGTTATATTTTGCAGAACTGTAGTTCCTAATGAAAAGAAAAAGGTCTTTGTTAATCTATTTATGGCTGAGCCAAGAAAATTACTGTTTATCAGAATAGTGATTTTGAAATATTAACGTTATCATGGAATAATAGAAATGTAGGGCTTGATGGGACCTCAAAAAGACCACTTCAGTCCTCTATGCTGAGGCAGGACCAAGTTTACTTACACCATCCCTGACCGGTTTTTGTCTACCCCTTCTTTTAAAAATCTCCGAGGATGGGAATTTCCACAACCTCCCTTGAAAGCCAGTTCCAGTGCTTAAATATATTTATAGTTAGAAAGTTTTTCCTGATATCTAATCTAAATCTCCCTTACTGCAGATTAAGCCCATTACTTCTTGTCCTATCTTCAGTGGACATTGGAGAACAATTGATCATCATCCTCTTTATGACAGCCCTTATCATATTTGAAGACTGTTGTCGAGTCCCTCTCAGTTGTCGTTTCTCTAGACTAAACTTGACAGTTCTTTTAACCTTTCTTCATAGGTCAGGTTTTCTAAACTTTTTTCATTTTTGTTGCTCTCCTCTGTACTCTCTCCAATTTGTCCACCTCTTTTTTGAAGTGTGGCACCCAGAACTGGCCACAGTACTTCAGCTGAGGCCTGACTACCTCCAGACAATTCCTGTGTCTTACATGTGACACTCCTGTTAATACACCCCAGAATGATTTTAGCCTTTTCTTGCAACTGCATTGCTTTGTTGACTCATATTCAATTTGTGATCCATTATAATCTTCGGATCCTTTTCAGCAGTACTACTGCCTAGCGAGTTATATCCCATTTTGTAATTGTGCGTTTGATTTTTCTTTCCTAAGTGTAATACTTTGCTCTTGTCTTCATTGAATTTCATCTTGTTCATTTCAGACCAATTCTCCAATTTGTCAAGGTTGTTTTGAATTCTAATCCTGTTCCCCAAAGTGCTTGAAACCCCTCCCAGCTTGGTATCATCTGTAAATTTTTATAAACATACTCTCCATTCCATTAACCAAGTCATGAACAAAAATATTGAAGCCAAGACAGACCTCTGTGGGACCCCTAGTTTGAAAGTAAACTACTGATAACTATTCTTGGAGTATGGTCTTGCAACAATTTTTGCACCCACTTTATGGTAATTTAATCTAGACTACAGTGTATCTAAAAAGTGTGGTGGCAGTTTAAACGACAATTATTCAAAGATTAGGTGAACTGGCAAGACAGGAGGCCTTGATTCTCAGCTAATATGGTGCTAGGCTTTATTTTCACCTCTGCCACATATCTGCTGTTTAAAGATTGGGCAAGTCACTTATGCCAGTGTTTTCAGATGCAGCCACTGGTTTTTTTGGTGCCGAGTTTGAAAGATCTTGGGCATGATTTTTCAGAAGTGCCAATCATGCAAAAATCTGAGTGAAAAAAATGACTATGAAAATCAGCTCCCTGGTGTCTCAGGTGGCATGAACAAAAATTGGGGCATCCCCAAAATATATTCTTTTGGAAATCTGTCTGTTGACAGATGGTGCCTCTGTCTGTAAAACGAGAAGAATTGTCTACTTCTGTGAAATAAGTGTTTTGAGACTTAAAGGATGAAAAATGTTAAGCAGAAATTTTGTTGCTTGTCACTGTTACTTTTAAATAGAAATTGTGAGTCCGCATCAATTCTTGAAATTAGATTAATTTATTGGGCATATATTGTAACCTACAGGTTTTATTTAAAGAGATGAGATAACAATGAATAATATTGTAAGCAGGGTTGGTCCAATCCTCAGCCGGCATACTTTGGAGTAGTTTCATTAACTTCAGTGCAACTATGCCAGTTTATAACAGCTGAGCTTCTAGACCATTATAGATAATTTTTCTTACCTCTGGGACTGATGCATGCATTTATTAGTTCTTATGGGAAATGGATTCTCATGTGTTGCAGAACCTCAATTTCCTGTACAACAAGTTTTCATTACTTTTGCATTATAAAGCAATTGTTTCCTTTTGGATCTCAAAGCTCTTCACAGGCACCTGTTAATTAGATTTCACAAAATGCTTGTGAGGTGGGTAAATACTGCTGTATTACAGAGGGGTTGTGTGGTTTGGCTGAATTTGTTCATTTACACTAATAGCAGCATGTAGAGTACACATAGTGCATGCCCAGCTATCATGGATATAAATAGCAATGTAGACGGTGAAGCACAGGTTAGGAGACTAGAGCACCCCACATGCTTGAACCCAGGTGTATATTCTACAAAGGCTTTCTATGTGCCCGAGCAGTGCCTCCCCGTCACTGCTATTTTGAGCAATATGGTGTCTTGCTGCCTTGCCACTGCCAGAGCCTTTCTCCACTGCAAGGGATAGCTGCAGCAGCAAGGAGGCAGAGGGGATAGGCTACAGCAGCTTTCACTGCATTGTGTAGCTGTACACACTGTGCTCTGCACAGTTCTATAAGTGCAGACATAGCTGACAAACATAAGTGTAGTTTGACTTCTATATTTGCGGGAAGCAGCTCCTGTCAGGCCAATGGGGCTGTGCCTGGGGGAGGGGGCAAATTATATGCATGCTTGAAGCTTGCAATTTTTTGGAGGATAGGGAGACATCGCCCCCTCTCCCCAACTACGCCCAGGCTGACAAGTCACATGGATGATAGTCAGAAAAGGAATCCAGAAGTTTTACTTTAGACCTGTTCTATCTGCAAAATGCTTCTTTTTCTGGGATTAGATTTTACTCCGAAACTTTGCATTTTGGTTGCTTCTAAGAGCAGCTGCAAAGCTATAAAGCCTGGGATCGTTAAAAAGTAACACACTGTTGTCATTTTGTCTAGACTATTAATAAGGGGCATGAATACAGATCAGGGTCAACATAATTTCAACACGTTTTTTCAAAAATGTTACTGGAGAAACCAATTACCGGGATTATTTGTAAGTAGTGGCTTCAAAGGACACGATGGGGGTGGCTTTTTGAAAAGGAGTGAGAATGTACCAGATGGCTTCCATTAATGTCCACTCAGCTGAAGCATTATCATTGCTCCATTAGGTAGTGAAACATGAGGAAAGTACAAATCTTCCTTGTTCCAACTTGTTTTAACTATTAGTACAATAAGTGGTGCTTTATTCTGGATCTCAGCTAAAGACTCAAAGGTTGATAAAATGGCTGAAACTGGTCACTTTCCTACTGGCAGTGCACATTGTTTGCAAATTCAAGCAAGTTGATACTTGAACCAGAGGTTCATTACTAGATAGCTGCAGAAGCAGCAGTTAAGGAAAATGCTTTTTGCACAGAATGTTCTGACACGGTATGGAAATTTTTTAGCCCCCAAGTTACAAGAGAAAGTTTACATGTTTCCCTCCCACGTACTCATAAAGAGAGGGAGGGTGGTCATAACTGGTCTGACACCCTGCTTCTCTAGGGGAGAAACAGTGTAGCAGAACTTCTTGTCGCTGTACTCAAAACTTTTCCTATCATTATATTCCACCAATGGCAGGTCTTTTTATTGCTGCACATATAAACATAAAGAAATTTCATCTTCATAATAAAGTTCATTTTCACCAGTTTGCCAGTTGTCTTTAAGGTGTAAGGCAAACTTCCCAGCACATGTAATTGACTAATTTTTAAAATCTGGTATGAGGCAGTTGAGTTTTCATAGCTTAATTACAGTGTCAGCAGGTTGCCAGTTAATTAAATGAATTTCTTTTGTGCAGTCTCCAGCTGTATTTAATTAGACTGCGTGTTTCTGGTTGAGGAGAGATGGGTATTGTCTTCTGAGTGTCTAGATGAAGCTGCTTCTTCATCATCATCTTCTTCTTTTACTCTTCTCTGTACTTTGCTTCCTGTTGAGAAGTTTGCTCTTTTTAGAAACTCTGAAGTCTCTACATCAGTACTAATAATATACAATGTATGTGTGTGTGTATATATGAGAAGGTCTGTCAGAGGTTAAGTCTGTAAGCACTGAGGTTAGTGGCTTTCTTTCTAATATAACAGATAAACTGGAAACTTCAGTGGATTATTGTCATTTTGGTTGGTAATTCAGTTGCTATGAAAGTTGATCAGGCAAAGAAAAATAATTCTATCAATTGAAAGACAAGTTTGCACAGTCACAAATTGGAAGCTGGTACAAAACTTGTTCTGCAAATGTAAGACATTCTGTATAGGACCATATATAGGACCATATTTAAATTACAGAAGAAAGAGCCAAATCTTAGTCTCATTAGACCAATAAAAAGACTTTAGTTAACTGAATGCATCCAGGATTTGGCCCTAAAAGTAGTCTTTGGAGCATGAATTAGCCTGCTGTAAAGGATATTATAAAATTTGCCTGAAAGGATAAAACAGATTTTTATATCTGAACTGGTGAAACTTTTAGTATTTCTGCATAGATCATAGTTGTTTTTTCAATTACTTGGAGCGTATCTACTTTTTTATTAAATGCATTGTGGTAGAAAACAAGCAAACCTCATGATCCCTTTGGAAGAGATAACAATTACTCTCAGCCAAGATTAGGGCAGTTTCCTTTTCCTTTCCCTTTCCCTTTCCCTTGAGTTTCCTCTTTACCTTGCTATCTAATTTAAATGAAAATGCAGGAGCAATTTATCTGTTTAACTTTTCTTCCTACCCCTGATGCAGAAGAATCCCTTAAGCATATTCTGAACCACCATAGGTGGAGGTATTGCCCCAGGCATTGATAATTATCGTAGAAGGTTGCAGGATGGCAGTTAGGCACAGGTTTCAATATATTAAGCAGATGGGCACAGAATTCACACATACAGATAGATAAGTGGATTTACATAGTGAAAGTTTTAATACTTTATCCTTTCCCAGTAAATAGCACGGCCAAACACTATTCCTTTGTGCTTTAGCATAAGGTACACTCAAAACTAATTTTTTGGTCTAGAAATAGCAAAACATTACTGAAGCAGTGTCAAAGCGAGAACCCAAGGCTAAAAATGCGGTAACAATATACATATAAGAAGATAGTTTAGGAACCTCAAATTTTACTTAGGGTAAGTGAATGTCTCATCTGTGACTTGGAGAGGGTGTTGAGGAGCAGCTAGTCTGCAAATAGTTAAATATATTGAATGATGCCTTGGTGTGTGAGAGTAGGTAATCAGATTTATGTATGTTAATGTCCTATTTAAACGGCATAGGAATAGTTGTAAATATACAGTCTGCAATAGGTCTGGCTGCCAATTTGTAATATTTTGTATTTAAACTACTACCATTTAACTGTAGTACTTGCCTTTACATTTATTTTGCATTAGCTTCAGGCTAAGCCAACAAATGATCCTACAAAAGCTCTTTGGCATCTTATCTAGCCATTAAAGGCAGGAGCAGTTATAAGCTGTAGTATATTAATGTTGCACATTGTAATGAGCTCTATCAGCTCATCTTAGGGTTACTTTGGTGTCTCTAGACAGGTGTGCTAATCAAATTGCAGTTAACACAGATATTAAATTAATACTTGTATTGTCAAATGTAAATTGCCATTCCCTGCTACTTTCTGTACTAGGATATATTGTAATTGGACCAGTTAACTAGAAAATTCACTGAAAAAACGTTTGTTAAAAACTTCAAACAATGATG
This sequence comes from Terrapene triunguis, assembly GCF_002925995.2. Taxonomy (NCBI): domain Eukaryota; kingdom Metazoa; phylum Chordata; order Testudines; family Emydidae; genus Terrapene; species Terrapene triunguis. The sequence goes on along the minus strand of NW_020664482.1, from coordinate 33,786,606 downwards.
GGTAAAACATTATTCTTAATGGCTATTCTAATAACAGCATGTGCATTGATACTCATCCACTGCTCTGCCATATTATTTGTTAACTTTTTTGTTCAAAAAGAGGACTAAATAGTGACTTAAAGGGAAGAGTGTATCTTAAAACCTCTTGTCAACAGTGAAATAAAAATTTGGCTGGAATGTTATCCTTAATCTTGAACTTTTCCCTTGTTAACCTTGAACTTGAAGGCAATGCTCAAAATATGTATATATGGATGTTTATATTATTCGTAAGAAATTTAGTTAAATATTTTTAGTCCCAAGATGGAGACTAATATAAAAAACACTTCTTATAAAATTGTAAAGATTTTTCAATAAACATCTAGAGTGGTGTTTGTTCCTTTTCCCTACACTGTTTTTAATAGTTCAGTACTGCACTCCCTTTGTTGGGTCTATAGCAGAAATCCACTGAATACCATCAGCTGGCTGGCTGCTGTTTCATTCTGGTGCAGCAACCAAAGTTCCATGAAGACTACATGTATTTTGCCTGCATAAAGGCTGTGGTATTTGGGTTCCTAGTAGTTTGTCATAAGATGATTAGGGCCCTAAGCCCGCAATCATCTTTGTGAGCCAACACCTAAGCCTATACAGAATCTCAGCAGGGCTGATGTTTGAGGTTGCGAAATAAAATTCACCTTTGTAAAATGGAGAAAAAGAGAAAAATCAGTGAAAATAAATAAATATAGTCCGGCTTCTATTGCCAAGTGCAGAATAAAAATGTGAGTCCCTTGAAATTCTTTCCAGATGGTCACGGTTTTCCCCTGCTCATTTGAATGTTGTACTTTGATTGTCCTACATGCAGTAGTAAAATATAAATATGTAGGGGTCCAGGAGTGCATCATTTGTCTGTTGTAAAGAAACCAGCTGGAACAAAGTGGGCCACTGAGCCCATTGAACCTAGGGACATGTTAAGAATGCACTTACAGAGATTATTTATCAAGAAGACACTAGGTGTTTGCTCTAAACAGTGAGCTATTTCACCAGATAGACCTATAGATACAGCAGCTAGTATTCTTCCTATGAAATACTGTTCACAAGCTGGGTCATATAGCAATTTATACAGAAACTGTGTAGAGCTCAGCTACTTTCTGGTAATAACACTTTTGCAATAAAGTGAACCATCGGGTATAATAGGGTCGCTTAGTCAACACCAGTGATTGAGAAGGGAGCATAATTGGGCAATTTTTTTCTTAATTTGATATTATCTACATTTCTTTTTAGAATATTTGTGGATCATATGTGATACAACAGTCCAGAACCACGTCAATTCTATTTTTTCTTCCCAATGTGTATTGTCATAACTGATGTATGAGATTAGATTTCTTTATTCTTTCCCATAGTTCCTACATCTGTTGTACTTGATTATCTTCCCTTTTTGTTTTCCTCATTCGAGTTCGAGTCAAATATATTCCGAACATAACTTTGAACTAGTTTTTGACTTTGGTCTTGTGGAGACTATGCAATTTTGTCAGACAAACTAAAAACAAACCAAAAATGAAAACTGACAATAGGATTGAAGTAATGCTGAATGTTTGAGAATACAAATGAAGAAAGTTGTCTTTTGGAAATGGAATAAAAATCTTTTCAGGAGCTAGTAAAATCTCAGCAGTTGGATTAAACTGGCTGTGTGTGTTTGTGTGTGTGAATGTATTTGTCTATGAACACTCAAAATATTGGTGGTATTTCAGAGTCAGCTAATAAAGATCTGGTCCCTGCCTCAAAAATATTTATAAGTAGTGGTGATATCCATGTGATAAACCACATTTATCATGGTGGACCCTTTATCATCTTACCTGTATTTTTCCCCACAAATCCTTCCATGCCGACAACTACTTCTAATATTCCAAATGCTTGAGCACCTTCAAAGAGCCCCCCTTAAATATGCCTACAAAAAAAACTCTGCCGGATAACTGTTTCCTTCCTTTCTTCCTCCCAAAATATGGAATTTCTCCCCCAAAACTACATTAGCATGAGGCTCAAGATGCATTATTTTGTTCCAGAACTGTCAGCAGTTTATTGTCCAATTGGTAATGAGTTGCAATATGTTGGAGCTAGAAAAAGAGATGTATCCTGTTTAAAAAGTCTGGAAGCCCACTCTCCAGTGGAATTCCCTGTTTGCTCAGCAAAGCTTGTTTGGTCACCTTCAGGACATGTTGCAATGATAATATTTTATTCAGGTCTTTATTTGTGAATGGTAGACTGAGTAAATAGAATTTTATCTGTGGACTGGAGTTTTCCTTTTTAGTTGTCTTTTTTTTTAAACATAGTTTTTATTTCCTGCTGATTGTTATGGGCACATTTTTAACAAATAAAAACCCTGCAATGAAGTTATTATGCTTTTTCACAGGACAGATTATTACATTGACAATTTTTACTTGGAAATTGGGGGAGGAGGGTGAAAGGTTTGCTTATATGAGAAAATAGACAATGTATGTCTTAATATCATTCTTTCTTTTCAGTATGGGAGGAAAAGACCACACATTTTAAAACCACTTAAATGCTTTACGGTCTGTGGGGTAAGATAAATCTGACTTGGCATCAAAACAAGGAAATGCTTGGAAAAAACAATGTAGGAGACAAATTCAAAGAAACTTTTATTTTTTTCTTTGTTTTGATAAGAAGTCCTATTGCCAATAAATCAGTCTTTCAGGCAGACAGGATCATTGTGATTATTTAGTCTGACCTCCTGTATATCATAGGCCATAGATCAGGGTTTCTCAAGCTGGGGTCCATGGACACCTGGGGGTCCCTGAGAGTACTCCAGGGGGTATGCTGGCCCCGCTGATCAACTCCTCCCCCTCTCTCCCTCTCTCCCTCCCTCTCAGTGCCTCCTACTGAAGCCAGAAGTCCAGCAGCTCAGCAGGCTTCCTACCTGCCCTGGCTCCACATCGCTCCCAGAAGCGGGTGGCACATCCCTGAGGCCCCTGGGGGGTGCAGGGAGTCTCCGCGTGCTGTCCCTACCCCAAGCGCCAACTCTGGAGCTCCCATTGGCCAGGAACTGCATCCAATGGGAACTGTGGGGGCTGTGCCTGCGGGCAGGGGCAGCATGTGGAGACCCTCTGGCTCCCCTGCCTAGGAGCCGTTGTCAGAGGGAGGTGCCAGTCGCTTTCAGGAGCCACCTGAGGTAAGTGCCAGCTGGATCCCACACACCTCACCCCATCCTGCACCCCAACCTCCTACCCCAGCCCAGAGCCTACACCCCGCACCCAAACTCCCTCCCACAGCCCACACCCCTCCTGCACCCCAACCCCCTGCCTCAATCCAGAGCTTGAACCCCACACCCAAACTCCCTCCCTGAGCCTTCATCTCCTCCCGCACCCCAACCTCCTGCCCCAGCCTGCTGAAAGAGAGTGAGGGTTGGGGAGAGCATGCGACAGAGAGAGGGAGATGGAGTGAGTGGTTGCTAAAGTTTGAGAACTGCTGCCATAGGTAGAGCCCTGAGCAGATACAAAATTTAAAAGACAATTATATCTGCAGATAAATTTGTATCCACATCCAATGCATGATCTACAAAAATAGTCCATGGATATCAGATAAATTTTAGACTGCCACCACACTTTTTAGATACACCGTAGTCTAGATTAAATTTACTTGTTCTTTTGGTTAACATTACAAGGCATCAGCTTATCCATCTGGCCAAACTCGTCTACCAAAGAACTGTTATCGATGTAAGTAGTCTCATTGAATTCAATGGAACTGCTCACATGGGGATAGTTAAGCACACATGTACATATTTGCAGTATTGAGGCCTGAATTATCCTCAGTGCCCTGGATGGAACAGTGGAGTTTGCACTCTCATAATCAGGGCCGGCTCCAGCTTTTTTGCCACCCCAAGCAGCGGCGAAGGAACAAATTAAAAAAAGAAAGAAAACCCAATTGAGTGGCCGCCGAAGAGGAAGCGAAGGACTGAAGGACCCGCCGCCGAATTGCCGCCGCGGACCCAGACGTGCCGCCCCAACAACGGACGGATTGCTGGCCCTTTCTATGGGCTGCCCCAGGCACCTGCTTCCTTCACTGGTGCCTGGAGCCGGCCCTGCTCATAATGGTAATCTATTTTCAGGACTATTCTTAGGATCCAATCCATGCACACAACAGAGATGTTGTACTTTTTCACAAAAGGAGAGAATACTTTCTAAACAGCCATTTGATCAGTCAGTGGTGGCAAAATAGGAAATGCTGATGAAACTCAGACCAAAACTTTTTCCCCTCCTTCCCTCTTGTCTCTAGGGAAGGTAAGTGTGTCATGATCAGCAGCTGCCAGTATGACAGGGTTATCATTTACCTAATTTCCCATGCGTGGAAGTTTACGTCCTCCAGCAGAAATAAAATAAAAGGCTAGGCTCAAAAGAACACAGGTCACATACCTGTTACCTTCTCTTCTCTCATTCATCTTTTCTGATACTGAATACGCTGTTCAGACAGTGTTAAATCTCTGATTCTTCTATGTGACCTCTTTCAAGTGTAAAGGGAAATAGAAATACTCAGTTTGACATCTCTCAATGAATCAAGTAGAGTAATGGGTAGCAGTTACCTTTTTTGATCCTGAAGTTCAAAAAGAAATTTTCTAATAACTTAGTGGCAATGAAATTATTGTACTCCATAATTATCTAATTGTCCTCAAATGCCCAGAGAGCCACAACATAAATACAAAAGGAGATTCTGATGAAGATGCAGGCAGAGGACTCTGATGCATCTTCCAAGGACAATTGTCATCTTTCCAAATGCCCAGGTTTTTTAATACCATCTACTTATTTCTTGTGCACCCCTTTCCACACACTGTGAACATCAAGGGAATTCCCAAGTTGTCATGGTGTATATCTTCCATGTGTGAATCATACATGGTCAGCCAAACTCTGTCTAGATTGTGGTTTGCAGGTGCATATATCATCTTTGACCAAAATATGTAACTAATCAACATATCTGTTTGGCACTGCATAAGGTACACAAAAATGTGACTATTTTTGATGAGCCAATCTGAACCCTGTGCCATCCAAGTACAGTAACTCCTCACTTAACGTTGTCCCAATTAATGTTGTTACGTTGCTGATCTATTAGGGAACAAGCTCGTTTAAAGTTGCGCAGTGCTCCCTTATAACGTTGTTTGGCAGCTGCCTGCTTTGTCCACTGCTTGCAGGATTCTCTGGAAGAGCAGCCCCTCCTTGTGGGGATTAGAACCAGGGGGGGCCTTCAGCCCCCCCACCCCCATCAGCTCCCCTAAATTCCCTGTAAGGTATGTGGCTCCCCAGCTGCCCAGCAGCAGTTCAGCTGTCCCTCCCCCCACTGCCCTGCTGCTCCTACCTGCCCTCTGCCTTGGAGCTGCTCCCGGGAGCTTCCTGCTTGCTGGGGGAGGGGGCCAGAGGGGTGCTGATATCCGGATGTCCCCCTGCTCCTGCCTCCCTCCCCCCCCCCCGCCCTGTGCCCCCTCTCCACAAAGCGGAGGAGTGGGACAGGGCTCAGGGACAGAAAGGATGGAGCTTGCTGGAAGCCATTGCTTCCTGTCTGAACTGGCTGATCTGCTTAAAAGGGCAACGTACTTGAAGTGGGGTCAGCATACTTAAAGGGGCATTGCATGTCTCTCTCACTCATGCATGCACCCCCCAACACTTTGGAAAGTCAGCCCCTGTGCAGCCGTGCATGTGCTGTCAGGTGGAGGGACTGGTGCACTCCAGCTGGATAGTCTGGGCTCATCATCATGTTCAGTTTTTGCAGAGAAGTGTTTGCAGCTACTGCCCTGCATCTATTGTGTTTCTTCCCTCCTGCCTCAGTCCATGTTGCCTTGTAGAGTGTGAGGCTCTAACAACAGCGTATTAACCTTGAGGGCTCAGCCGAGTGCTAGTTCATCATTTAGCGGCAAGGCGTTTCCTGGGAAATATTCCACCCTCTTACTCCACCACCTCAGCCAATCTTCACAATCATTCATTGCTATGTACAATATTAAACTGTTTAAAATTGTTTAAAACTTATACTGTATACATATATAATATCTTTTTTCTGGCACAAAAAATTTCCCTGAAACCTAACCCCCCACTTACATTAATTGTTATGGGGAAATTGGATTTGCTTAACATCGTTTCGCATAAAATCACATTTTTCAGGAACATAACTACAACATTAAGTGAGGAGTTACTGTAGATGACTGCTGTAAGCCCAGTTTCTGTTAAGTGTTATTGTCTAGTGGTCAGAATTTTTGTCCTTGGGTCATCCAAAGAGTAGTTATTTTATGGTTGATAAAGTTTGAAAACCATTTTATTACTTACACTGGTCTACAATTTTTGAGAAGTCGTCTGCTTCAGAAATAAAATGTGCTATTTCTTATGTATTTTGATATGCTGAATTCAAATATGACAATTAAAACAACTGATTGGCTACTGTTTCTAAGATATTTAAGTTTTTACATTTTATGTCTCTGTATATTGTGTAGATAGTAGAGTTTTAATCATAAATTGTAAACGTAGGTCTTTTCATGTGTTTATGGTTGCTTTACATGATAATATTTCACCTGTCCTGTTTATGTAACACTTTAAAAATCAGCAAAAGGGTTATATAAATAAAATTTATTATGAAACAAAAGGCAAAAAACTATTCTGTACATAGTTTAGTTCTATTCAGTGTCTACTCGGCACTTCTTGGCTTGTCTCTTGTATTCATTAAATGGAGCATCTCTTGTCACTGTCCAGCAATAGTCTGCAAGCATTGATGGGCTCCATTTGCCCTGATAGCGTTTCTCCATTGTTGCAATGTCCTGGTAAAATCGCTCGCCGTGCTCGTCGCTCACTGTTCCGCAGTTCGGTGGAAAAAAATCTAGATGAGAGTGCAAAAAATGTATCTTTAGTGACATGTTGCAACCAAGGCTTTTGTATGCCTTCAGGAGGTTTTCCACCAACAACCTGTAGTTGTCTGCCTTGTTGTTTCCGAGAAAAATTATTGCCACTAACTGGAAGGCTTTCCATGCCGTCTTTTCCTTGCCACGCAGTGCATGGTCAAATGTATCATCTCGAAGAAGTTCACGAATCTGAGGACGAACAAAGACACCTTCCTTTATCTTAGCTTCACTTAACCTTGGAAATTTTCCACGGAGCTACTTGAAAGCTGCTTGTGTTTTGTCAAGGCCATTGACAAAGTTCTTCATCAGACCCAGCTTGATGTGTAAGGGTGGTAACAAAATCTTCCTTGATTCAACAAGTGGTAGATGCTGAACACTTTTCCTCCCAGGCTCCAATGACTGTCGGAGTGGCCAATCTTTCTTGATGTAGTGGGAATCTCTTGCACGACTATTCCATTCGCAGAGAAAACAGCAGTACTTTGTGTATCCAGTCTGCAGACCAAGCAAGAGAGCAACAACCTTCAAATCGCCACAAAGCTGCCACTGATGTTGGTCATAGTTTATGCACCTCAAAAGTTGTTTCATGTTGTCATAGGTTTCCTTCATATGGACTGCATGACCAACTGGAATTGATGGCAAAACATTGCCATTATGCAGTAAAACAGTTTTAAGACTCGTCTTCGATGAATCAATGAACAGTCTCCACTCATCTGGATCGTGAATGATGTTGAGGGCTGCCATCACACCATCGATGTTGTTGCAGGCTACAAGATCACCTTCCATGAAGAAGAATGGGACAAGATCATTTTGCCGGTCACGGAACATGGAAACCCTAACATCACCTGCCAGGAGATTCCACTGCTGTAGTCTGGAGCCCAACAGCTCTGCCTTACTCTTGGGTAGTTCCAAATCCCTGACAAGGTCATTCAGTTCACCTTGTGTTATGAGGTGTGGTTCAGAGGAGGAGGATGGGAGAAAATGTGTGTCCTGTGACATTGATGGTTCAGGACCAGAAGTTTCATCCTCTTCCTCGTCTGACTCAAGTGAGAATGATTCGGGTGCATCAGGAACAGGCAGTCCTTCTCCGTGGGGTACTGGGCGTATAGCTGATGGAATGTTTGGATAATGCACAGTCCACTTTTTCTTCTTTGACGCACCTTTCCCAACTGGAGGCACCATGCAGAAGTAACAATTGCTGGTATGATCTGTTGGCTCTCTCCAAATCATTGGCACTGCAAAAGGCATAGATTTCCTTTTCCTGTTCAACCACTGGCGAAGATTTGTTGCACAAGTGTTGCAGCATATGTGTGGGGCCCACCTCTTGTCCTGATCTCCAATTTTGCAGCCAGAATAAAGGTGATAGGCTTTCTTAACATATAGTGGTTATACTGCGCTTTTGTGATGCAAAAGTCACTTCACCACAAACATAGCAGAAGTTATCTGCACTGTTGACACAAGTACGAGGCATCTCTGCTCACTTTGGCTAAACAGAATTGTGTCCCTTTGCAAAATCAAACACTGACAAATAAGAGAGCACGACACTGTATGATTTCTAGAGCTGATATAGGGCAATTTGTTCAGCAGAGTGATGTAAGCTTCATTATGATTGCATCATCCATGACTTCTAGGAATAACATGATGCAATTCATATCACGTATGACACAATACCAGCTTCAGATTGCATCATTCATTGTTTTGCCTAAAAAGCAAGTACTGTCCAAACCCAGTCATAGATTTATTCATAGATCCAGTCAAAGATGTAGTTTAGTCATTTCTGGTTTAAATTGAGATCCCTTCCCTTTATAACTCACTTATCCTCCGCCATTCCCAAGTCAAGGGTCATATATACTGACCCAAAAGCATATCTTGAAAACTAGAGCCAATCAACAATTTTAAGCATCATTTTCGTTCTCAGTGACCCAGAATTAGTAAAGTTTGACTACATTTATTTCAGAAGCATTTTGGCTGTAGAGCAGTGTTATTGGTCCAAATTGTCCACATCTTTGTGTGGCATCCAAGAGTATCTATGAAGTTCGAAGAGGTTGGAACTGTAGTTCACCTGCATTAAAATTTTTACAGCATTGCTTGGTAATCAGAACACTCATATCTTAATGTATTTTCAAAAGGAACCTAGAGTTAGTTTTCTGAGTAGAACTGGTTGGAACACTTTCAATTAAATGAAATTTTGTCAAAATATGTTTTTTTGCTTGAAGTCACAATCACTTTTGGAGAGACTAATCTGGTTCAACAAAGTGGTCTTTTGAGGGGCGTGGGTGGAGAGTTGTTTTGTTGATTTTTGTTTTGTTTGTTTTTAAGGGATGGGAGAGAAAACCAGGGTAGAGCTCACACTCCATAGCCTGATGGTTAGGGCATTGTCTGGGATGTTGAAGATCCATTTCAAGACCCTGCTTTTCTGGATCCAAACTGGTCTGAGATGAGAAACTTTGCTCTGAATCAGGTAGTGTAGGACTTGAACTGAGGTCTTCCATATCCCTGGCTGGTGCCCTCACCACCATATGAAAGCGAGGTACACACACAGCCCCTGTTTTCCAAAGGTTTTATTTTTGTTCCATGTGGAATGAAAACAAAGGTCAAATTTCCAAAGTTTCTATGAAATGGCCATGCTCTATATGGCACCTACATAAGTGGCTTGATTTTCAAGTGTGCCTAGCTACTCCTAGCAATTCATTTGAGCCACAGAGTTTACAACTTCATCTTGGGAGTGTGAGAGAACATACCATCACTCTGACCTACAGAGTCCATGGAAATCAGGAAAGTAAATGTTACATTCAGCTGTTAATATCCTGCAATAGACTGTTGTTATCTCCAGATAAATGACCCTCATTAGTAATTATTCAATGTAAAGTGAAACAGCTATTTTAAATCTTTTCACAGACTGATTAATTGGATTACTTATATTTATCACAATTTCACTATTCAGTAAACATTCAAATAATGTAAACTGAACTAATCAAAGGATGACATTTCTGTTAAATACAATTGTAGGGTAAAGAGATTGTTGCATTCTGAGGAGCAGAAGTGTCAAATTCCAATGTTGAGTTGTATACTATAATATGTTAGCTTGTTCCAACTCAAGCTCACAGTCCCTGCATAGTGATGATAGAGTAACTATTCAAGCTTGTTGAAAATTGAAGAACAATTACATTTAAACATCAGAATTTTGGAGTTATTTCCTTATCACAAGGTTTGAAATGAAAGTTTTTTTAACTTTTCTGCAAAATGTTTTATGAAAAAATTCTGATTCTTGTTTTCTTTCCTATTGACCTTGAAATTGGTGATGTCTAGGATTTTTTTCATTTTCTCCATTCTAACTTTTTTATAACTATTTCAGCAAAAGGAAAAATGAAACTCTGTAACTTTGCCACTTTAACTTCTTAAAACTTTCTGAACATGGAAAAATTAGAGCAGCTAAGTTAGCATTTCCTTCTATTTATGTGAAACCTTTTGAAGTTTTGTGTATGTTTCTTTTGTGGAAGTTTTGGCTTTTATTTATTAAGTTACTTAGAATATTTTTCATTATTCAGCCAACTCTAATTCTGAACAAAATCAATATTTTGTGGATAATTCACAAACATAAAAAGGAACTACATTTGCTGCCTAAATTACTAGCAATTAATTAAACCAGTTCTATTTGTGGGTTTCAGTATAAAGCTACAAATTCCTAAAACTGTGTTTTAAAAAAAAACACTTAACATTAAGGAGTGTTGAGACAACTTAAAAGAAAACATGGTCATCCTCCTATTGCTGAGTGGAGGGAGACATTTTCTGCAAAACTGTCACTCCAGAGCTCAGAGATATTGCAGTAGGACAATGCTGCTCTGCAGCATTAGGTAAATCCCTTATTCTTTTTGACTCAGCTTCTCCAACAGTAAAGTGCAGATAGTAATCCTCAAAAAGGGTGTTGCAATGATCAGTTCTTCAATATACTAAATAGAATATAAAGTCCTGAAATTTCATAGACATATATTATGTACATACCCTAATAGCTCTTTCCTGAGTCTATATTCTATGGGCCAAATTCAGCCCTGGCATAAAAACCCCAAACTCCCATTGTATCCTTCCAACCTTTCTTAGGCTGTGATCTGATATTGTACCTACATCTTTTAGGATAAGTCTGTACTGCAATCACAGGATGCATTTGCTCCTTGAGTAAGCCAATGGTCTGTTCACAAAATGGTGCTCTGAGATTTTCTTTTTCGTATTTCTCCATTAGCTTCCTGTGCTGATTTGTTAGTGAACTATTTGTAAGAAGGCCAGAATTTTTTAAAAATATGTCATTGTTCAGCTAACAAATAGAACAGCATTTCAAAAGGTCTCCAGAGCAAGTCAGTGGATTTTCTCTCAATGAATACATTAACAAATAACCATTATCCTCTCTCCAACCATATTCTACCTATAAGGGCAAGGGGTTCCACTTAGTTTTGTTCAGGCACTAGTAAGAAAACATTTTGGACTTCAATAGTCTAAGTCAGATACATGACACTTTTCTAAATCACCACAGCCCTATCATACCCATCTGTCCCACAGTCTTGGAGAATTGCATAATTTAAAATTGCTGTGTCCAGGGCACGTGGTTTGTCTAGAGAACTGATTGGCACAAATATTTTTTTTCGCATCTAGAGTCAGGATAGAGAGGAAAGGAGCTGGATGTAAGAAGGCACAAACATAGGAGAAATGTAGACAAGACTTGAAAGCATTTGCTTGGTTCAAGAAATCCAAATTTCCTGGGTTTTGGATTAACCCCAAAACATATGACTATTTCACTTTATAGCTGATCTTAATTATTTGTTTTGGAGCAATTGCATGTTAAGTTTGATAATTTTACTTTGCTTATAGCTGACAAAGAGTAATGAGCTTGGATTATTCTTGCCAAGAAACTATAATTTTTTTGTGTTTGGAAGTGTTTTGCCATTAATACATCTGCCAAGCTTACCTTGGGAGTGCCTCAAAAACTCATTTTTACGCTTTTTTTTTGTTGGAAATGTTTGGCTGTTCAATCACTTATGTGATAAAGGCTCCAGCTCCATTATAACACTATCTAAGGGACAAAATTGAATAGTTGATGCAGTGAAATATGTGGGGTTTCCTCTATGTGAGAATCACATGGAAATATAAATTCCCATTAAGAGAGAGTTGGATAAACACCTTGAATCAAATTTTGCATCTCATCCAAGCAGCCTTTAGGTGGGGGGAAATATCTGAGAAATTTAGAGCAATGTTCAGATTTCTTTGCAGAAGGAGATAGAGAGGGAGAGCAGTCCAGGCAGTAATTGGCATCATATTAAACTGGATGTTTATCACTTCTTTCAAAGTGCAATGGTAATGAAATACTTTTATGGGAACAAGTGTACCTGTGCTGGCAAGATATATTGTTAACAACCCAGAAGGTCACAGTATTCTTGTTACTGCTGAGTTGTGGCATTATTTTAATTGGGCTTTGCCCACTGATCTGAATGCTTAATTTGCAGAAGAGATGCCTAAGAGCATGTGACTTTGAAATCAAAACATAAAAACCTCCCTACACCACAGGATTAAAGCTGGGGTTAATACCAATGTATACCGTCCTTTATACCGGCTCACTGTACTAACTCAATGGGCCACTTGACATTGAATATTTCCAGTCAATAATTCTTATTATGTTTAAAGTACGTGGAGTAATTAAAAGTGTGTGAGGTAGGAAAACTGGGTCATTGAGCAAAATGAAATAAAAGGATATAAATCAAGCGTTAAGAAGGTGAGTTATTTGTGCTTGGTTTCTGGTTCTATAACACTAGTGTCTTAATCTCCACTCCTAAATAAAGCATTTGGGTAGTCTGAAAATAGTCACACTAGCACAAAAGGTATTTGCCATGATTTTGGGCATAATTTTTGGAAACAGAATGAGAATAGTTCATTAACGTGAATCCTCCTTCATAACCAGCTAATTTTGTGGGTGAGAGAGCCTTTTCTACCTCCTCTCCAACACCCGCAAAACCTTCTGTCTGAAACTGAAGTTTCTACCAGCAACAGTATTTCTGCATGTTTTTACATCTGGTCTAGAGACTGCTTTACCAAGACCAAGACCAGCTGTAATGGCTCATAAAAAAGGATCAGAGTCTTTACGCCTGCTGCAAATTGATTTACAATTTTACAATATCTGCCATATCTAACCAATTAATCAAGTAGAATTAATAATTATGTGTTTGACAGAATATCTTGTGTATTTCTTTTTCTCAGGTTGGCAATCAGCAATAAAACCATATTTCATACATGGTTCAGTAACTTTCAGCCCTCCACACCGGCCATATTTCAGCGGGTGAAGTGTTATAAATTTCACAGTTCTCTCAATTCAGCTTTACAATGATTTGAGAAAGAAGCTCGAGTGGTTTGGAATGTTGTACAGATGTCAAAAAGAAAAACCTGACAAGCCCTTGATTGGATACCACCTGGTGGAAGATAGAAAAGAGGAGGACAACAACTGCCATAAGAAAATATTTGAGAAAGATGCCACTGGTATGGAAACAGACTATAACTGAGCAAGAAACATGTCATTAGGCATCCTGACGTGGAAAGAATGGATTGCTCACATCAAAGGCATGAGAGCATCTAATAAAGAAAATCAACTTTAAGAGTCCCAAGTCCAGTGAGAGAAGGTCACCTAATAATGGTAGTGTCCATTAGCTTTCTTTGTTGAGAAAGTTAAAGATACAGCAGAAGGGCAAAAGGTAAATTCTGCTTGCTATGAAATATACTTTCAAGCTAAATCTTAACCAAATGATCAGGCTCACAATGGAAGAGCCTGACCCGAGAGAAAGATTAGTCACAGAATCATCAAGATCAAAAGTTACAAAAATGCTCTAATATGTGCAAAAAATCCTCTTTGTACTCCTTTTACCCTTCTTTTTTACACAAAAATAAGTTTGAAAAGTTTTCTTCACCTGGAGAAAAGGAAAAGGCTGGTTCAACAAAAATTATAAGGAAATAATTCATGGTCTAAAGAAAATCCTCAATTGTGAGGAAATAGAGAAGAATTAGAATTTTTGCCTGGGAATAATTGATTTCTACCAGCAATTGCTGAGTCTGAAAGGGATTAGAAAGGGCACTATCATAAGGAAACTCCCCACCTGGAGCAACATCCTGCAGCATGCCATGGCATGACAGGCACACCTGCCTCAGTTCCCCTTCATAGTCCCCTGAAATAGTCTTTAAATGCTTGCCAAGTATAAATAGCCCTTATGGGGTTAACTCGTCACAAAAGTCCTGTGCACTTAAATCATGGCCAAATCCCTGCACTCAATCAGTGATCATCCCCAGCATCCTTCACCACACTCCAGCATCTCTTTCCACACTTCCTCCCCAGCCATCTCTGACCCTCCAGTTTTAGGGTACGTCTACACTATGAGATTAATTCGAATTTAGATAATTCGAATTTGGGAAACAGATTGTATAAATTCGATTGTGCGCGGCCACACTAAGCACATTAATTCGGTTTTTAACCACATTAATTCGGTGGTGTGCGGCCACACTACCCCATTAATTTTAACCACATTAATTCAGTGGTGTGCGGCCACACTACCCCTAATTCGAATTTACAAAATCGATTTTGGTGCTACTCCGCTCGTCGGGGTGGAGTACAGAAATCGATTTTAAGCGCCCTTTAATTCGAAGTAACTGGCTCCGTTGTGTGGACGGGTTAAGGATTAATTCGGATTAACGCAGCTAAATCCGAATTAAAGTTGTAGTGTAGACCAGGCCTTAGTTGCTTTCCAGGGAGGGCCTAAAGAGAGATTTCTGCTCTCTGCAGAGACCTCCTCCTGTCTTCTCTCTCCCAGGTAGTTCTCACTTGCCCTATTCCTGACTGTTCTCACAGACTGTCTCTGCTCTGAGTCACTAGGTCACATTCCTAGGGCCTAGCTGCCTTCTTTTAAGCCCAATTGGGAATCAGCTAATGAGGCACAGGTGTGTTGGCCCCTGTTATCTCTAAAAGGGCTACTGCCATCCTGTGACAGGAAATTACAAAGATTATTCTCTATCAAGAGTAAGTGGGGAATGTAAGTTGTAGGACCTGATAACCAGTCTTGAACCAACTATTGGCCATGCTCCATTCAGTTTGTAGCTGCTACCACGGAACTCTGTTTATTCCTCAAAGGAAATAAATGTAGAACAATAACAAAAAAGCACCAGTGCAGTTTGCAGTTGAGATTGTTGGGCCCTCTGGTAGCTGAATGGTCTGCACCTTCCCCAGTTTATGGGGATCCACAGAGCCTCCTTGCCCTCTTATAGCCTTCTGGTGGAGCCAAGGAAGAGTGTGTTCCCAGCCCCCTCCTGGTCACAGGCTCCTTCCTGGAACTGGGATGCTCATTTATATCTCCTAGCTGGGAATCATCATACCCAATCACTTGATGTTGTTGAGCTGGGTTGGCTGATTCAAAGCACCTGCCTTCCAGGCTTTTCTGCAGACAGGTCTGATTGCTCCCTGGCCCTTAAAGGGGCAGTCTGCTCTGTTAGGGGGAACTTCCAGGCACTCCATCTTATAATAGACAATAAACATAACATGAGTACCAGCGAAAAGATGATGGCAACTGACTAAGTTTCACACCCTTCCTTTCCTCTTCCTCCTGCCATGACTATTCTGCAAGTGGAGCAGCTGCCAAAGTTATGGGGCCATGCCTTAGCTGAGCCAGACTTGGGTGGGATTTGCCCTGTGGGGATATGCCCCAGTTGGAGTTGGGCTTAGACTGTGTACACTTCCAAGCATGACCAGCATGACAGATGTTAGTATCACCCCCTCTTAAGGAAGGGTGTTGGTTTTTTACATTTAGTTTCCTTCAGATGCCAGCATATTCATTTTCAACCCCAACAGAAATTGATAGTAAGTTTAATATTTTTGTAGCCAGAGGCACACTGCCATTTTGGCTCAAATCCAATGGTTTGGGAAGCAGACACTTCATGACTGATGGCCGTGTCCCTGATAAATCAACTGGTTAAATTATGCTGCATTTGTAAATCATTCTGTGAAATGTTGTTTTTTTTTCCCCCAAGCAGTCTTCTCATTAGCATGTGTAGCCTGGTACTTTACAAGGCATTACAACTCAGAAATTAAGAGGATAGATGAACAAAGGGATAAGAAGCCTGTTATCTTATGATTGCTGGTTCAGACCAAGTTAGCAAAAACAACTTACTATTTTGCAAAACCCAGATGTGACTTTATCCAATAGACTGTTGACTTCTAGTTCACTCTCCTGTAATGTGCCATATTTTTTTGCTTCTGTCTGACTGGGAGTCCTGGTACTTGGCCACACCTGTTGGGTATGTCAGCATGCATTTAAGGATCGTGAATGGAGACGGTTTGGGTAATCTTAATGGCCACTGGGAACAGTGAGTGTGATCCTGCATAGAGATTAAAAGTAATGGTCATGGAATAGTTCATTGCAACTTTGCTTTTTAATTTTATGTTAGTAGTAATTACTGTATTTTGTTTTTAGATTTCTCTTGTCTCCTTCTGCCTTCTCCTGTTATGAAATAAAACTCATCAGAATGTGAGTGGCTGGGTGGATTTTTCAGGTCCTAAGTAAAACTACACTGTTCTCATTTCACTTCCTAAGGGTTGGAGGGCTTGGGACTTAGCTGAAAACTTGAAATTAGAGACCTTTATTTAAATAGTTTGTTCCATTAAACTGCTGTTCCATAAAGGCAGTAAAAGAAGAGCAGATGGGCTTACAGAAGATAAACAGAACTTTGTTAAGGAATAACTGTGTAAATAATAATGAATTCACACCTAGTGTAATATAACAGATTTCCTCTTTTATAATACATCTATGTTCTCTTGAGCTATGATCTTAAGCCTTAAAAGAGCTTGTCTACGTGGCACTGGCAAAGTCCACTAGACGGGTGTGATTTTGAGTTAATGATACATTACATGCACTAGGGACCTCTTAGAGCACACCTAGGGGTCACATGGGGTAGTTAGAGTGCAGAATGTTAGTGCGCTTTACAATGACACTTGTCTGTCACGCTTTGCCATGCCAAAAAGCACCTGGGATGAAGCCCTTTAAAGAAATATCAAAGTTTTTTAGAAAGATCCAGTAGGTAGCATTTTGACACACTGGTGAAATCCTGTCTCCATGCAAGTCAATAGCAGAACTCCCATTGACTTCTGTAGGGCCAGGATTTCACCCAATGTCTCTGCATGGTGTTGGTGGGTCATTGTACTAAGCTGGAGATGGTGGGGGTGCTCTCTTTTTTATGGGACACAAAACCCAGGACCTGACCATGTGTGAGCATCAACTATCTTATAATGGTGATGATATCATTGTGAAAGGGGAAAAATCCTCTGCAAATTGTTTAAGATAAAAACCCAACTGCTATATACTTAGCTTTTACAATGAAGTGACACAATTGGGTGTTTCCAGCAGTTAGTACTGGCAAAGCTATAGCAACTTTTTCTAAATCCAAATAAGGTACTTTTAAAAATCATTTCAATTCATATAAGATATAGAAATACCTTTGAGTTGAATTGTCAGTCTCAATTTTACCAGTGCACTGAGTGGAACAGCGAAAAACCAATAGTATTGGATCTCCCAAGTCCAAGGCTAGTGCACTAGATACTGGGCCGTCCTTAATCTCTAAATATCTAAAGGTGCTGGACTGAGTTACAGAATTTGAATAAAAACACTAAACAATAAAAACCTTCTTAAGCTCTAGTCAAGACAAAGCAATTGTGCTTTTACCATGTATTAAATTGGTCATGTTAAAATTTACAGGGGAGACTAGTTTCTAACTTGACCACTTTAGCACACACTAACATATAATTGCTTTGTCCTGATTCGAACTTTAGAAGATGTTAGACTGAACTAGATAACTCAATGTAATGACATACCTTTTAAATTCTAGTCTAGACAAGGTCGTAGTGAGAACCAGTCCTTGTCTCAAAAAGGCTGATTAAAATAGTCAAGACGTATAGAGGATGGAAGGGGAAACAGTGGCCCAAAATGGTGAAGTGACTTCCCTGAGGTCTTGCACACCAAGTCACTGGTAGAGCTGGGAATGGAGCCCAGGTCTCTTGAGTTGCAGTTCAGGAACTTCTCTTAATTAATAAGATTAAATGCCATTTTGAGATTTACTATAGAAGCTAGCTCAATTGAAGTTGTTTACAACCTTTTCAGATCTTTCAGTGATGTGATTCTACAAACTAGTAGATGGCTACCATAAATATCAGCATATTGACTTCCTGAAAGGCCCCTTCCCCACACACTGCAAGAGCAACAGTGGCAACCACCATACCCCTGAGCTGAATCTGCTCCAGTAGATTAAATGGAAATGTTCTTTTAAACAAAACAAACCAACCCTTAATGTGCTAGAAGGCTTATGCAGTAGAGAAATATCAAATATTCTAAATGTTAAAACCTGAAGGGAGTTCACTTTGATCTCCAGATATAGTGTGCTCTTCCTGTGCACTGGAGAATGATTCAGCTAGAGGAAAACCAGAATGGACAGGTTTAGTTTGGAGATTTGGCTTGGAAATAATTGTATCCCAACCAGTCTTTGTGAGAGAATGTGCAGAGTATATTAGCAATGGATCATGACACAGATCTGGCACTTAGGTGTAACTGTTCATGTAAATTACCAACAGCAAGATTTGTGATCCCATACATTTTGTATAGTCATTCACAGCTCATTAAACCTTCAGCAGTGCTGTCATTCACTAAATAAAAAGGTAGCATGAGAACAGCATAATTAAGGAGGTTAAGTCTAACTTTTCTGCAACTGAATCTCTGAACAGTTAAGTGTACTACTTGCAATAAAAAAGTTTTTTGAGTAACAAAGGGCCAGTTCAGGTAAAGAATAGAAGCAACATTTATTAAAGCTGATCCCAGCAGCTATGTCTTTTTTTAAGTTTAATTGAGTTAATGGGTTTTTTCCCCTTGAATAAAAAAACATAACATATTCCAGTTACTGAAACAGATTGTTGTCTTCCTCGATTATTGCTTTGTGCAGATTTTCATGGTCTTGATATGTTCCATTACACTAATTTTTCTAATGTGAATTGTGGAACCTTATGCCCATATGGAGAGCTATTGAATCATTGAAGATCACTACAAGTTCAGCAATCTGTCAGCACAGAACTTGCGGAACTGGGACTTGTGTTTGCGAATTGTCAGGTGGAATGTTGAATTAGAGTTCTAATTGAATGGTCAGTTTGACTGTGAAATATTTTCTAATACAAATAACTCAAATTTGGTTAATTTGCCATTTTTTAAAACTTTAATTGAAAAATGGACTGATTTATTTTTTAAAAATTGCACTGTTGTCATCTACCAGTGTTTCTTCATGCATCAGCAACAAATTCAATCCTTGTAGTAACTGTTGATACATAAAAAACATGGAAGGTCCAATATACTGTAAAACAGCACAGGAAAGGCAGTTCCAACTACATCCTTAATCTATTTCACTCTGTTTATTGCACATGCTGTTTTGCCACAGTTTTTGAACAGTCTGGAATCCAGGCACGGGGGAAATGAGTGGATATTGACAGAGAATACTATGTTCCTATTCTATTCTATTGACAAGTATTTAGACTCCTCAAGATTATGATGGCAAAAGCTATACCAAATATTTCACAAAGGTAGCTTCATTTTCAGAATTATAGTGTGGGGGTCACATCCATGTTCTGCATCTTCATCCAGAAAAGTAGTTCTTCTGTCAGGACTTCCCTTGGACACACTTTGCTAGTGTCATTCCATCACAAAAGTGTCTAGGAAAAAGCCATGTCCAAATGGGGTGATCTTGTTTGGGATCCTCCATCCAGACAGTGCACCCATCCACCTTCAAACAATAGCAACTCTTCCTTTAAGTGAATAGCTTTAACTAATAGGTCTGAATATTGAATCACCAAGTGCCTGTTAATCATGCTGTGTTGGCAGCTGCTGAAGTCCTCTCCAGTGATGTCAGCTATCCCATTTCAATATCATTTTAATTTACCATTCTTGATGCAGCAGTAGTATTGCTAGGTAGAATGGAGGAGCGGAAATTCTGCCTCAACTCTGGATTTCCTAGGACTAGGTTTGCCATGGCTGGATGATAGAGTGAAGACAGTGCGACTGAGGGGTTCATAATGGGATATAGAAGCTTGACTGAGCAGGTTTCCACTTCATATCTAATTAATGTTGGTAATTACCAACCTAAATTTGTTACTATGTGCTATGTATCCAGTAGTCTATATGAAATGAGGAGCTGGTTTGAAAAATTCAGATGAAACAGCTTTTATTAGAAATTGCCAATTAATCAAAATGATCCCTGGAGACATTTTGATTTCAACAAAGTTCCTTTGGTAACCCAGCAGGATTCTGATGGAAACCTTCCTGTTTTCCTTCCAGCTTGCCCACCCAACTCACCTGGTGGGCTCCCCAGTTGTCCAGGCGTCCATGGTGTATGGCTCTGGTGAGGCCCATCAGATGGAGCCAGGGCTTCATCCCCTTTCACGGAGATTTCAAAATTTTTGGTTTTCATAGAATCATAGAAGTGTAAGCCTGGAAGGGACCTCAAGAAGTCTTCTAGTCCAGTCCCTGGCACTCAAGGCAGGTGTCATAAACAGATAGTTAAGGGTTAATGCCTCTTTTACCTGTAAAGGGTTAAGAAGTTCACCTAGCCTAGCTGACACCTGACCAGAGGAACCAATGGGAGGACAAGATGGTTCAAAAGGAAGGAGGGAAGTTCCCTTTGTCTGGGTCAGTTTCACTTTTGACCTGAGGGAAAAGCTCCAGAATTCAGCTTCTTATCAAGTAGTGCGTATTAGTGAAGGAAATAAATAGGTTTATGTTTCTTTCTTTGTAACCTTTGCAATTAGAGGAATAATCAAATTGGGTATTTGGGTATTTTTTGTGTAACTAAGTTTTTGCCCAGGGGAACATCCTCTGTGTTTGGAATCTGTTGTCTGTGAGAGTAGCTGGTATATTAAGCTCTCCCAGAGAGTTTTCTTTTACCTTTCTTTTCTTTAATTAAAAGCCTTTTTTAATAACCTGATTGATTTTTCCTTCTTTTTAGATCCAAGGGGGTTGGAACTGGATCCACAAGGAGTTGGTGGGAGAAAGGAGGGGGGATGGTTAATTTCTCCTTGTTTTAAGATCCAAGGGGTTGGATCTGTGTTCTCCAGGGAATTGGTGAAGTCTCTCAAGGCTACCCAGGGAAGGGAATTAGTGCTTGGGAGTGGTGGCAGCCAGACCAGATCTAAGCTGTTAATTGAGCTTAGAGCTTCTCATGCAGGTCCCCCACATCTGTACCCTAAAGTTCAGAGTGGGAAGGAACCTTGACAGCAGGACTTAATATTATCTAGACCAGTGTTTCCCAACATTTTGATAGCAGGGACTGGCTTGCTGCCTTCCTAAACCATGTCAGGGAGGTCTCAGAGACTGGCTGTTGAGAAACACTGATCTAGATCATCCCTGACATGTGTTTATCTAACCTGCTCTTAAAAGCCTCCAATGACTGAGATTTCACAACCTCTGTAGGCAATTTATTCCAGTGGTTGACTACCATGACAGTTTTTTTCCTAATATCCAACCTAAACCTCCTTTACTGCAATTTAAGCCCATTGCTTCTTGTCCTATCTTTAGAGGTTAAAGAGAACAATTTTTCCTCCTCCTTTCTTGCAACAACCTTTTATTTACTTGAAAACTGTTATTTCCTCCCTCAGTCTTCCCTTCTCCAGAATAAATAAACCCAGTTTCCTCATAGGTCATGTTTTCTAGACCTACTCATGTTTGTTGCTCTTCTCTGGACTTTCTCCAATTTGTCCACATCTTTCCTGAAATGTGTCACCCAGAACTGGACACAATACTCCAGCTGAATCCTTAACAGCATGGAGTAGAATGGAAGAATTACTTGTGTCTTGCTTGCTCTAATTTTCACTCTTGTAGAATGGTCAGAGAGTGCATGGGCATGGAGAGTGAACTACTTTTACTAGAACTGTGACTTACGCTACAGGACTAACCCACATTCGGGGGTGGGGGAGGGAGGGAGGCAGCATAAAGAATCTTGCCTAACTATTCCTAGTGTGTAGTTATGACCCTTACATGCAGGGCAGAAATAATCACTTTAAATAAAATGACACTGAGGGCGAAATTGGGCTTGTGTGTTTTCAGAGGCAAGGGGAGGAGAAGAGTGCAGGACACCTCAGCACCCCAATGCCCTCCTTGCTTTCACACTAACTTCCTTGAGTGATGATGGTTTTCATTTTAGGAGAAGGGATAAGGTGCACTACCAAATGTGTTGCTTCTGAACCCCTCACCCAAAATATCCATCTCTACTTTAATAATAATAATAATTAATTAATAAAGGAGTGAGAGCTCATTTTCCATAAGAGTCAAAGTGACTTGATATTCAGAGCAGCCACCTATTTAAAACACAGAGCTTGGCACTTTGTTGTCAGTCTGTTCCTCATTTTGGACAATTGACGAGCCATGCACAGACCTACAAAACAAAATAGACGATAACACCTAGGAGCACTTTTAGAGGTGTTTTGGTTCAGGATTGATGGATAGGCATGTACTGTAAACTAAGGGAATAATCCCTGTGGACTTAACTTTAGAAAACTTTGGCAATGCATTGCTAGGTTGTTTTCATTATTTTTATATTGATCACCATGAGTAACATTTTCAAAAGTGCTTAGGATCCAAAGTGTTCTTTTGAGCACTATTGAACATTTTACCCGGTGTACCTAGTAGATTTCATCTCTAGTTATTCTAATGTATTTATTCTGTAGCTCTAAATTTGCATACATTATTTGAATATATATATATATATATATTGAATATTGCACAGTACACCACCTTCATAATCAAGTTTAAAAGCTTTCAGTACTTGGACAAATGGTGCTGCTTTGTGTTTTGGTACTGCAGCTTTAATGCTAATGCCAAATCCCTTTTTTTCTTTGCTCAAAAGTATAATGTTATTTGTGAAAACCTTCTTATTTTCCAGTGCTTTTTATATGGTCTGTTGTTTGGATAATTCATGTAATTGCATGTGATTATGTAATTACTGTAAATATATGTAATCAGTTATTATAATGCATAATTATATAATTCTGATGTTCACTGCTATAAAAATCCCTACAAAACATAGTAGGGCGAAAAAATACACTAATCATGTACTACAGACAATTAAAATGTCAATATTTCAGATATTACACAACTTTTTCCCACATACCAAAAGGAAATTTGTTTCCATTATAGACTAATTGGCTACAAAATTAGATTTTTCTAAAAGTTAATAATTTAATTATAGAAACCTAAAAACTCTACTTTCCTACACTCTTGTGTTATAGCTGAAATGGATGAACAAAATGATAAATGAGCAGAACCTTGGATGCCAAATTTTACCCCATAATAAATTACAGTAGCCATTTAAAATGAAATTGCAGACACATGATAGGTTCTAGCTGAAGGGGAAAAAAGCAAGTGGCTTTATGGGGCTCCCAAAGCAACCAAGTGTAGGCTGGCTATAGCATAGGCCTACATACACTCAGAAGACTGGCTATCCCAATGAGCAAGGACATAAAGAAGGAAATACACTTCTGCATTGGGATTTACAGAAATACCCTTTGCCTGTGTTTGTAATGGCCCTCTCACATCCCCACCCCTTAAATTCCCCTCTCCTCTCCATCCTTGGATGGTAGAGGAGTTCCTACTCTCTTAAATCCCCCATGAACCTCTTTAATGGAAGACACATAGCTTTGGGACCCGGTCCAATTTTCTATCTCATAATTTTAAAAAATCATATATTTGGCTATTAGGATTGTTATTCTGTTCCTTTTCATAAGTGCTGCTAGTTAACCCTCAGACTCATTATTGTTGTACTGTTAAGGGCTCCCTAACTGAAGAAATCCTTGATCTTCACCCTACCCTGAGTTGCAATGTATGTGTATGGTGAAATATGTTGGACAGATGGGCCCTTTGGTTTCTCCTCGGCTTTGGTAAAACAATAACTATGGATACTATTTTGTCATGGTAAAATTAAGCAAAATTAACGAAACAGTCATGGAGGGAAAAAGGAAAAAAATCAGGGTATGTTCACGGCGGGGCTAAAGCTGAAGCTGGAGCCCCGCTACCTGGGGCTGAAGCTGAACCCGAAGAAGTCACAGAGCTCTGTTAAAGTCACTGACAGGAGGCTGGGAACCTAATGAGAGCAATCAACTCATCAGCAGGGAACAATCAAAGAAGAGGAAGGAAGTGTAAGGGGAGGAGTCTAGCAGGGTATACGGGATATATGATCAGGAGACCTTTCCTCTTCCTCCCTGGAGAGTGGGCTAAGGGAGAGGCCTAAGTCCATTTTGTATGTTGCTGAGCAAGGCTGTACTGATGAATTGGTGAGGGGACCCAATAAATAACACAATGGGTCTTACAATTGCTGAAGCATCTAGGCTGTTCGTGGTATCCAAAGGGCAGAGAAGGTAGCCCTGTCACAACTGGCAAAATGTTTTAACTCAGTATTCTCTTGTAAACTTTTTCCAGGGATAACTTTCGACCAGCTGTGATGATAGTCTAGTTGGAAAAGTAATCAATTTCTGCCACAAATGTAGATATAAAGTTATATTTTGTCTGTGCCCAACACAGTAGAGTTTCTAAAGCTGGATCCCTGCTTCCAAACATAATCATCTAGAACAAGACTAGAAGCTACATCTGGGGTGGGCAAACTTTTTGGCCTGAGGGCCGCATCGGGTTTCCAAAATTGTATGGAGGGCCGGTTAGCGGAGACTGTGCCTCCCCAAACAGCCAGGCGTGGCCCGGCCCTGCCCCCTATCCGACCCCTCATGCTTCTCACCCCAGACGGCCCCCCCCCGGGACTCCTGCCCCATCCAACCACCCCTTCTCCCTGTCCCCTGACAGCCCCCATCACTCCCACCCCTGACTGCTCCCCGCCACTCCATCCAATCCCTCCTCCCATTCCTGACTGCCCCCCAGGGACCCCTGCCCCCATTCAATCCCCTGTTCCCTGCCCTCTGTCCACCCCGACACCTATCCACACCCCCGCCCCCGACCACCACCCTGAACTCCCCTGCTCTCTATCCAACCCCCCCGCTCCCTGCCCCCTTACCGCGCTGCCTGGAGCACCGGTGGCTGGCGGTGCTACAGCCGCGCTGCCCAGAGCACCAGGACAGGCAGCTGCACCACCCAGCTGAAGCCAGCCATGCCACCGCGCAGCACAGAGCACCGGGTCAGGCCCTGGCTCTGCAGCTGCACTGCCCCAAGAGCTCACAGCCCCACGACCCAGAGCATTGTGCCAGCAGCAGAGCGAGGGGGAACACCAGGGGAAGGGCTGGGGGCTAGCCTACCAGGCCAGGAGCTCAGGGGCCGGGCAGGAGGGTCCCATGGGCTGGATGTGGCCCGCGGGCCGTAGTTTGGCCACCTCTGTTCTAGAGGTTCTCAGTATAAATCCCAATGCAGAAGTGAGAGGAGGTTTGGTTCTGCTATGTATTTTTTGTAACTTAAGTGTTTGATGACTTGTTTAACTGTATCTGCCCGCAAGCACACATGCTATCATTACTTCATAGGTAATTAATCAAAAGTGCTTCATTTACTCAGCCAGTATGTCTAATACTGTAAAATCCTATCTGGTAAGTACTTTACTGGAATATAATATTTGGCTCTTAAATTTTTTTCAGATCTGCAGAAGGGAAGTGTCTTTAAGAGAAACTTAATATTACTTAATAGAATGTATCCAGCAGGGCAGGAGGAATTTTAAGGAGCTAGGAACCTATCTTGAAGGTATTTAATTTTTGTCCTTTAGAAGTTGTCTTTTTAAAGTGATCTGAAAAAGCAAATTAACAAAATTATTTTCCCTCTAAATAATAGACAAGCTTTTTTTCTCTTGATAGGCCTGTGTGTAAAAATAGCAAAATGCATGGAGTTAACACAAGGGATGAATTTGTCCAAGTGTACAATGGATATTTGAAAGTCTAGCATGTGCTGTCATACTTATATTAATGTAATGCAATACACAAAACTGAAAGGGTGAAATCTTGATCCTATTAAAGTCAATGGCAAAATTCTCACTGATTAGAATGGGACCAGAATGTCATCCATAAACTTCAGAGATTCAGTTCTGAGCATTGCTTTTTCTGATCCTTTCAGGCCTCCACATTTGGGATGGGAATCTCATGAGAACAGGATTTTGAGATTTCAAAATGGAATCAGAAGTAGCAGAGATGCATATATGTGAAAAACTTCTCTGCATGAATTTTCTCTTTAGAAGCTCAAAGTATTTAGTTCAATGTTCTCGAAAAAGGTTTTAGATTTATTTTTATGCAAACAGTTCATCCCTATGAATTATTGCCTGAAACAATCATCATGGTTTTGTTGTTGTAGATCCTCTCCTCTTAGGCTAGTAGCCAGATGATTGATTAAAAATGTAGTGTTTGTATAAGTCTTTACTCTGCTGTAAGCCGCTTTCCCATTCCCTCCATTTTAACCACTAGGTGCTGTCAGTAAACAAACAAGAAATGTGGCTTTTTGGAGGATAAGTCATTATGATAAAAAGAAGAAAAGTTGAGAGCAACACAGTCTCTTGTGGAAGTGGAAAATAGTACCCAGCTGAGTTTTCCAATTCAGGTGAGCCATTCCAATGAAGTTAACAGAAACAGATAAGGCCGTCAAATCCAAGAATCAAGGCAGGGAAAAGAAGCTTACTCTTGAAAGGCAATCTTGGTGCTCTCTTTCCTTGTGGGAGAAAATCTGATTGATCTTTCAGATTAAATTTCGGATCAGACCCAATGTGTTCTGGCTGTCATATTTCAAGCTCTAAAATCCAGCTATATCAATGGCATTTTTTGGTCTTATTTTTTGAAGCGTGAAAGAATCTGCTTATTGGGGTAAGAAACTGCATCAACCACTCCCCAGCCAGCTGTAAGGATTCTTAATGTAAAGCAATAAGTAACTCATTCTAGAGGTCCATCCATTTATAACTGCTAACAATACCATACAAACCCGCTGACGATAAACAGGTTGTAAACCTGCAGAGTATGTTCTGCTCCGTGAGTCTTTACTTTTAAAAGATGTTTTGGCTCCAGTGCTTACAGCAGGACTAGAGCTGGGAGAAGTTTTCGGACAAAACTTTTTTACCCATAAAATACAGTTTCAGGTCAATGTAGATTCAGGTCAACATCTCATGAATTCATATCAATTTCACCAAATTCTTTCAGCCCATAAACCTCATTTCATTTCATATTGTTCAAGTTGAACAAAATGTTTAATTCAACTGAAATGAAATTGTTTTCATTCTTTCAGTTTGGCCAGGATCAATCCTGAATTGGCTGAGAAGAAGGAGTGGTGCAGTCTAGAATGCTTAGTAGTCTATTTCTGTGATTCCACAAAAAACAGTAGAATGTTAATGACTCAAGATCCCATGAAATAAGTAAAATCACATTTTAAAAATACTTTGCTGTGTAGGCGTCACAAGGTGATTGGCCCCTTTCCGAGGGAGCAGGGATCCAGTGCCCGTGTGGCTCTTCAGGTGCCTCCTAACTGGGTTTTCAGAGAGAATATTGGGGCTCTAAACATGACCACAGATGTGGTTGGTCAGGAGATTGTCATTTGAGAGTTGCTGGAGGTCAGAAGACTGGCGGACGTATTTGGGAAAAGCTTCAGAGAGCAGAAAGCTCTGCAGGGCCTCCCTGGAAAGAGGGAGGAATTGTAAGGATGCAGTGGAGGTGGCTAGCCTTCTGACCTTCCTGAGGTACAGAGCCAGTGCTGGATGGTTGAAAAGTGTTAAGGATTAGCAGACCAGTGGAGGGGATAGCCTGCTGACCTTCCTGAGCCAGACAGCCATGGCCAGAGAAGGTGGGGATGGCTGAAGGCTGAGAGCAGCAAAGGGAGATGCCCACTGGCTCTCTGAGCCAGACAGCTGAAGCCAGAAGGCCAGAGAAGACTGAAGGCTGGGAGGTGAGGGGGTGGGGATGAAGTGTGGGAAGAGACGTCAGTGCTGTACCTTGAAGGTGAGCATGGTGGGAGATGTTGGAGCTGCAGCGGAGAGCCTGTGCCTTATTTGGTGTGTTGATGGATTGTTGAGACTTGA
Organism: Terrapene triunguis; assembly: GCF_002925995.2. Classification (NCBI taxonomy): domain Eukaryota; kingdom Metazoa; phylum Chordata; order Testudines; family Emydidae; genus Terrapene; species Terrapene triunguis. The sequence goes on along the minus strand of NW_020664482.1, from coordinate 33,758,681 downwards.
AGATTGAATGAACGGTTTGGACTATGTTGGAGAATTTTGTGTTATGGGACTTCTGTTATGGTTTATGTACATGGGGCTTCTGCAATAAATTAACCCTGCAAGGTCTAGATTTACAGTACTTGGAAAGCCCTTGTGGACTATTTCTTGGGCAAACAGAAGGGGAAACTGAGGCAGGCACACTTATTGTGCCACAGTTAGCAACAGGAAGGTATCTCAGCTGGTGGTGGCCCTATAGGTTTGAAGTAATGATAGGCAGAGGCATTTGGTGTGGTGGGGAGATGAAATTGATTTAAAGACATGTTTTGACAATATTGTTATGCAGTAACAGTCTGTGTAATAACTCATGGGTACTGCTGGTGGAAACCATATGCACTGTACCTGCCAAACTGCCTGGGATCTCTTTCATGGAAGTCTCAGTCAAAGAGGACAAATTCGGTGTTCATAATGTCATTAGAAAGATAATGAATAAGAAAAAGGTGGGTAGCAGAGAGACTTTAGCAAAAATGATAGCTCAGATGGCACAGGGAACTCTTGTCTGTGTATTTCAGATTATCATGCTTAAGTGGTAGCAGTAACAGACTGATGATCTGAACTTAATCTAAACTATGCTACCAGGTGGTAATACTCCAAAGAGTTCTTCCAAGCACAATCGGTTTAGAAACCAAAATGGTTAAAGTTGTAGAACTCTATAAAGTGTTTGCAGTTAAACCAGTAAAAAGGTTCTTATATGGGAATAAGTCATACCTATATAAGCATCTTTATAGAGGTATAATTTGCATCCCCACCAGGGAGTTATACTGCATTGAGTGTATCAGTTGCTAAATTAAATATAGCAGTACAAAAACACTGTGTAGATGAGCCCTAAGTAATGCTTTGGGGAAATGAATGAGTCACCACATTTGTGCCCATATAATTTTGAATGTTCCTATAAATTCAGTAACAGTACTTGAAATTCTGACAGTGAACAGCCCATTGACTGAATCAATATGTTCTATATGTTATTCACCAGAAATATTAAAACCGGTATCAAATTTTACATTCATTCATTTTTTTTAATGTAAAGCATACCTAGTGTTTATAAAAGTTTACAGATAGATAGTCCTGGTGACTGAACTTTGTTGGAAAGGCAGAAGGGTTGTTATTGGTCAGTATGACTCACCCCTATCCTGGGAAGTAAAGACCACCTCTCAATATGTGCCAGAGGTTAAATTTTGATGCCTATTCTGCAAATGGCATAGCTTTCATATCCCTTTTGAAACGTGAGACAAAACATGGAAATTGTAACTGTCGTCTTGTCATTGTGTCCTGTAAGAACTAATCTGAAACCACAGACTTTATTTTGCATAGGTCAGTGATAGTAACTATTTTTAGTCACTAAGAAGTTGAGCTGAATTTGAGTTGGTGGCCTAGACATGAGACTCATGCTTTACCGGCTTCATAAGCTACTTCCCCAGACCTTCAACTGGCCAAAAATCAGTGAATAAACCTGTAGTTTTAGTGTCTTCATTTATACTTTCTTCTTGAATAGAATCTGTTTCTTAGTTATCTGGAGGGTGATGACCTTTGTGCTGAGTAAGGTTAATAGGAGGAGAAGAGCTAGGGGCCTGCTTCTGCTCTCGTTAGTTTAAATAGAGTAGGGTGAGGACCCATCTTATTTAAAATAAAATAAAACTTTTTTTAAGATTGGCCTGAGGGTTTTTTTGTTTTCTTTCATTTTTCATTTCAGGTGTATTTCCCAGATTATATTTTGCCATAAAATGATGCAAAAGAAGCTGATCTCCCTTGCCTAAAGCAGCTGCTTTCTAAATATGATGCTGCTAGTAATCCAGTTGAGCCAGTGAAACATTCTGCTCTCTGTCTTAAATACTGGATTATCGCAAATTGAGTTGCCATTATGGGAAAAAATAAATTATTTCATTTTTCACAGGAAGACCATCAAAATTTCCTGAGAGAAGAGATGTGGTGTTCTATGTAATGAACCTGACACTGCAGTAACTCTGAAAGAGGGAGACAAGGGGCTCAAGGTCCGAGTCCACTTTAACTGACCTTAGCTGAGTGTGTACTCACTAATAGTCTGATCCTGCAAGGTTCAGAGCAGCTGCAATTGCCACTGGAGACCATTTTCAGTGAAATTGCTCAGCACCTCTGTTAAGGAGAATTTTGAAAATGTCTCGGTGTTCTGTTCTGACTGCAAGCTTGTCCAGTGAGGTCATGCTGCTGCTTTGGAGCCTGATTCATGTGCACTGTCTAGGGCTCTGGAACAGAGCCACCATATACAGCCTACACCTGGACGAGATCTAGTCTCTTAGCTGTGACTTGTGCACAGAATTGGAATTATTTCATTATTAACAATAATGTATATTATACCAGACATTTACATAGCACTTTACAAACACTGATATGCATCCCAGCCTGAAGGGATGAAAATAAGTTTATCTATTCTGATTTTTAAGTGGGTCAGTGCCTGAGATGCCCTAATTACTGAACTAATTTTGGGAAGAGATTTGGTGTCTTCTTCTGTAAGAATCTTGGTGTTTCACATTTATCTACCTTTAATATATTAGCATTTGTTTCAGGGTGAATGGGAAGTCAAAAATATTTTTCTTGAACATTGTATTTTTGCTGTCATTCAGCTTGCTTCCCATCACCATCGCATCTCTGACAGACACAATTTCCTTGATTATTGTTGGGACTGTACATTCATAGATAATACATTTTGTAGTGCTATATCTCTTTTTGTTTGGAAATGAGAAAATTTGTAAAATCTCAAAACACACACATCAGTTTTTCTATTTGTACATTTTGGACATGAATGTGTTTGATAGGATTTAGAATAAAAATACATTAGAGACAAGCATATTCCAATTCTGGCCCATGATTAAGCCCAAAGGGCCAAATTTTACTATCAGTTACATTTGGAGTGATTCCTCTGCAATCAGTAGAATCACACTGTTCATAAATTTGGAGTAAATGGGAGGAGGATTTGTCTTATCCAGACATTACTGGCAGCACCAAATGCACAAAGCTTTATTTTGCCAGCTGCTTCCACTTGGTTTTCACAGATTCTGTGTGACATCCAAGATGTTAAAAATTCTTAATTCAGACAGTGCAAGAAGTTTGCTGCTATTTTAGCAGGTTTGTAAAAGCTGGGAAAACTTCACCTGAGTAGAATGAAATCAAACACGGTAACTAAGGCAGCTGCTCTCTATCCCATATCTCTGTGGAACCTGATTACCCATGGAGATGTATTTCATGAACTGTAGGGGCATAAACACAGACTTCTGAATGGATAATCAAAGCACACACCTGAAATATATATCTGGTGGTAAATGACATTCAGGAACAGGTGCTGACAGAAATTCTAGCTGCGCAGAGCATTGATTGATCCTGTCAGAGACCCTGCCTCCAACAGTGGCCTATTATTACTTCTTGCTCCAATGGGAGATGAAGGATATGATTGATATAAGGTAGTCCAAGAGTCTCAGCCAAATGGCTTTTGTAATGGTCTGTTTATTAAGTTCCAGCCCTTCCATCCACCAAACTGAGCCTCTGGTGGAGAGAAGGTGAGGGAGAAAATGGGAAGGCCATTTTTCCAGTCCCCAAAGCGCTACTGTTTGCAGCCACAGGCTCCACTCTTCCCCTCTCCTTCTCCCTGACAGCTGGTGAGCAGAGATTGCGCTGGCCAGCTGACAGGCAGATGAAGTGTCAGATTTGGTCAGCAGGTTAAGCCAGAGGGGCAGAGTCCAGCTTCCCTCCTGCTGACTATATTGGGAGGAAGAATCTTCTTGCCACAGGCCTGGAGCAAAGGGCACCCACCAGCTGGAAGAAGGTGCTGTTAGAAGGTTGAAAGGAGAGCATGGGGAGGTATTAAGTGGTGACATATAACAGTGGAGAATGGAGGTCCAGAGGTAACATAGAATTTTATATGTGCCTGGGGGCTGCCATATACTAGAGAGAAAATTTGGAACTCTTAGCTCTTTGCAAATTATAATACACTATTTTGCATATTTGTTTATTTGCATATGCCCATACATTTGTGTTGGGGAAATTTTTCCATCTGCCAAACTCCTGAAAAATGTGCGGGAAAGTTCCCCCTGCATGTGGGGAGGAGGAACAGTCCCCTGTTATATGGAGCGCCCACAGAACTTCTGACAGAACCCGGCCATGCATAGAAGTATGCTTGGGGCAAATGGCCCCATAAACGCAGATACACAATAGAATGGAATAAATGTAGGACTTGCTCCTACTGATTTGAGGCAGGGGCTTCTGGAAGGAGGGAAACACATTTTTTTTATGGAGGCAGCTGCAGTTGCCAACTCTGAGACAGGGCAAAACCAGCCACTGGCCAGCCTCCCACCAACAAAAAGGGGTCTTAGTGCCGACTATAGCTAATTATTACTAAAATGTTTGAGAACCATTTTACGGACACACAAATGTGTATTTTTGTTGTTGTTTTATTATTTTTCATATCTTAGTCTAACACGGTGTCACAGTCCAGACTATCATGGTGTGAAGTACACTCTAACGTATCCCGAGTGGAAGAAAAAAAAACCCTAGCACATTAAATCTTTTAACAATCAAGACAGTACAAAAACTGAGCAGTCTGGTTAAAAACTGGCCTGGTCCTTGTTCCTCCAACTTTCAGGTCCATATAACTCTTCTTGTAGCCCCCAAATTTTTGGGTAGTAGTTACTGTTGTCAGATGCTACCGGTGTGGTGCTCTGCTTTCTCCTGTGTTGATATCACTCGGCTGCGTGCGTGTTCCCTCTGTGTGCGGTCCCAGCTCTGCAGATAGCTGACACAGCAAACCCGACGAGAACCCCCAATAACCACAGAGTCTAGTAAGGTACGAAGGCACCTCGGCCAGGTTTATTGTGACCCTGACACAATTGCAGTTCCCTGTAGGTTTCTTAGCCTAATCCAGGGCATACTACGAGAAAGTGCCGCTCGGCAATGGACTCAGCTCAGTCAGTGGCGGGACTTTCCGCTGCCCCCTCGGCTGGACAAAGATACCGCCCCAGGGATACATTCTTATACACAGGTACAAACAAGTTATACATCACTCCTGACGTATTGAGGTGCAACCTCTCTACGCAGCAAGGTACAACCCCTCTACGTAGTAAGGTGCCACCTCTCACCTTGTACATGTTGGTTCGATCAAAACAACTCTATCCATCATTTTACCCTTTTGCCCCTGTCATTGGGATGGGTCGGCCTGTTCCATGTTATCTGTGGAATGTTCCAGTATAGTATGTGTTCTGATATCTGGTGTTCAGTACCTTTTAGGTATGTCTCTTTTTGCAGCATCAGCCCTTTCCCTGCCAGCTTCTGTGAGCAGGGCCTGCCTCTGGCTCACAGCTTAACTTTGCTTTATGTTAGCAAAGTCATGACCATTACTTTAGTTCAGGCCTTAGGCCTCATACCGGGCCTCTGATACTAAGGTTTATATCTCAGGGCCTCCTCTTACTACAGTTACATCTATGCCTTTTGGGTATTTTCGATGTAAGAGATTATTTCAACTCCATTAACTGTTGTTGTTAGTTTACTTCTATATCACCCATAAAAGTATGCTAGGTACTTTATGACACAAATAAGAGACTAGCTCTGGATAGCTGACAATCTACTAAGAGTGTATCTATGCTGCAGGATTATTTTGGCTGCATATACATATACATACTGGGTATAAATAGCTGTGTTGATAGTGAGGCACGGATTAAGCCAGTAGAGTAAAGACACACCTGAAGGGTGTGGGTATGTACTTGGAGTACATAGTCTACCCGGCCTCTACTGGCCTAAGGCATACCTCCTGTCAGTGTAGTGTCCCACTGCCTCCCGCTGCTTGAGCCTCTTCCTCAACAGGAAGAAACTCAGGCAGTGGGAAAAGACTCCAGCAGCTCCCCATTGCCAGATCCCTTCTCCTCATCATGAAAGGTTCCAGCTGTGTGGCGGCAGCAGGGAAAGCCTGCCAGCTTCCCACTATTGGAGCCCCTCTCCTCTGCAGGGAAATACATAGGTAACAGGAAAAGCCTCTGGCAGCTGTCCACTGCTTGAGCCCTTCTCCTCCACAGGGAAAGGCTCAGGCTTTCTGGCCACTGCCAGAGCCTTTTCTTACGGCAGTGAAAGATTGAAGTCTTTCTCTGCTGCCTCCCCTCTTTTGACACATGTAACTACACACTGCAGTGTGGGCATGGTGCACTTTTCACTGCCGCATGTAGCTACACGTACACTACATGCCACTGAAAGCTTTGTGTAGTGTAGACGTAGCCTTTAGATAAGATGCTATGAATGAGCACAACCCACAGTCAAGAGGGAATAGAGGAAAGGGTGAAAAGCTTTACAAAAATAAGGTGGTGCAGTTAGCCCATGTCTTGAAGTTTTCAATTGATGTACAAATTAATATAAATTTATAGACACACACATGAATGGAGGGGTGTAATTACAGAATGTGTGTACCCATTGTTCACAGCTCTTGTTCACTGTGGCTTTTAGAAGTATTGTGTATATATGTATAATGTATAATCATAGCTTTTTTTCAAATTACTTTTAATTTACTGTCTTTTTAAAGAAAAAAACATTCTGTGTTGGTGGGTGATGTCATTTTTGAATATTGTCACTCAGCACTTGTTTCTTTTTAAAAAAGCATGGAATCTTGCATAGCATTCTCCAAATATCATAGTACCTAAAAGTCTGATAGTTAAAAGCGGAGAGGTAGGTGGTAGGTATTTCAATCCTTGCTCATTTTCAGTGGAGTTTATCGAGGAATCCATTATAGGTACAGAATACAAAAGCATATAGCTGTACACTGAATCCTTGAAGATGTCTTTTGTCTAATATTTAAGAATGTTAAACTATATCATACTGAGACTGCAACTTAAGAACTTGTACAAGTCAATAGCTGTGACCTCAGTGAAGCAGGCAACAGAGTTTGCAGATAGCAAGCTGTGCCTCATTCTTCTTTGGCTGGAGCTATGTATATTTAATTAGTGTCCTCTCACCTTCACACTACGTGTTTTTCCACTTGACAGTTCCTGGCATCAAAAGAATGTCCTTGAGGAAAAAGTCAGGCCTATTGACTCCTAAGCATATTATTTGACTTGGTGTTCAAGTATTCTGAAGAAAGAGCTGGAAATAATGAAAGACTCTGCAGTGTGAAGCTGCCTTAACTGACAGTGTCAGGTGGGTCGAAGCTATTGAACAGTTCCTATTAAATTAGCCTACCTTCATCTCAGCTAGTTAAAGCTGGCATGCTGACAAATTAGTTGCTTTCTGTATATAAAAGAGGAGAGGCAAGATGAGATTCCCATTTTGGAGCTTAGTGACAGTAGATATGTCACATCACAAGGTCAATAAGAATCTGTCCATGGAAGAAATGTAAATGTTTGGCTGATGTCAATACATTCGGCATTAAACTGTGGAATATTCATTCCTAAAGCAGAGGAGCTCATACCTACTAGTAAAGACTACAGTGGACCAACCCAGTTAATTACAGTGCTTTATATTCTGTTTTAAATATAATTTTGACTTTTGTTTAGCTTTTCCAATATTAGATCTTTTGGATAGTATCTGCTTTTTCTAACCAAGGAGTCTTAATGGAGAACATTATCAGACATGCTTTGTATGTGAAAAAAAGGTTGGTTTGGATTTTTTTCTGTTCATGAGAACAGATGATATTACAATTTTCTTTAAAGGGAGCTTCTGAAGTTGGCATGGACCTAATTTGAAATTCAAACAGAGGAAATGTTATTTAAGTTTGGTTGATTGAGGTTAAAAAACAGAGAATTTGTGTTTATTTCCTAAACTCTGAGCTTAGTTAAACATGTTAAAGAAACTCAAACATAGACCGAATGGGGCTTACGCTATTGCAAAGGTACATTGATTTTCCCCTATTTTGTCACGCTGTTCTGCTCCTATCCTGTCTTTTCAACCTCAGTACATTCACTGCGGTACCATAATTGTCAGAGAGACTCTGTTGCCATTGCTGGCATATTCAATTCAAACTGCTCGGCTTTGAACCTAAATTGTGTGCTGGCTAAAAGGCTCCACTTTTCCATCTGCCGGGAGTAATCTCTGGTAAGGACATCATGCCCTTTACTTTAAGCACTTTGTCTGAAACGCACTGCTAATTATTATGGAGCTAACTTGTGCTCTTTGACTGAAGTCACTCTCACCTAGATACAGAAATGCATTTTTTTTAAATAAAGGTTTTATTGAGATTTTCTTTAGTTATACTTCACTAATTCAACCAAGTACATATTAATAAATCATAACAATATACTGCAAACAAGGTAGTGATGATTCTTTCATTGTTCATATTATCAACTTAATAAACCCTTGTATCTGGAAATGTGGAATACCAAGTTGCCTCTGAAGTGGAAGAAGAGTCCTTAACCAACTACAGCAGATTTTTTTCTCTCTCTTTTTTTCAAGATTGAAGCTAGCAGGAGTGTTGTCTGAATAGAAATGAAAGCATTGGATCTTTATTTTTTTATCAGTGGAATCTGCATTTTCCATCGGTATTTAACTGAGTTCTTAAGACGAAATAGAACCATGATTCAGTATCAGGTAGTTTGCTTAATGGTGAAACTTCCTACTAAATTTCTGATGATTTACCACTTGGTACCTGGTAAAAATTTCAATCTAGATGATCTCTGATCTAATTTAGCACACCCTGCCACCTCACTTCAAGAATCTACTTTCAATCTTTGAGCTAAAGCACTAGGAGAGTCTGTGAAGTAGTTTATTTTTTTCAAGATCTTCTAAAACTTAGAAATCAACCTTGAGACACTTCCAGAATACATGCATCCAAGAACCTACATCTCCATCTGTTCGAGGCTTTGTGTGAAGAGCCTGTGATGCCATATCTGTTGACTCACCTCTTTCCTCCCACTCTCCCACATACACTTTATGAAAGATAGCAGCAGCCATATCATCAATCAAGAGAGCTTACTTATGGCTGGGAGTAGGTACTGTTATATACGTGTACTCTTCTTGGACATGGAGAAGAGAGCATATTCTGATATCATGTATGCCTCTCAAAATACTATATGATATCTGTAGGTAAAAAGTGTGTTTTTTCTGGTTTATATAATTCATACTAAAACCAGGCCAGAAGATGAATTATTGTATGTCAAAAGCTGGAGGGATTAAATCCTCTAGTTCAAATTTCTTCAATCATATCATCAGCCTGTAGCCTGACTTGTTAGCTACTCTGTGGGTATCCTTCACATATACCTTAAAAGAGAAGATTCTCCCTTTTGTCTCATAACTGGGCGGGCCAATGGTTGTGTCATTGATGGGGAGAAAAACATAGTAGTACAACCCTTCCTTGTATCCCTGCCTAATTTAAAGGACTACAAGGATCTGTTCTTAGCCCAAGACTAGTCAATATTTTTAATCACTCATTTGGAAGAAAATATGAAATCTTTGCTGGTAAAGTTTGCAGATAACACACAAATTGATGGTGTAATCAATACTCTACAGAGCGATCTGGATTGCTCAGTTTTAACATGTATTTTAATACACCCACATGCAAAAGCATCTGTCTATGAACAAAGCACAGCATGTAGGGGGTGGGGAAAGGCCGTCTGTGTTTTGGAAAGCAGTGATTCTGAGAGGATCTTGGGGTCATGGTGAATAACTAATTGAACATGAGGACCCAGAGTAATACAGTGATAAGGGGAGCTAATGCGTTCCTTAGATGTCTATGCTGGAGAATATAGCATAAAAGTAAGGAAGGAGTATTACCACAGTATCTCATTAGTGAGAAAGCAGGTTTCTCACAGGGAGGGAGGGAGGGGGAAGTCACAGATGCCATGGTTATTCCATTTCTCAGAGATTTTTTTCCTGCCGATGTTTTTCCCAGAAGATGGGTCGCCAATCCTGTATGGTGGGGAGGCCTTGCTGGGGATGGGAGAGAACTGGGTAGTGAGCCAGACCCATTGAGGATGGGAGGCACTGGGGTGGGGGAAGGCTGAAGAGTGAGCCTCAGGGTTGCGGCATCAGGTTTGCCCCCCCCCCCGCCCCTTTCCCCAATCATGAAATGGAGCAGGGGGGGGCAAACTTTAGTGAGTGTCATTGCAACCTAGCACATGGTATTACAGCACCACTCGGGTTTGACCCACCCACCCCTTCATCATGATGGGGAAATGTGGTGTGTGTCAAAAATGAGCATGCCCTGAATGCTCGGCCACAATGCCCAGAGTGTGGCATTAGCCACAGCCCCACAGTCAGGAGCCATAGCTGTCTGGGGTGAGTGTGGGGTGGGCTTGTTCTCCAGTCCCATTGAGGGGCGATTAGGGTTACAGTGCCACTGTGGTAGATGCTGCTGTGGGTGGTCAGCCAGCGCCCCCTGGAATGGGTGACGAGAAGGATATTTTTATCAAAAAATCAGGGAGCAGTCATGGAAAATGTAGTAACCCGTGACTTCTACTAAACTTACTGTGACTGCACCACGATTTTTGTTAAAAAAAAAAAATGCTGTGACACATCAGCAGCCCTACTCACTAGGAAGACTATTCCTGGAATATTGTGTCTAGTTCTGACATTCACATTTTAAATAATACATTGATAGGATGGAAAGGGGTTCCAAAAAGAACTACAAGAACGATTTATTAACAGTTAATCCCTAGTTCTTAGATAATGTTTTCCATCAGTAGGTCTCCTCGTGCTTCACAGAGGAGGTAAGTATCACTATATGTTACCTATCAGCTCTGTGTTTTTGGGGAACCAGAGTGCAGTACCCCCCAGACTGTCTGACTCACGAAAGACTCTCCCCTCCCGCATCCTCTGCTTGAACCAAAACCAATCAGAAGAAAGACTTACAAAAAGCAATGAAAAAGCAGTGGGAGACACACCTAAAGCCCTCCGGACAAGGGTGACAGGATCCCTTAGCCTCATTCGCATCGAAGATGGGACAAGGAGGCATCTCTATTAGCATACAGAATGGAGAACAGAGATTCCAAGGAAAGAACTTCATGGAACTCTGGGACCAGAAAAGCAAGGAAGCACTGCATGATGGGGGATCCCTGCTCCAGATGTTAATGAACCCATGCCTGCACACACCCAGCTCAGTAGTTATCAGGCCAATTCTAGTAATAAATCCTTTATTGGTATCCAAAATACTAAAGCTGCCTAATTGCATTGTGAGCTCCCTTGAAGGAACACTGCCCATAGCCAGAAATAATCAGTTCCTATTGTCTAGCTCAGGGGCGGGCAAACTTTTTGGCCTGAAGGCTGCATCGGGTTTCCAAAATCGTATGGAGGGTCGGTTAGCGGAGGCTGTGCCTCCTCAAACAGCCAGGCGTGGCCTGGATCCGCCCCCATCCGACCCCTCCTGCATCTCACCCCCTGATGGCCCCCCTGGGACTCCAGCCCCATCCAAACCCCCTGCAAGGCTTGCACTTCCACTAGGCGACCCTAGGCGGTCGCCTAGGGCGGCAGGATTTGGGGGGCAGCTTTTTGCCGTCCTCTGCGGAAATTCGGCCGTGGGGGATCCTTCCGCTCTGGGTCTTTGGCGGCAATTCAGCAGTGGGTCCTTCACTCACTCCGGGACCCGCCGCCGAAGTGCCCTGAAGACGCGGAGAGGAAGGACCCCCGCCGCCGAATGCTCAGAGGAGGAGCGCTGCCGCCTAGGGTGGCAAAAACCCTGGCGCCGCTCCGGCCCCCCTGTTCCCTGTCCCCTGACAACCCCCGGAACCCCTGCCCCTGACTGCCCCCTGCCACCCCATCCAACCCCTCCTCTCATTCCTGACTGCCCCCCGGGACCCTGCCCCATCCAATCACCCTTTCTCCCTGTCCCCTGACTGTCTCCCGCCACTCCATTCAACTCCCCCCCCATTCCTGACTGCCCCCTGGGGACCACTGCTCCCATTCAACCCCCCGTTCCCTGCCCTCTGACAGCCCCGACCTGTATCCACACCCCTGCCCCCTGACCACCATCCCGAACTCCCCTGCCCTCTATCCAAACCCCTCCCGCCCCCGTTCCCTGCTCACTTACCACACCACCCAGAGCACCAGGACAGGCAGCCGCGCCGCCCGGCTGGAGCCAGCCATGCCACCGTGCAGCACAGAGCACTGGGTCAGGCCCCGGCTCTGCAGCTGCGCTGCCCCAGGAGCTCGCCGCCCAGAGCATTGCGCCAATGGTGGAGCGAGCTGAGGCCGTGGGGCAGGGGGAACAGCAAGGAGAAGGACGGGGGAATAGCCTACCAGGCCAGGAGCACAGGGGCCGGACAGGAGGGTCCCATAGGCCGGATGTGGCCCACGGGCTGTAGTTTGCCCACCTCTGGTCTAGCCTGAACAAAACAACTTTTGGTATACTCCCTTGAGCCATCAGTTTACCCATAAACAAACCTAGTGTTCTCCCTTGAACCATTATTCTTTTCCTACAAAAACCCCTACTCACGCTCAAGTAAGTGTTCTGATGCCTGGATCCAAAATCTGCATCAGTTCCATTGGGACTTTATCTTCTCCTGACTGATCATGATGGTGGCTCTGCCCATCTCTCTCTCTCTCCCTCTCTCTCTAGGTATAGCCTTCTGACCTGACTTGTGTAATCAGTTATAGTTTTCTAAACCTGACTTTTATAATCAGATTTAAGCTAGATTTAATATCATAACTGTTCTGTTTGTTTGGGTCCCCTTGTATGGTTATTACCTGACAATAAATAAATAAATAACTTTCATGGTTAAGCTGGTTGCTTCTCTCTCTCCCCCTCGTGGCTGTTTTTTCCCCCATTTGCTCTGCAGCAACGCCCCTCATACCTAAGCTAAGGATCCCTGGAGTGCCCAAAAATCCAGTGGGATTTGCTCATCAAGTGGGTTACTACCAGAACAATGTGATGTGAAAGTGGGGATAGGGATGTGCTGAACCTGGGGCATATAAGGGTGGCAGCATGGAAATGCTACTCGACCAAGCCTGCTGAGTCCAAGGGCATATGAGGATGACAGCTTGGAAGTGCTGCTCAACCCCAGCCTACTGAGTCCAGGGACATATAAGGAGTCATCTTGCGAGTGCTGATTAACCTGGTCCTCTCAGATGGACTTGGTTAATATGTGTGTCTGTGGTGTGTGTGTTCATCTGATTCTGGGACTGGAAGAACCCAGCCCTGGGGAACCTAGGTCCTGCAGGATACTCCAGGAACTTGCAGAAGGGAGAAGTAGAGCTCCGTATGAGAACACAAATGACACAAGCATAGAATTACAGACCCCCCCCCCCCCGACCCCAGAAAAGTAACCCTAATGAATGAGCATACCCCAAAGTAACGGTCAAATCTGGTAACATATTACCATTTACAGATGGGGAAATAGAGGCACAGAACGGTCTAGTGACTTGCCCAAAGTCACCAAGCTGGAGTGAGGTCTGGAAAACCTTCCTTACAGTGAGATATTAAAAAAGCTCAATAGATTGAGCATATCCAAGAAAAGCATAAGAGGGGACTTGATGGGTACATAAGTACCTACCTGGGGAGAAGATTTCTGATAGAGTGATCTTTTAATCAAGCAAACAAAGGTTCAACAGATCCAATGGCTGGAGGCTGAAGGAGAACAAACTCATGCTAGAAATAAGATAATTAGCCACTGGAACAATTTATTTAGAGGTGTGGTTGGAAGATTTAAAAACCTTTCTTTCAGGATTGGATGCCTTTTTAAAAGAGATGCTCTAGCTGAACCAGAAGTTATGAGCTTGATTCAGGAATTACTGGGTAAAATTCTATGGGCTGTGTAATGCCACATGATCAGACAAGATGACCAGAATGGTTGCCAGTGGACTTAAAATCTGTATAGGCACCATTTTTCCACAGCCATGCAGAATGGTAGCATTTAACACCCACTCTGCACAGTTATAAACAACTATAGATGATGCAGAGCTATGAAGGGTGTGGGATCCTCCTTTGTGAGGATCTTGGCTGACATCTCTGCTTTCAGTTCTTTACTTCAGGGAAAAAAATATGTATTTTCTTGCCATTTGAGACATATTCTACAGGGATCTGGGATTTAGTCAGTGTGATGCTAATTCTCCCTTTCTGAGAAATAAGTGTCTGGAAAAGAAAAGCATAATCTGCTTTTCAAATAGTAATATTAATCTGGAAACCCAGTACCCCTTGTGACCTATCTCTTATATTAGGGTAGCTTGTCTCCGTTCTCTCTCGCTTTTGTGCAAATTGCGTTGGTGGAGCAAAATGATTTTCTTCAGAAGTTGGACTATGTTAGCAGGGTGTTAAAGTTACAGAAGAAACTTTATTTAATTTCTTTATTTTTGCAGGATCAGTAGTTGTTTCCTTGTAATATTTGAATTTATAATTGTCATATGATGTGACTGTTATATTCTGTGAGTAAGCCATTTTCTTGCCTGTGCTCCTTGATGATGATGATTTTTCTTGAGATCTACAAAAGATTTCCACTTTGTAATTATGTCTTGAAGTTTAGCATTGAACTGCTTCCAAAATTTTCAACTTGTCCATGAAGTTGTGAAGTATCATTATTGCTACCCTAGGTCTCATCAAGTCATCTGGACAATAGAACAAAGCTCCATGGGGTGTGATGGGGTATATAAACCCTGCACTAGACTTGAAAGGGTTAAAAATAGGGTCACCATATTTCCCTATGCTGAATATGGAACATCTGGTAAAATTACTCGTATTCAAATGAGTTCAATGGTAATCAAACAGAACTATGCAGTACAAACATTCAAATTAACATCAAGTTCACTGAGCCCCTGTTAAAAATAAATACTGTGTGGTTGGATTCTTTTTATTTACCTTCTTATCTTTAAGGCTTTAGGGTTCACATGGGGAGAAGTGACACACACCCCTACCCCCCCACACACACACAGGGAGAGATCTCACATACACACAATCTCCTGTACACCTCTGTCACATGAGGGGGAGGGGGGTGACCAACCGACCGACCCTCCTTGCCTGATGCTCTCTGCCCTCCATGCCTGGCTGGGCCTCCAGGACCAACGTGCCTCTCCTGGTACCTGGCACTGCATCTTCCCGAGGCAACATGTGGGGTAGGATCACACAGGGTGTCATAACTATAAAAGGAAGGGTAACAGCTCTCCTGTGTACAGTACTATAAAACCCCTCCTGGCCAGAGACTCCAAAATCCTTTTACCTGTAAAGGGTTAAGAAGCTCGGGTAACCTGGCTGTCACCTGACCCAAAGGACCAATAAGGGGACAAGATACTTTCAAATCTTGGGGGGGGGAAGGCTTTTGTTTGTGCTCTTTGTTTAGGGGTTTGTTCACTCTTGGGACTGAGAGGGACCAGACATCAATCCAGGTTCTCCCCATCTTTCTAAACAAGTCTTTCATATTTCAAACTTGTAAGTAAAAAGCCAGGCAAGGCGTCTTAGTTTTACTTTGTTTTCTCAACTTGTAAATGTACCTTTTACTAGAGTGTTTATCTTTGTTTGCTGTACTTTGAACCTAAGACTAGAGGGGGGTCCTCTGAGCTCTTTAAGTTTGATTACCCTATAAAGTTATTTTCCATACTGATTTTACAGAGATGATTTTTACCTTTTTCGTTAATTAAAAGCCTTCTTTTTAAGAACCTGATTGATTTCTCCTTGTTTTTAGATCCAAGGGAGTTGGATCTGTATTCACCAGGAGTTGGTGAAAGGAAGGAGGGGGGAAGGGTCAATTTCTCCTTGTTTTAAGATCCAAGGGGTTTGGATCTGTATTCACCAGGAGTTGGTGGGAGAAAGGAGGGGATGGTTAATTTCTCCTTGTCTTAAGATCCAAGGGGTTTGGATCTGTATTCACTAGGGAATTGGTGAAAGGTTTCTCAAAGCTTCCCAGGGAAGGGAATTAGCTTGTGGGAATGGTGGCAGCGAACCAGATCTAAGCTGGTAGTTAAGCTTAGAAGTCTTCATGCAGGCCCCCACACTTGTACCCTAAAGTTCAAAGTGGGGATACAGCCTTGACACAGGGTCACAGGTACCCCCCCAGATTTGTACCAAGGTTCACATCAGAATGTGGCCAACAGCAGCCTTTCGGCATTGTGCGGGAGGGAAGGTATGGGAGCTGCTTCCAGCATCGGGGAGGAGGAGGGGGCGAAGGGATGACCTGGCCAATGCCTCAGGCCAGAGGGTCTTGGGCATTCCCAGAGTGCCAGCCCAACTAGAGGCAGTGGGGGAAGGAAGGAGCCTGCTGGCCAGGCTGTTGTTGAGCTGAGTACTCTGACCAAGGGCTGGTTCTCCGCAGAGCGCTGAGAGTGGGATGCACCCTGCAGGGAGGTATATGGAGGAGCAGTGGGTCTTGGGGGGGGGTCAAAAGGGCAAAGCAGAGAGAGGTCAGCAAGAGGGGGAGCACATAAAGGGCTGATGGGTGGGCAGCAGAGGTGACCTGAAACCGGCCACCACCTACTGCTTGCCCGCACTCACTAACCACCGCAGTGCAAAGCCACTGCCGGCTGGAAACGGAACAGGGAGCAGGGCCCTGCTGGCCAAGAGCCAGCATGCAGCGGGGGCTGCACTGATGAACAAGCAGGGGGAGTGGCCAGCCCTGTGCATTGAAGCTTTGCCCCGCCACCGCCTTGCACACCCATCCCCTTTGTCGGTTACTACCCCCCTTCCCCACTCACCGCTGGTGGGAGGGCGGCTGGCAAGTAGGGATCCAGCCAGCAACAGGACCCGCCAGTACCGATAAGGATGGTGACAGAAAATACAGGACAATTTGCCCATTTTTAAGATAAAGTCGGACACCTGCAGGAGGTCTTAAATATGGGGCTGTCCCTTTAAAAACAGGATGTCTGGTCACCTTAGTTAAAAAGCACTTCTGGGCCCAAAAGACCCTGCACAGCTGCGCCTGTGGAACATGCTCCAGATGAAGGAGGGATCAGAAAAGGAAGCCGGACAGCTCAGAAAGGGGCTGACAAGGCAGGGAGAAGGACCTGCCCTGGCAGCTCCTAAGAAAGGGTGCTGCAGGAGCCCACCTTTGGAGAAGAGGAACCTACCTGCTGGATCCTGAATGAATTCTATTACCCTGTTCACAACAGACTGCAAAACTTGGACTATTGAGTGGGTGGTAGGAAGTGCCACAGGGAGGTAAGCCTTAAGGTGCTCCTGGGTGTCAGACCTTTGCTAACTTTTACATGCCTAGGGCCAGAGCCCGGTGGAGTGAGAGGGCCTGGGCTCCCTTCTCAACCCCCCACTCTCTATTACAGAGGGTCCAACTCCCTAACCACTAGGTGATGCTTCCAGTGAGCAGCAACCATTGCATGGCTCTATCAACTTCAATTCTATCTTCTCAGTGAAATTCAGGAACTGTACTAACTCAAAAGGCTCAGTCCAGCAAGATGATTGGTTCCCCCAACTCCCTTGAAATCCAGCGTGAGGTGAGGGTGCTCTGCAGCTTGCAGGATCAACAGAAACAAAGTTTGATATTTTTAAATATCCTATTTAAAGAGCTGTTATATACAACATTTGGATTAATTTCTCCTTAACAATTTGGGTCTCAGAATTTCAAGCCCCATATAATTCCAGGGAGGATGATGTAATACAAAGTATGTGCGTGGTACATACATGTACATCTGTTTTACTCGATTGGCATCATTAGACAGAAAAATATGTATTTCCAATTGTTGCTTCAGCAATTCTTGTTTTTGCAATACTGGTGAGTCTACTTTATTCAGGGACTCAACCACCCTCTCTAAAGAAGTTGTAAAGCTGGCAAGGTAGATGATATGATGATTGTCTACACCAACTGCACCACAATGACATGCAGAGCCTTTGATGTTTCCAATGTGTTTACATTTTATCTCTAAGGCCCTGATCCTGCAAGCAATTACATATGAGCTTAACTTGAAGTTGATGGGACTACTAACACAAAGCACATTCAGGTTTGTAAGTTTAGGGCTGAAGTGTAGTCCCCTGTTTCCAGTGTTTCAGAAAGTTCAGAAAGTAAGCCAACTACATAGTATTCCCAAGGAAATATTCTGAACAACTTCCAGATATTCCAGTTACTTAAACATAGATCCTATTGGCTGGCACTAAAGTACACTTTATATAGGCATAGAAAATAGCCAAGCCCTCTGTTATGACTATGGGTTTGTCTTGATTGGGGGAAAAGCTTGGTTTTGGTTTGATGATTATTTATTTGTTGTTTTAGAATACGTTAGCTAGAACATACTAAACTAACATGATCATACTCTAGGGAAGATATGGCAAGTTGATTGGCTGGGCACACCCTAAAGCACAACTTGCCTTGCTACACTGGAGTTTTAGAACAAGTTATTTAGAACATACTGGCTAACATGTTCTAAAAATAAATCTTTTTATCCTGGTCAAGACAAACTCTGAGATTAAAGCATTATTCTGTATGGAAATTAGCATAACTTAGTACCAAATTTCATGGGTCTTTTGGATTCTGAACAGCCATATGAAAGAGGAACATATAGACTCTCAATTACAGTTGGAGAAATATTGGGCCTGATTCTCCACTGCTCTACTCCGGTCATTTATACCACTGCAAAGTAAGTGTCTACTACTGTCTGGTACTGTTCTATTCCCACCATGCATTTTGTAAATTACTAGATAGGGTTCAAGAACTTCATTTCCTCTCTTAGCTGTTTTGGTTGGGTCCATTATTTTATCTCTTCCTCAGAGTTCTGATTGCTTTTCCACATCACTCAGCCAAACTGCCCCGAAGAACTTTTTCTTCCTCAGTTGTGAAATTTCATAATAAAGCAGCTTAGCACATCAAACATCGAAAACTGGAGGAAAAAATGTCACGGGGGTGAAAATCAGAGAACCTGCTGCTTAATCTTTATGATTCATCACTTCAGACCCCCTCCTGTGGCAAATTTGCTGTCATGTAAGGAGCAGAGCTTTATCAATACTTGGGTCCATTTAGCAATTATACCTTTTTACAAACTGGAAAGGCAGTCATGCTACATCAACATCTTGCTGGGAAAAACATGATCTATATAAATAAATAATCTGGAATGATAAGGGTACCTGGTGGGATAAGAACTGACATATCAACTTAATGTGTTGCTGTATACCTGCAGGCGGGAGGGAAGTAAAGTAACTGCTATTTTGTTCCTCAGCTTCTGATGAACATATAACAGACTGTGGAAATACAGAGGTATTAAAATATAAATCTTTCAAATGGCATGTTCAGCAAGCTTGTTCTCTTTGCCTTGTCTATCCTTCAAGCATAACAGTCTCTGCTGAGGCTAGAGAGATGTCTTAATGTTTTAAATCGACACTGGTTAGGATGAGCAAACATAAATTACCTTCTCGTAGTGGGAACCTGGTGCACCAGATCTCAGCAGACATTAAGAGTGAGTGTTTGTTACACTAAAATTTACTCTGGTCGAATTTTGCAGCAGGGCAAAAAGGAAATGTCATTACATACTTTGCCTCTTGTTATTGACAGATCTTGATTTCTTATTAAATAGAGCAGGGGTCGGCAACCTACGGCACGCATGCCAAACATGGCACGCGAGCCGATTTTGAATGGCACGCAGCTGCCTGCCGCGGTTCCGACCCCCAGCCGCACTCAGCCCCCCCCGCCCACCGCTCTCCCCTGCTGGGGCAGGAGGCAGAAGCTCCGTCCTGCAGCAGCCAAGCTCCCCCTGTCCTACTCTTCTTCCCCCAGCCGTGGTGCAGCCTGCTTTCCTGCCCCTCCTCCTCTCCTTCCCTGCGCCGGCCCTTGCAAAGGGAGCGGGGAGGAGTGGCAGTGTGCTCGCTGCTCTGCAAAAGCCCCGCGGCCCCGCTCTCCCGGCCAGAGCTCCAGTCGGTGCGCAGCAGCCCCTTGCTAAGGCCGGCCCTGGGTAAAGGAGGCAGAGAAGAGGTAGGTACGGGCCTTGGGGCAGGGGGTGGAACAGGACATATCCCTTCCAGCCCCCTGCCATGAGCTGCTCAGGGCAGAGGGCAGGGGGCGGGGAGCATCCCCACAAACCGAGCACCCCAGCCCTCTGCCCTGAACCCCCCACACACACCCAGCCTTCTGCCCTGCACCTCCTCACACACCCCAGCCCTCTGCCCTCCCCCCGCAACACCCGGCCCTCTGCCCTGACCCAACCCATCCCCAGCCTTCTGCCCTGCACCCCCGACACCCAGCCCTCTGCCCTGACCTCTGAAGCCCCCCACACTGCCAGCCTTCTGCCCTGCACCTCCACACACCCCCAGCCCTCTGCCCTGATCTCTGAAGCCCCCCACACCCACCCTTCTGGGGTGTGAACAGAACGCCAGGCTGGCAGCGAGCTGAGCAGGCTGGTGGCTTAAGATCAGTATTTTAATTTAATTTTAAATGAAGCTTTTTAAATATTTTGAAAACCTTGTTTACTTTACATACAACAATAGTTTAGTTATATAATATATAGACTTATAGAGAGAGACCTTCTAAAAAACGTTAAAATGTATTACCGGCACGCGAAACCTTAAATTAAAGTAAATAAATGAAGACTCGGCACACCGCTTCTGAAAGGTTGCCGACCCCTGAAATAGAGCATGGTACGGCAAGTTTTAATATACGATTGCGAGTGTGTGTGTGTCAATATTTAGTTCTCACTGCCACATTTCCATACACATGCCCCAGTCAAGGACAAGGGAAGAAATTTTGGCAAGTAGAGTGACACATTTATTCTTGTGGATTTAGCCTTAGTAGCTGATTTAACTCATAGGTACTGGAACTAGAGATGTTGGGGGTGCTGCTGCACCCCTTGGCTTGAAGTGGTTTCCATCATATATAGTGTTTAGGATTTGGTTCAATGGCTGTCAGCACCCGTACTATAAAAATTGTTCTAGCACCCCTGGCTCTGCCTGAGAGAAATCCATAATTGGCAAGCTATTTTATTCAGATTTGTTACATCATTTCTGGAAGTGCATCTTCTATTGAGGTGTAACCTACACAAATATTGTTGTAATATAAGCAGAGTAATAAACATGCCTAGAATATGCATTATGCACTTCTTCTGAAACATCACTTGGTAATACTTCTAATTTATAGCACCAGTCTGTAAAGACAGAACATCACTGTGAAGTGTGAAGCTCTCTCCGCTCCAAATGATTGCAGGATAAAGCCCAAAAGTACCCCAAATGGTACTAAAGTAACTAGGAACCCTATTTGGTTTCCAACAGCAACCTACAAAAATGAACAGAAGTTTGTCTGTCCTTCTGAATCAGTATCCATTCTATTGATGTATAGTGAGCAAGGAGTTTACTGAAGGCTTTTGTTTCAAAAATATTACTACACACTGAATCTCAATTTTGTGATGAGCACCTTGGACTTCACACATTCTCTTCTAGGCACAGATAGGGGGAAGCAAACTTATGAGGATATGGGAAGAAGTTTAGAGAAAGGTGGTAGGACAAATGGGTACTTTTCAATAGCGAAAAACCTACTGAGTGATAGTTTTTTCATTCTGAGTGTGTTTTGGAAGAAAGGCAAAGGGGAGTTTAGTAAGTATTCTTTAATTATTTTTCACAGCTTACTAAGTCGCTTAGGAGCATACGTCCAATTGAAGTGAAGAGACTTGTGTGCCTAAATTACTTAACATAGCTTGAAAATCCCACAGTGTGTGAATTTTGTGTCGAATTATGTATGATTGGGGTTTTCCTCATTTTTTGGGATTATCCCCACCCTTCCAGAAAAGGATCACGTGGAAAAGGGAGAGAAATGAAGGAGAGGAGTCAGCATGCAGTCAAAAAGAATGGTGATTGTTCTCAATTCAAAGAATGACTCTGGGGAGGCTCCTGTCTGTGGCTATGGGGAAACACAAGTGTAATGAGGGATCAGGTAAGTGATACACAGTGTCTTCTTTATGGCTTTCCAACAGCTTGGCACCATTGTGCATAGTGGAGTGACTAGGGGGAAGGGGCAGTACTCACACCTTAGTTCTGTGTAGAAGTAGGTACTGAGTGAGGATGTTACAGTGAAATGACTAGTTTAAGTAGGAAAATATTGATGGGGTATGGAAAGAGTTCTTTCTAGCTCTGATCAGCCAGATGATGTCTGTGATATGGGGCAATAGCTGATAAAATAGATTTTAGCATCAGGACCTGTTTGCGTTGACAGAAGGTATATTGGAGTCATATTGCACTGACAGAGGGAATGCTGGCCAGGAAGCATTGGTTATCCCCATCTGTTTTCCCAATATTTCATGAGATCTTCTGCTTCCACTCAGGGCTGGCGCTTCCATTTAGGCAACCTAGGCGGTCGCCTAGGGCACCAGGATTTGGGGGGGCAGCATTTTGCTGCCCTTGGTGTCAATTCGGCGGCGGGGGGTCCTTCTGCGCTCCCGGTCTTTGGCGGCAATTCTGCGGCGGGTCCTTCATTCGCTCCGGGATCTGCCGCCGAAGTGCCCCGAAGACCGGGAGCGCGGAAGGACCCCCCCGCCGCAGAATTGCCGACGATGGCCGGGAGCACGGAAGGACCCCCGGCTAGGGTGCCAAAAACCCTGGCGCCGCTCCTGCTTCCACTGCAGCAATGAACCTGAGTTTAACCTGTCTCATCCAAAGGACAACACACAGTGGATTGTAGTGTTAGCTTTGGATAGGCCCCAAAGGTCTGTGGCGGGATATGAAATGACAACTTTCTGACCCAGAAATGAGTGCTGCCAAAGGAGACTTCTTCATGCATCCCTCCCTGTAAAAAATGTCTTTATAACAGTGGGTCTGATTCATATTTGCTAAAGTTATTTGCAAGAGTAAATGGTTGCCCACACTGAACTGCAGACACAAAATCAGGAAACCACAGTTTGAAAATGTTGTCCCTGTCTGCTGCCAATGAATGCTGCAGAAGCAGATCTGACTGCAGAATTGGAGCATTAAAGTCTGATCCTCTTCCCAAACTGCCACTGACTACAATGAGAGCATGACCAGGTTCTTAACAAGCCCAGTAAGTTTTGTACAAATCTACCCTCAACCCACTTCTCCTTCTAGTTAAGCTATTAATGGAAATAAATGGAGAAGACAGAGGTCTTTGTTCCCTTGGCCAAAAAGTGAGAGACTCAAATGCTGGTAAAGCAAGTAGGGCCATGGGAAAACTGCTTAGGAAATATCCTGGGGTGAGAGTGGGAGGTAACAAGATGTCCTCATGTTAGGTGGGCTTTAAATTTGCATTGTTGCCTTAGAAGGAAATCTGAAAATGTTGGGAATGGGCTACATCCACCATAATTGAATTGGCCTCATTAGCACTGATCCCCCACTTGGTAAGGCAACTCCCATCTTTTCATGTGCTGTATATTTAGAGCTGCTTATTGTATTTTCCACTCCATGCATCTGATGAAGTGGGTTATATCCCACGAAAGCTTATGTGCAAATAAATTTGTTAGTCTCTAAGGTGCCACAAGGACTTCTTGTTGTTTTTACTGATACAGACTAACATGGCTACCCCTCTGAAACCTTTTAGAATCATCCATTGTAAGTGTTTACACTTTTCCTTCGCTTATCTCCTATGCTCAATTCCATACAGATTTTTCTGGTCACCAGTTTGACTAGCATTCTTATATCTATTCAGCTAGTGCTACTGAAATACTGCTGCGGAGCCTATATGTTTCTCAGAAAAGCTGTGTAGCAGGGGCAACATACTAATGTGATGTTTTGACACTGTTCCATCGAATATTTAACCTCTATCACTTCTGTTGTACACACTGCTTACTCCAACAGCTCTGCTTTAATTGTTCAGGGCTCAATCCTCACAAAGTAAAGTGGTATCCTCCTAACCTACATTCTGTGCCATCTTATCGATACTACTAACAGGAGACATGGGAACTGGGGCAACTGTAAGCTGGTTCCAGGTGCTTCGCTTTGCTTGAAAAAACTGCTGCTGTAGAGTACATTTGATTCGGTCGCATAACTCTAAAATATACACTGCCAAATTTTGAAATGGTGGCTTTAATTTTGTGCCTGCAATTCTATTATGTGCCATGTTGCAAAGACAACATTTTTACAGGGGTGTGTGTGGCCAGCCAAGCGAGGGACTCTGTTGGCAGCACTTCTATTTGTGATGGAAGACCAGTTTATGTCTTAAATGGGGTTCTGCATGTGTGCATGAGTTGACCTCCATGATCCAGTTGCAGGACTAGAGCCCAAGCCATGGGAGGGAGATTAAAATCGTATTGCCCCTTTGTTCAACAATTTCCATCCCACCATCAACCTCAGCCTGGACCAGTCCACACAAGAGATCCACTTCCTGGACACTACAATGCTAATAAACAATGGTCACATTGAAAACACCCTATACCAGAAACCTACTGACCGCTATACTTACCTACATGCCTCCAGCTTTCATCGAGACCACACCACACAATCCATTGTCTACAGCCAAGCTCTAAGATACAACCGCATTTGCTCTAACCCCTAAGACAGAGACAAACACCTACACGATCTCTATCAAGCATTCTTACAACTACAATACCCACCTGCTGAAGTGAAGAAACAGATTGACAGAGCCAGAAGAGTACCCAGAAGTCACCTCTACAGGACAGGCCCAACAAAGAAAGTAACAGAACGCCACTAGCCGTCACCTTCAGCCCCCAACTAAAACCTCTCCAGCGCATCATCAAGGATCTACAACCTATCCTGAAGGACGATCCCTCACTCTCACAGATATTGGAAGACAGGCTAGTCCTTGCTTATAAACTGCCCCCCAACCTGAAGCAAATACTCACCAGCAACCACACACCACACAACAAAAACACTAACCCAGGAACCTATCCCTGCAACAAAGCCCATTACCAACTCTGTCCACATATCTATTTAGGAGACACCATCATAGGACCTAATCACATCAGCCACACTATCAGAGGCTCGTTCACCTGCACATCTACCAATGTGATATGTGCCAGCAATGCCCCTCTGCCATGTACATTGGCCAAACTGGACAGTCTCTACACAAAAGAATAAATGGACACAAATCAGACGTCAAGAATTATAACATTCAAAAACCAGTTGGAGAACACTTCAGCCTCCCTAGTCACCCAATTACAGACCTCAAAGTCGCAATACTTCAACAAAAAAATTTCAAAAACAGACTCCAATGAGAAACTGCAGAATTGGAATTAATTTGCAAACTGGACACCATTAAATTAGGCTTGAATAAAGACTGGGAGTGGATGGGTCATTACAGAAAGTAAAACCTATTTCCCCATGCTAATTTTCCCCCCTACTGTTACTCACACCTTCTTGTCAACTGTTGGAAATGGGCCATCCTGATTATCACTACAAAAGTTTTTTTTCTCCTGCTGATAATAGCCCACCTTAACTGATTACTCTCGTTATAGTTAGTATTGCAACACCCATTTTTTCATGTCCTCTGTGTATATATATCTTCCTACTGTATTTTTCACTGCATGCATCCAGTGAAGTGGGTTTTAGCCAACAAAAGCTTATGCTCAAATAAATTTTAGTCTCTAAGGTGCCACAAGTACTCCTCATTCTTAAAGTTGGAAGTGTCATCTTGCACGACTATGGTTCCAGCTGTAGTGCTGCTTCCTCTCCAATCCATTCCCTGGATCTATCCCAGAGCAGGTCTGACTCTGGCCTGAGGATCTCCCCCAATCGCTTTGCTGTGTGCTCTGGCCTGGGGTCTTTTTAGCCCCTCTGTCACTGTGTTCTCCTCTGGCTCTGCAGGTCCCTCTGCCTCTGATCTAAAACTCATCTCAGAAGCCCATGAAGCATGACTAAAGCTACGTTTTAGTCATGGTATTTTTAGTAAAAGTCATGGACAGGTCATGGGCAGTAAACAAAAATTCATGGCCCCTCACCTGTCCATGATTTTTACTATATACCTCTAAATAAAAATTGGGTGGGGGGCTGCGTGTGCTTGGGGGGGGGGTGCAGTCTGGGGGCACTGTGGGTGCTGGGGAAGGTTGGCAGGGCTGGCAGGAGCTCCTACCCAGCTCCGTGTGTCCCTGCAGCTCCCAGGCAGCCGAGGGGTCCACGTGCTGCTCCCACCACAAGCACCGGCTGCGCAGCTTCCATTGGCAAGGAACCACAGTCAATAGGAGCTGCGGGGGCGGAGCCTGTGGGTGCGGACAGCTCATGGAGCCTCCTGGCCCCTCCACTGGCATGGCCCTCCCAGCACGGGTGCACTGTCTACACTAGCGCTTTACAGCTCTGAGACTTCCTGTGCTCAGGGGGTTGTTTTTTCACATCCCTGAGCAAGAAAGTTGCAGTGCTGTAAAGTGCAAGTGTAGACAAGTCCTCAGTTTCCTAGTCTCTAAAATAGGGGAACTGTTATGTTTGGATTTTCCTTATGGGAAACACAGCATTTAAATTGTATGGACATTGGATCTGTGACGGGTTCGGTCACAGAGATCCCCTTGGGACTGTCACCTGACGTGCTGAGATTACTTCTGAGCCCATTTTCCCTTCCAGCTTGGGATTTCAGAACCCTGCCTTGTTGATCCAGACACACTAGTCTGCTGCAACACAGACCCAGGTTTGGTCCAAGCCCCCAAAGCTGCAGCCTTTAACCAAAAACTGCTCAGCAGGTCACCTATCTCCAGCACCCAGACACCCAGTTCCCAATGGGATCCAAATTCCAAATACATCAATTTTACTGTGTGTAAAGCTTATACAGGGTAAACTCATAAATTGTCCGCTCTGTATAACACTGATAGAGAGATATGCACAGCTGTTTGCTCCCCCAGGTATTAATCACTTACTCTGGGTTTACCAATAAACAAAAGTGATTTTATTAAGTATAAAAAGTAGGATTTAAGTAGTTTCAAGTAATAACAAACAGAACAAAGTAAGTCACCAAGCAAAATAAAGCAAAAACACACAAGTCTAAGCCTAATACATTAAGAAACTCATTACAGGTAACATCTCACCCTCAGAGATGTTCCAATAAGCTTCTTTGCCAGACTAGAGCCTTCCTAGTCTGGGCCCAATCCTTTCCCCTGGTATAGTCCTTGATAGTTCCAGCAGACATCTTAGGTGGAAACTAGGGGTGTTCTCATGACTGGCCGCCCCCTTTGTTCTATTCCACCCCTTTTTATAGCTTTGGCACAAGGTGGGAATCTTTTGTCTCTCTGGATCCCCACCCCTCCTTCTAAATGGAAAAGCACCAGGTTTAAGATGGATTCCAGTATCAGGTGACATGTTCACATATCCTGTGAGACCCAGCCTCCATTCTTCCAGGACTGGCCCACAGGTACCCAGGAAGGTTTGCAAGTAAACAGAGCCATTTACAGGTCATTGATTCTGAAGCACCCTTAATAGCTTCTACTTAATGGTTTACATCAGTAATACATGTTTATATCTTATTTCCCTAACTTCAGACATAGAAATGCAAACAAATAGGATGAACACACTCAGTAGAGCATAAACTTTGTAAAGATACCTTACAAAAGACCTTTTGCATGAAGCATATTCCAGTTACATTATATTCACACTCATAAGCATATTTTCATAAAACATTATGTAGTGCAATGTCACAGGGTCCTTAGGTATATTTTATAGATGGGGAAAGTAAAAAACAGAAGTTGTGACTTGTCTTAGGGGCCTGCAGTCTAGTGGATTAGAATAAGACAAGAGCTCAGTCAAAGAGCTGATATTGGCAAACATTTCAAACTTGAAGTAGCTACATCTTAGCACATAAAAGAGCATTCACAACTCCCATTGATTTTAGTGGGACTTGCAAGTACTGAAAAATAGACCCCTTTTCATTTAGGTGCCTAGCCTTAGACCATAGGGGCAAAGTTTTCAAAACCTGAGTGCTTATCGCTAGTTCTAGCCCAGACTTATTATGTGAGCTTAGGCAAGTTACATGTCATTTTTATCTGTGTAAAATATGGCTAATGATATTTACCAGCTAAATAATATAAATTCCAGGTAACTGCATAGAAAATGGGTGAGGTGGGTATAGAATCCACATATCTCCTAGCTCCCAATTCTGGTTTAAATCTAATAGGCCATGTGACTTTGGGAGTAGAAGGGATTCTTCTGTTGCCACCTCATTCGAATTGTGAATGGAAATTTCTTGCAGCAACCCTACTTTATGCAAAAAGCAGCTGCTAACAAATTGCTTCGTCACCCACATTTCAAAAATGGTTCTAACAAATGGCAGAAAATGCTTCATGCGAAAGTATAGTACCAGTATGTGCCACTCTGGCTTAGAACTGAAGATTATAATGAAATCTGGTCCTCTCTTTTCTATTATGTGCTCTTGTGAGAGAAAGAAATGCTTGTATATGGAGTTTTATTTGAGTCTGGTGGTGATATTAATATTCCTGGAAGTCTGATGGAATTTCAATTTGCTTTTCTCAGTTTTTTCCTCCACTTTTGTGTGTGTTGTCAGTAGTGCTCTTATTAAACCTTAGCTAGAAAGGTGTTGATCCAATTTTTTACATAATTATTCTGAAGACAAAATATGGGTGTAACAAGGTATTTCTTTTTTTAAGTAAATATTAAAATTGGCACTGTGTTTTCATAGAACCACAGTTATCCAGTCCTGTCTTGAATTGTAAATTGATTCTAATATAAACCGTGGCCTAATTTATGAGAGTTTCTGAACAGCTACTACTCCTCTAATGGGAGTTGCAAGTCTGCATCTCCCACGGTTAGATTAATGGTTATGTAGAAGAAAATCTGTTCAAAAATTGAATTATTTTTGTCTTGTTTTGTATTGTAAGGTATTATCACAATTCAACTAAAGAAAACCTGTGGAAAAAGCAACCAGGTAGGACAAGTGAATGGGTGCGTTTATGTGTGTGTCCAGCATACACCTAGAGAAGAGAAAATGAAATGTGAAAAGTATAGTGCCAAAAAAGCAGGAAGTAAAGATAAACAAAAAGGGGAAAACGAGTGTGTCCAATTGAACTGGGATCAATATAATTAGAACATTGTGAATTCATAGAGAAATGCATAGAATTTAATACAGCTGTAATTTACAATGAGTAACCACATTTCTAAAATTGTATATGCCTGCTTAAAATTTTCCAGTATTAGTCAGAATAAGTATTTGCATACCAACTCGAATGAGGAAAATCTGCAAGGAAACACTTTTATCTATAGAACATTTGCGGCTATAACTATAAAAGCATACCTATATATCTCTTTCCACTACTTTTTGGAACGTGGTGTAAAGAAAAGTGCAACAGTGCACTCATTAATTAGTGAAGGCAGGGTGTCATAGATACATAGCAATTCAAAGGAGTTTTAATTTTTCATTACCTCTAATTAATGTTGACTCTTCATGTTTCATTAACGTTACATCTGCTGACTTGGGACTTTATAAAAAGCACTAGAATGATCCTCAGACTAAATACTTTGTTCACCTAGAAATAAACCTTCCAAATAGGTTTTACTCTGGAAGTAAATGGGGTTCACTTAAAATAACTAGGAGCAAAACTGAGAGGGATTGGGAAGAATTTGGCACAATTACCAATCATTGTTCCAGGAACATTCCCACCCTGCCACCCATCCCTTGATTAACACGTGCATTTTAAGTTCACTTTCACTTGATATTTGTACATTGATACACAGCTACTAAAATCACTGGGCAGGAATTCCATCTTGTCTGGAGAGTTAGATATGCAAGGTCACTGAAATAGAGCATATCTTGGAAAAGTGATCATGCAAGGAGTACAGCAAAGGGTCACAATTTAATTGTGCAAGGATGCAGCAATGGTGGCTTTGATACAAGTCTCAAAGAAACTTGCCAGAGTTTGGTTTAACTACATGCAATGGTCATCTATATTGGAAATCGGTATGTCACTTAATGCAAGAAATGGGCTTCAGAGATACTTCAATCCAAGACATTTGTATACCATGATAATAAGCATGGCATAAATATCTAGGTAGATAGTGATTGGAAATGTAATTGAGCAGAATTCTCAGCAATTCCCATTGCCATTTATTTAAAATATATAATCAATGGGTTGAACTGAAATTAAATGCATCTGGGAAAATGCAGACACCAAGAGCAATTATTTAATCTGCTTTGCAAAAGAAGGGGGACTGTGAAATTAAATCTTTTAGCTTCCTGTTTGATTTGGAAGACAGTCAGTCCATTCAGTAGGTAAAAGAATGGTGTGTCCATCTATGGTTTATGGAGACCTGGCATTCGGGTTAGTATAGTTTTTTATTCATGACCATTAATCAAGGAGGAGAGGAGGAAAGATTCCTATACTGTCACGGAGTTTGTTTTCAAGATATAATTTTTGCTGAATTAAGGACTAATTGATGTATGCTTATGTGCAAACTTGGATCCACTCCACTATGGTCTGTTGTCCATCTAAGGGCTCAACCTTGCTGTCATTGAATCCAGTGAAAAAACTTCTTTTCACATCAGTTGTAGGATCAGGACCTAAATGCTCAATATCATCCACATCATCATAGCTTTGGAGACTGAAATATTGAATAGAAAAGCCTATTATTCAGAAAATCAATGCCCTTCTGATATTCAGTAAGTAGTGGTCAGTACGTGAGGGCTAAGGCAAATGAATAACATTCTTATTTTGGAAGTTATCTAAAGACAAATGATAAGAAATACAATTTCCACATACAGTATTCATAACTTCTTGAAAGATACCTTTAATGAAGGTTTGTGGACAGATACACGTAGCAGCTTGGAGAGAGAGTTTATCTATATATAGGGCCAGGGCTGAACATTAAAACAATTTTCCAGGCAATCCATACTTTGATGCTAAAGGGCAGAAGAATCATTCCTCCACAGAAACTTAATGCACTCTTTATGATCCTTACTGGAAGTACTATCAGGCATCATTATTTCATTTGACCAGTTGCACTGCTTTTCAGAATGTCATTTCTTCTATGAGAAGAACAGCTGACTCCACCTATTAGTATTAAAGACAGATTCTCTAATTCAAGTCACTAAAGACAAAGAATGGAGAACTGAGGTCTACTTGTAAGGTCAGATTTTCAAATGAACTTGAAATCAGCAACCTTTAATGTGTGCTTGGTTTTGTATGCACTAATACCTGTGTGCACATTTCTCACGTCCCGTGGCTTGGGTGCACAAGTAAAATATTCAGTCATAATGGCCACGCCCTTGATCTGGCTGAGATGAAACTGGTACATGATTTTCAGTTTGAAAACATCCTTTGTCAGGAGAATGTACACAACATATAGTGGCCTGGTATAGAGGAACTCATTAAACCAAATGTTAGAAGCATGCAGATCTTTTTTCCAAAGTGTACTCCAAACTTGATATAAGAATGTTTTGAGAGAATAAATAA
Organism: Terrapene triunguis; assembly: GCF_002925995.2. Lineage (NCBI taxonomy): Eukaryota > Metazoa > Chordata > Testudines > Emydidae > Terrapene > Terrapene triunguis. Next base: position 33,727,526 of record NW_020664482.1, on the reverse strand, counting down.
AGAACAGCACAGTGTCATGATTACATCAGTCTTCTGACTGCACACGGTCTTTAATCCATTGCCAGTATTGTATGCCATATCCTCTGGAATTAGGACCTCTGACTTTCAAGGTCCACTTTCTCAGTTGTGTCTCTTTTTTTATTTATTTAAAGCTTTGAAAATTTGTATCTGCTTCCTTAGCACTTTTGAGAAGTCCCAGCTTGCAGAGATTAAACAAAATGAGAAACTTTCTTCTCAGAGCTCAAGTCTGGCATTGGCTAACAACCCAAAATATATATTAGAACTATCCAGGTGGAGGACATTTCCCACCACCTTATTCACATTCAATAAAACAGAATTATTTTTCATGGTCAAAGTATTTTTATGCTCTCTAAATTTATAACATGTTATGCCATTTTGTGTTCATTTGTATCATGCCAGATTGTAGCATGATGCAAGGTAACCCAATTTAATATGACAAAGCACACAGGAAATTAAAAACAAGTTCAGGTCTAATCTATTTATACGAGTGTCCAATTAAAAATAGAATAAGCAAATAGAAGCAGAGGGAATAGCAAAGTATATGCAGCCTTTTTAAAAGAGGCAAATATCAGAGTTTGAAAAATATGCATTCACTAAAGGAAACCTGCATAAAAGAATTCCTTGTATCTTGAATTTCTCTCCAAAAAATTCTAAGTCTATAATGCAGCTGAGTGGTGAATAAAACATTTCTCACCGAACCTGACTCCGGTTATAATACAAAATTGCCAAAGAGAATAGATTTTAATGGAATACAATAATACTAAAAATGAAGCCTGCAACATCTGTTCAACACTCATATTCTTGAGGAACATATTTCACAATTATATCAATAAAATTAAGATAAAAGTAATTTATATGAATGTATGTGCAGTGCCACATGCATAGTCAATGTTTTCCTAGCATTTCAGTCCTCAGCAAAGGAGACGTTTTTCTTCTGATGTAGTACATTTCCTACCATACAATTAATGGCAAAGAGGCCTTTTCATAAGTCCTTTTTTATCACTGAATGAATCATCTAAGCGGGTTAAATAGAATTCTCTTTCAAAATAGTGGGTTTTATTATGACAAAAAGTTAGACTTCCCAGTGGTTTTTTTTTTTATCTCATTATCATGTTTCCTACTCTCTGCTTCTGATTGAGTATTTGTATAATGCTGCTGACTATATTTACTTTCTGCACAACAAGTTCATTATTCTCTGACCCATACCTTGCTTCTGGATGTCTCCAGTTTATCATGCATTTGTTGAGAATTCATTACTTGGCCAGGGCACAGTTATGATCTTCCTTGGGAAAAAGCTGACAATTCTGGCTTCAGTAGTTAGCCTTGCAGAAATAGCTCTGCTGGTCCTTTGCTGGGCTTTGTTTGTGGTGCCTCACAAGCAGAAGTGAGACTAAAAAGAACACACTAGCTAAAGCATTAATCAACTCATTTTAAAGTGGTCACAATAAATATCTATTCAGGACTGACTTAACCCATCACCAAGTCTGTCTCATGAGTGCAGTGTTTTTAGTAAATCAGTTAAGATATTTTTAAAAGATTAATGTATATAAGAAGTAACATCCATACATAGCCTGACTGAGCAATGTTAGGAATACTTCTTAGTTCTTTAAAATGTAACCACCAATATTGAACAAAAGAGAATTATGAGCAAGCTATTTCTTATGTTATCAAGCATGAGCACAAACAAATCCCCCCCCCCCCGATTTAATAACATATTTTCCCATTGTAATTACCTGTGTCGGAGGTCTATTTCCTGTAGTTGGGACCTTGAGCTTTGAAAGAGTAATTCATTTTTGACCACTGGCTCCGGGGACTATGTTTGACTAATGATTTCAAGATATGGCATAAACTTTCTTTGATGTGGCTCTTGTTTACAAGGAACTCCTTAGTATTAGACATGGCTACAAGACACTACACTAAAGTAGACATATAAGAAGGTGTTGAAGCAAAGAGAAATTTCTGTTTGAGAAAACAGAATCTGAAATCAAAAATGAAGTCTCTCAATTTGAGACATTCCCAGAAGATCTGAAGCTGGTTCAATATACTACCATACTCCTTCAATTGTCTGTCTCTTAATTTTGTGTTCTCTTAGCTTTGCAAAACTCTAATGTTTTCAACTTTCCATTGGTATTCACTTCATGAACTGGAGCTTGTACTATCCATAGTACTTGGTATTATATCCTTTGGAGAGATTTGTTGTTTTGCTTCTTTTTCCTAACACAGGCACCAGCTGTGAATATTGCCCTGCATCTGTGTAGAAAAACATATGCAATATTATACACAAATAAACTCCATAAAAAGAACATTATTAAGGTTTCAAAGTCAAGCCGCCAAAAGCTTGGAAATGCCAGAATTAAGGTTGCTCATGCAATCTTAATTTGGCCCCTTTGTGCATATGCATTATGATGCACTCTTTAATAACATGATCACATACTCTTCTTTCCGGAGGACCCCGCCTTATTCAGTGCACAGAATGGACCATGCTCACTTAAGGAGCAGCTATTCAATATTTTGTTTTCTCATCAGTGTTCACAGTATGGCCCTGGGCCTTATTTACTGCACACTGTTCAAACCCTGCTCTGAAAACAGAATTATTAATGTCCTCAGGGGCTTTTTGAGGGTGTTGCTCACTGTAGAATTTGTGGGATTCAAAGATATTATTGAATGTATTTTCATGACACCCCTGTTAGATGATGGGATATAATGCCAATTTTACTGATCGGGAACTGAGCCACACAGCGAATAAGATCAAAAGTGTTCACTAACTTTGTGTGCCAAATTTGAGATGTCAAGGACTTGATTTTTCAGAGTACATAGCATTATATAACACTTTATATGTTCAAAGTATGGCTCCCATTGACTTCAGTTAAGGCTGTGAGAGTTCAACGCTTCTGCAAATCGGACCCCAGAGTCTCAAGTCAGGCACCCAGCCCTCCTGCTCTTTCAAGAAGGGAGTGTGTTGTTTTGTTAGTCCAGTTTGGTTGTGTGAGGAAGTATTATAATTGCTCTTTAATATTTTCTGGGTTCTTATGTTGTGTGTATGCCTAGAGTATAAAATAGACACATCCTATCAACTGAAAACAGATATTTAAATGTATTTAGGCACTTTAACAATGCAGATAAACCTGTAGAGGGATTTTCAAAGCACCAAGGACCCTGTCTCATCTACTACGTGCAGGGCAGTGAGATGAGGGGATTCCATCTTTCTAAAAGTATAATGGATTCTTGATTAAGAGAACTATTTACACTGGTGCTGTAATTGCAGCCAGCATTCCAGCTATGTGCACACAGACTAACTTCCTGGTGCCTCTTCCCTTCAGCAAGTTCAACCTTTTCTCCCTTTAAGTTTCATGCAGGTTACTAGAGCTCCTAACACATTTGAGTCAAGTGTGAGTTAACCCTAGAAACTTTTGAAAATCCCTTTAAGCATCTGCCCGCATTTTTCAGATGGTTAAATACCTTTAAAATCTGTTTCTAAATAAATATAAATAAAAATCTGGAGCGCGCTCTCTCTCTCTCTCTCTCTCTAAATATTGCTGTGGCTCTTAAACTTTATTATATATATATAATATGCAGTTTTCCATTAGTAACTGTAAAGCATTGGAAGATCTATTTTCCTGGATTGTTCTTCCCTTCCCATTAGCAAATAAAATTATTTTCCAGTGTGCTCAGGCACATTTCATTCCAGGCCCATTGACCAGTCCCACACATTATTCTTTTCAGTCATGAGGAATTGAATTTCTTTGTTTAAATTACCTATCAGTAGTGTTTGTTGTAATGAAGATGAACATATCTTCAGCCATAGTTTCATAATTTTGAATAAGCATAAGCCAGATAGGGCATAAAATATCCCCCTAATATTTCTAAAAAAAACCCTATTAATTTGTGGAACAGTCTGGAGGTAGGATAAATAAATAAATGGGCCTTATAAAAGCTAATTCAGTATTGTTTAGCACATAGTTTCAAAAATATATTTACACAGTACAGTTGAGCAGAGAGCTCTGCAGCACACTGAAGTCCAAACAGCTCTTTAGAACATTTGCCTTGGCTTTAGGTTGTTACAATAATTTATTTCTTAGTTTTTCATACAAATTAAGCAGACTCTGGGCATTTTCCCCCCTGCAGGGAATGCTGGTTTTCCTCCAACTAGTGAGTGTCTCTCCTCATCTTTTCTATGGAATCATTCACTTGAATGCTTGTCTCAGAGGCTCCTATTTCTTTCCACACCATGAGTCCTAACAGGTTTTAAGGCTTGGGGTACTAATGCCTATGTGGCATCCTCCATGACTCACACTTTTCTCTTAACTGCTTATACTTTTCGTTCACAACTTTGAGTATAGAATTCTCTAGGACTGAGCAATCCCTGGCCATATGGTCATTCTCTTCCCATGTACAACAGAACCAAGACATAGGTTAAAATTCATTTATTTTAGGGCAGTGTTTTCATTTGTATGCAGCTACTTCTGCCTGAAGCTTGCCCTTAGTGTCAGGAAGCATGGGGGTGGATGTCCCTTTACCTTTGCATCAGAGAGCCTTTGCTAAAAATCCACAATCTGTTTAGAAAGCTTTTCTGTTTTCTGGTAATAACTTGCTACAATAATTCTCTCCACTGAAAAGAGAATCCCCACAATGCCATGGGAGTGAGGATCTAAGGTATCACTGCTGTGCTTTGTAATTATATATTCATCCAGCTTAGCTTACAATATCAAAAGTTCGAGATGAAGAACATCTGTTAGGTCTAGAAGAAGGCAAACACTGCAAAATCTTTCTTTTCATATTTCTTTTTATATTGTTGAAAGTGTGGATGATATCTTAAATTGTAATCTCCATGATTTACATGTCTATGAGCCTGATCCAAAGCCACTTGAAGTCAATGGAAGTCTCTCCATTAACTTCTGTGGCCTTTGCATCAGGCCCTAAGTTATGATAAGATGTGGTAAACATAAGGCAAGGCAGGGAGAAGTGGGGAAAGACAGCTCCTCAGGAGTCAAGTGTCAACCCATTTAGAGCTTTGAAAATGAGGACCAGGAAGCTGAGTTGGACCTGCTACTAAATGGGGAACCAGTGAACTGCAGGGATTGCGCTATTGTTCTCTCCTTCCTCTGCTTAGAAAGGCTAATAGACTGGTTTTTGAAAGATGTCAAGCACCCATAGTTCCCACTGACATCAAGTGGCTTGCTTTGGATGCGCTGTGGTCAAGTGGATTAGGTTTAGGACAAAGAGCAGAATTACTGGATTTAATTAATGATTTATTGTGCGATCTTTGATAAGTCACCTAACTTCTCAGCCTCAGTTTCCCCTTTTGTTTGTAAAGTGCAAAGTATTATTTAGGCCAGGCATTGGAAGAGAAATAGAACTCAGGATGTTATGGCTGCCCCTGTCCTATATGTAGTCTGTTATGTTATGAAGCTTTTGTAGGGCTCCACTACAGCACCTTGTTTCTGGTCCTGGCTGGATTTCTGCATTCCTACTTGTAAATTCACAATTCCTCTCCTGGTCAAAAGTATGCATGAAAAGTGTCTGTCTAATTTCCACATGCCTCACTGTAAAAATAACCTTCTTTCTATTAACACCCTTCCCCCCAAAAATGGACAAAAATTGCGCAAAACTCGCACAAAACAAACAAACCAAAAAAGAGTGAAATTAGGGGGAACATATCCAATTTGCCCAGCCCTACCAATTTCATAGTCATTACCTCTTCTATCTGGGAATTTTCTGTACTTGGGTCACATATGTCACTGGTCAGCACTTCATTGTGGAGTCACTGAGCAGGATTGCTTTTCTCTGCATTTTTGCTGCTGGATCTCTTTTACTCCTTTCTACTTGGCAATTGGGTGGGTAGGTATAAGTCCTTACCCTATTCTTGTTTTTCCACTTCCTGAAGGACTCAATACTTATTGTTTGGTGACAAGGATAAAAGGCTCCAAAGATTGGTTTGTTTCCTTATTAATCTTCCATGTTACTATAGTCTTCTACCTATTGTCTTGCTCCTCCATACCCAGCCCAGTCTTTCCTGTGTACTTCATATGATTTGTGCCACCTGTGTTTCTCCCAGTGAATGCTGTTCAAGGTCCTGTAACTTTTTATCCAGAAAAGGAGTCAACTTATACTTGATGTAAATATAGCATTCATTGATCAGCTTCCATGGTTCATTACTCTCATTCCCTTGGCATCTGTTGTGCATCCCAATTGTATCTCCAAGGGCTCTGTGATGGGGTGGCCAGATAGGCCAATTAACTTCACAGGCTGCACTTGGAGCAGAAGCCAGGGAGCAGGGAACTAATCAGAAGCAGGTGTAGCTGTGCAGGAACAGGAGGGGCCCATATAAAGCCAGGCAGCTTGCAATAGACTGGGGGGCTGCAGGAAAGGTTACAGCCAGCAAGCAATCGCTCCCTAGGCAGAGGGAGGTGAGTGATAATGAAGATGTGCTAGGAAGCAGTTCAGGGAAGGAGCAGGAGGGCTGAGAGAGGACTGCCCAGAACTGCTGAGCTGAAGGTCACTGGACTGGAACCTGGAATAGAGGGCAGACCTGGGTTCCCTTACCAGCCATTGAGGGAGTGGTATCATGGGGCAATTAGAGGGAAGATTGCCTAGGACTGCTAAGGAAAAGGGACTTTGCTATGCAGGAAAGGGAAACACTGAGTGACCCGGCTGGAGGGCTGAGTCACGAAGACGATGGTGTGGTTCCTGGAATGAGAGAGCTGCTGCAGACCTCAGGGAGAGACAGAGCGATGGTGTACAAACTGCAGAAGGGGGGGTGTAAACCTCAAGAGCTAGTGACCAGCGGAAGGACCCCGGCACAGGCCCTTCTTGACTTACTGTGACTTCTCAATGCCTGAACACTTCAGTCACTTACAATGTCCTTGAAACCCCATTATTGGTTCATTATTATTCAATGAGCGATAGAGCTTTTTACCTACATCAGCTCCACCCACCTCATTTAAGCCTATATAGAATTTTCAAACAAAGAAACCTAGGAGACCTCACTCCTTTGTTACTCTGTACTGTAAATCTAGAATGATTTAATACTGGATACCCATTCAGATGCTTGTACCTGCTGAGGAGATACCATTTCCTGTACTGACAAAATGTTCTGCAAAATGACTCCCCTAACTGTCTGATCTCCCAACTTATACACCCTTCTAGCAAATAAAATTCTTGAGGCAAAGGCTATTATCCTAACAGGTGTATTTGAGGCTCCTTACCTCATGGTCTATAATGTCCTACAGCTCCCTTGTGCATGAGAAATGGAACAATTTGGTATTCCTCCTGAGTGGACAATTCATAATTCTCATGTTCATGTCTCTCTGGTCACTGGAGGCGCATAAACAGATCAGTGTTCCTACCTTCATTATTTGCCTAGCACTTACTATTAAGTTATCCTGTATGCAGCAAGTGTCATTCTCCACCTTCTTGTGTTTCAGCTGTCTACCAGAAAACACTTTCCATTTATTATGGCCACATTATTGAGCAGATGGAAAATCATTTTTCTAACATGGTAGAACAAATTATTGCACAGGCGGGGGTTAATAAAATTGTCTGCCAGAGGAGTAATAATTGAGGGGACAGAGTTCTGGTTATTAGATTGAATAGAGGCTTGGTGTCCTAAATTATACCTTATTAGAGGTAGGGAGCATCTGCATTGTTTCAGTAGAAACAGATGATGCTGACTTAAGGAAGCAATATTGTAAACCTGATATTTTCAAGTGTGGCTGATAATTTACTCTGGAGTGTTCAACATCAGTGAAGCTGTAGCAATTCTAAAATGTGTACTTTGGGTAATATGAAGTCTTTAATTTACAGCTCTGGATATTTCATAAACACATTAGCAGCATCCAAAAATTCTGTGTTCTGAGTGTAAAGAATTGTCATTAGAACCAAACTTATAGCTGCTTTTCTGTAGTTTTGGTCAACACTGCTAATGTTGTCAGTACTCTAAATACTGAATTCAAATTACTTTCTAGGCTTCTTGTCATTATGGCTTCCTTAATTTCTATGGTTTGTTGGGAAAACTTTTAAATGAAGCAACAAACGATGCCACTGTCTCCAAATTTACAAAACTACATCTTGCCTCAGATCACAGTATGAATTTGTAGTATCTCAATTTCCCATCTCTCACCAGTTATAGAATGTAAAGGGCCACAAGCAATTTAAAAATGTCTGTTCTGCTTGATTTATTTTTTCCTACTAATGTTACAAGTAACACCAACAACTGAATGATTAGGAAAAGGATTTCCCTATTATTTTTTTTTCAGTTTGTTTGCCTTCAGCATTTTAACACAACTCTGTATGTATTCAGTTCCCCCTGTTTCACACAGCAATAGAGGAGGGTATTTAAAAAATATAAGAAAATGTGAGTGTGTGATTTTGCAATCTGGGAGAAGAACTCTGGAGCTGCTGTACATAGTGAAGCTTCTAAGCATTTTTTTTAAGACCAGTCGCCTAAATACCTTTTGAGTATCTTGGCCTATGTTGCAAGTTGACAGCAGGTGAAAACTTGAAAAGTGCCAAAGGGTTGCATTTTTAGAGATACTTTGATGCCTACATACATTTTTAGGTACCTATGTGCTTTTGAAAATTTCACTAGGTGCCTATGTGCATCTTTAGGCACCTAAATAGCTTTAAAAATCTGTCTCTAAGGGTACATCTACACTGCATACTTCTTTCGGAGGCATGTTGTGTCATATGCATGTTGCATCCCCCCTCCTCCCACTCAAGCAGAGGTATAAATAGCCATGGCTTAGGTGAGTAAAGACACAGCTGATGAATACACACCCTACACACACTCTACTTGCCTAAGCCATGACTCCCTGTCTACCCTGCTATTTTTAGTGTCCCACAGCCTCCCTGCTGCTGGAGCCTTTCCTCCCTGCAGGGAAAGACACTGGTGGCAGGGAAAGGCTCTGTCAGGGGGAGGTAGTGTGGAAAGGCTCTGCCTCCCCCCTGCCAGAGCCTTTCACTGACACATGTAGCCACACACCACAATGTGCATGCAGCCTGCCTTTTGCTTTGGTGTGTAGCTACACTTATCTTGTGTATCACTGCCAGCGATGTGTAGTGTAGATGTAGCCTTTGTGACTTATAAAATATGGGTTATGGCTTCCAAAATGTCAGAGCACATAAAAAAATAATTCCACTTCACCATCCAACCAGCTCAGAGCTCCAGCCTAAAATTAACCCTGGCTTTCTGATGCAGAACTTTTCAATTGCAGAATTACTCATAACTTCTTCAGTTCCTGCTGACTGGTTATTTTTGCTGCCTGACTCAAATTTGGCACAGCTGGGGCTCATTGGAGCTTGGGCAATAACAGGAAGATGATGCTGTCAGAAAGTAGCTTAACAGTCAGTCTCTTTGGATCAAACTGGAGAGAGGAACAACTATTTTCCCCAGTCAGGTAGGAGTCTCTGCCTTCAGAAGCTGAAGAACAAAAACTTAACCAAGGCTTTGTCTGTGAGAAATGTTGGTGTCCCTTCACCCACTTTATCTATTAATGCCACACTCATAATACTGAGTTGCTTTAGTTGAGCTGTAACCACATACTTAGCCTAGTCTGCAAAAGTTTGAAGGGTATTAACAGCAACTAAGGAGAGGGGAACATTCCATACTGCACATAGGGATATAACTAGGATTAATCACATGAAACTGTGGGGGGAAATGAGTCTGAATATCCAACGCTCCCTGATGGAGGGGAGGTTACATAGCTGAACATGTTCAAGCTCTATTTTTAAACCGAGACTTTGTGTCTTGTCATGAGCAGGGGGTTAGACTAGATGACCTCCTGAGGTGTCTTCCAATCCTAATCTTCTATGATTCTATGTGATTGGTAACTGTAAGCGGCATAAATTAGGTTAACGTAGTTGAGTAGCTTCATGTCTTTTTAAAGTAGGTGGGTTGCTAAGAAATTGGAGGTGTGGGAGGGTGTTCCCATCCACTCACGTACTGCAGCAGTAGCTCTTTCATTTGAGTATATATGCTATGTTAAATTCTGTTACACATGGTAAATTTATTTAAAGACACTAAATTTATTTAGTACCTGATATTGCAGTTGGGCAAGTACCATCCGGGATGGTATTTCCAGGTGACATTCATGCATTATTTAAATTATGGAGAAGTGGTCTCTGTGTCTCATTTTTTGTTTTCTAAGATTGAGGTTAATGATGCCTCTGGATAGAGAAACCTGCCAATAGAAAATGCTTGTAGTTGGCCAGGAACTACTTAAGCCATTTTTATAAGGGTGTGAATTGTTTCCTACTTTATGGTATAAACCAGTGTCTGGTTCCTGTAGTGAAATAGAAATGAGTCCACAGATGCACCAAAGGGACTGAGGTCTCCTTATGGTTCAGTGGAATAGGGAGCACTCCCTGGTCTGAAGAACAGCTTTGCTTATTCCTTTCTGCAAGAATGATTCCTTTATCTATATCTTACATTCAGGGGCACAGAATGCAGCATCTGTGCCATTTTTCTCAGCTGGACTCTGAGCCTCCTCTTTGTGGCAAGCCTGGCATCAGTGTTGCATTTTTATTTTATTTTTCATTAGATCCTATTGCTGAAGCTTGGAAGACAAAGTATAATGGACTGAATAAGTCTGGAGAAATCATTTGTTCAGGGCTTCAGTGGATTTCTCCTGTGCAGAAGCTAGGCATAGTTTTTGCCAAATTTGGTTCTAACATTGTATGAAAGCATTTTACAAAAGCTTGGCGGTTCAGAAAGCCAGATATGGATAACCGTCACTGCTCTATTAAAATCTGAACTACTGTAACATTAACCTGTAACACACATTTTGCTGCTCCTTTTACTTAGAGGTTTACTTGAAGGTATTTGAGATGTTTCATATACTTGGAGTAGGGTAATAGGATAATATGGTCTTTGTGATTAATGCAATCAGTAAAAATCTAGGGTGAAATAATGGGTCCATTGAATTCAATGATAACTCCCTTTGACATCAGTGAAGGCAGGATTTCATGTCAAGATTTTAATAGCACACTCTTCATATTTGAGCCTTCCATGACAATTCTGAATTTGATGAAAGCGTATAACTGTTGGAAGAATTTGTTACTGTGAGTATAATTATTTAGGCTTAGTGAGATAAACTGAGGAGCAAACATTGTCTATGATACAGTTCAAGGCAACTGCACTTCCATTTTTCTTCCATAGTCCAGCAAGGGCATCTGCCCTTTGCTCAAAGCAAGAACCCCCTTGAATCTGTGAGTGAGTCCTTTATCCAGTTTTAAGTCTCTGAAGAAACCATGGATAGGTAATCAGCCAGATAATGGTCCCCTCCCCAGGAAGAAGCTTCAAACTGCTGAGTTCTTACCTAATTAGAGGCATTGGCATGCTCCCTCCTTCTAGAGATTTCTTGGAAAACCCACTTAATTTTAAAAGTTCACATTGTTTCAAAAAGTCCTTTGACATTTCCCAAAGATTACATCAGCCATGACTCTTAGAGAGGTTACATTTAATTTCACAACACACACACAATTGCATTGTTAATATGATAGATCCCAAAGGTATTAATTCAGTAAGGTTTATCCAGGAGATTTCCCTATTTGCCACAGTTTGCTCCTGCCACAGTTTCACCAACTGTTTTGGCTTCCATCATTGTATTGAGCTTGGGGCCCAACTGAATTTTATTCTTTCTGAAGAATCCCCTCTCAGCTAGCTGACTCCTGAATTGAACAAGGCCACAGAGGGAAAGTGAAGTGCCAATTAAAGCAAGATGAAGTGGAGGAGCTATGGAAAGAGGTGCTGAATTCATGCAAGTTCTTAACCAGGCTTTGAAGCTCGTAGTATTTTAAGGTCAAAAAGCAACAAGTACTTGCAGATGGGGAAGTTTTTGTTTGCATTATTTGCTACCAGAATATTTAATATATATGATACTTACTTCAGTTCTTCATTATTCCTTGAGACCTTTAAAAATCACAACTGCCAGTAATAAAGACATTGTATCAAGACATCCCCAAGGGTAAGTTGAATAAAAATTCTCCGGAGCCTGTTTCAAGGTGTTAACCTAATCACTAGTATGCCTGTCAAACCTCAAGGAAAGTGATAAGTAAATCAGTAATTCCATGAAATATGGACTTTTACTTATCTGACTTGACCTTTCTCCCTGCTCTTTAACCTTTCTGCCCTTCAAGTCTCAAAAAATGGTTGTGTACTAAGATTAATGTAAAGCTGATTGCTACTTGGTAAGCTGGTGCTGTACACAGTGCTGAAGTGTATTATTTCACCTCTGGAGGGTCTGCTTGGAAGCGGGACAGTAGAAAAACTAACATAATGCAGCTGCATTCTTTTATAAATTGAGAATTTGATTATCCTGTTGTGAAAGAAATAGCTTATATGGGGATACAGACCTTATGTAAGAGTTAAAAAAATTGTTGTATCCAGGTTTCACCTTGATGGGTTTTACAGTAACTTTTCTCTGTCAAGACGGATATTCCCGAAGATGAGCTGTTTTGCTTATAGTCTAGTTCCAAAATAAAAATGATCACTGCAAATTGTCTCCTACGCAAGAAGAATGACGATATTGATCATAAATTGTTAAACTTATTTTTAATGTTCTGATGGGTGAATGTTGAGTGACTGGTGGTTAAAAAAGAACCCTAGCAATTAGCTATTTTTATAAGATTTTTCTGTAGAACTTTCTGTAAACTGATGACACAATGTCATATCAAGACCTTTTAACACAGATAAGACCATGCCAGCACGGTACAATCTTTTTTGGGATCATAGACTTAATCTCTATGGTATATAAAACACAGAATATTTTAAATATTGCTGATTTAAATGGAACTTTTACAAAACTGATGCTAACTAAGAATGACCTAATTTGAACCTGATTGGACCAAGCTGAATGGCTTTAAACTACGCATCACACCTGATTTGTCCCAAGGTCTTAGAGAAAGAGGCACTGGAAGGCAGAGTAAGTGAAATTTCCAAACCATAAACTCTGGCAAACAAGAGTTGTCAAAAGCCTGCTTAGCAAATGTGTTCTGTTAAAGTCAATTATATTATCTGTGGTTGTGGGAGGCAAAGGAAAGTATTAGCCACCATCCAGGAATAGCATCCTACAAAGGAAGTTTTATAATTGTCTCTAAGGTTATGGTTCAAACACTGGGTAGCTTGGTTTCAGTATTACCCAGCTCCAAGTTATAGACTGGATTGAATTTGATTAAAATACTTGAGTTGGGATTTCTAATCAGACACCTTAGTTTATTTTTAGTATCAATTTGATTTAACTCATTTCATTACTTAATTCCAATTTAGTACCAAGTGTAACGTGTAGATTTAACCTTGATTTCATAGTTGTACTGCTTTATTCTTAGTTTAGTTTAATGCTAGTGACCTTTTTTAAAAAAATTATTTGTTGGTTGTGTGACTTCTATAAAAAGATACCAAGTCACATTTCTTTCAATAAGGACTGCGAGCCCAGACCTGGATACCAGTTAGTCAACTTAAAAGACTCACCAACTCCCCCTAATAAGCCTTTGTTTCTCATGCTAAGCTTAATAATTATTTTTATCATCCATAGATTCTTAAATCCATGAACAATTTACTTCTCGCTGTTAAATTAGTTTCTGATAAGTGATCAAAAGGATGATTAAATTTAAAAGGTGTTTTGGGGATTAAAAAAACTGCAACCCTTAGGGATGTGGCAGCTGAACTTGTGCGAAAATCAATACATCTATTACACTATGGTCAGTGATAGTAACAATTCAGAAAAATGTGCACTAAATAGTTGCATATAGTTAAATCAGAGAAATATAAACTAATTTCTGAATGAGAATATTCTAGCATGTAAAATTTAAAATGCAAAAATTCTATCTGGTCAGTAAACTGATGTTTGTGATGTAATCATTTAAAGATTAATGGATAACATATACGTGTGGCGGAATGGTCATGGATCTTTGTATGAAAAGATCTGGGATCAAAGCCCTGGTTTAATCAACGATCCTTTATATGACCTACAGTGGCTATGATTCTGTTTAACATTATGCTTGGGAATAGTTCCTTTCACTTCAGTATATGTGTAAAGTTAAGTATGTGCACATGTGTTTGGAGAACTGGGGCCTATATGTGCAATACATGACCAATTTATAGCTTGGACAGTAAATATGTTGTTATTCAGTACACACTCTAAGTTCTGATTGGTTGGGGACATGGCACAGCAAATTGTGTCTGGATATAGACATATGATGTATTTCTTTAATGTTAATTAGTTCAGAAGTTGATTCAGAAGTTAGGATGCTTATCCAGTCCTTAGTGGAGAAGGGGTCTATAATTCTCATAGAAGCAGGACTTCTCCCATGATTTCTCACATTTCCAGCAGAACCAGAGATACTGTGAGAATCTTTCCATTGACACTGCCACTCCCACACACAGCCTGCAAGCACAGAAGCAAAAATGAAGAAAATAATTTGGGGCTGTGGGCTGGTTGTGGATTTTTTAAGTAGTTTTGAAACTTGTAGTTTACATTTTGATTGACAGTTGAAGTTGGTTCCTTTATTCCAGATAAGTTGCCAATGCCTGCTCTTGGGCATGTGTTGTGGGGGGCTGAGACCATAGAAGCAATTTGTCTTTTTCAAGTTTTTTTTTTCTCTGCCTTTTTCTTTTTCTTCCTCTCACAATTGGTCTCCAACATATGGAGAATCCTCACCTGAACTCAGGCAAACTATTTGGGGGTCCATTCCGTCTATCATTCTGCCTTGAATAGACTCTTGTCTTACTGGAGCCCTTTGATTGTTTTTCCCCCCTATTGAAACCATTATATCTTATTTATGAGTGCTTCCTTTGCATAGTCTGTGGATGAAGCATCCATGTGGTTGTGGATATCTGTGTCAAGTGCTTCTCTGTCCTCACTCCTGTCATCTTTTGGAACCCGTGTCTCTACATCTCTCAGTCAGACTGTCCTGCCTCTTCTGGGCAAATGAACAAATGCTTGCATCACAGAATTTAGCTGTTCAGTTAAGACGGTAGTTCATAAAGTACAGAATCTCTGATATCATCCCCAAAAGCCATATGGAAAAGACAAGGCCACTTTTCCCCTTATATAACTCAATTCTTGGAGTGTGGTTTTGTACGGGGGGTCGGGGGGTGCTTTGACCTAGTCCTTTTTGAAATGGGACTAGATCAAAGCATATTCATGAATTGTTAATGCGCATCTGCAGGGTCCATATGGACAGTTAGTCTGTGGCAGGATAGTGCAGGGTATATTTATACCCTAGTTTGCAGCAAACAAAATGTTTGTGTAGACAAGCCTTAAGTGTGTGTGTGTGATTTTTTTTTATTTATATATAATTAGTGTGTGTGTGTGTGTGTGTGTGTGTGTGTGTGTGTGTGTGTGTGTGTGTGTAGAAAGATGTAATCAGTCTATGAAAGCAATGTCATGAAATTCCATGAATTAGAGAAGTGGAAAGTCCCTGAAAGTGCCGCAAGGCCCAGAGACAGATTTAGATGTTTAATTCATTTTCATTATTGGTAGGTTTCATTCTGCAAGCAATAAAAATAAACTCTGCTATTTGTGGTACAGTTCATTACCATTTATCAGTAGCTTTCAATATATGCAGTGCACTTTGAAGTTTGTAGTGGCACATTTTGAAACATTCAGTAGAGTTGAGGTGTTGGTCCCTAGCAGTTCTTCTTTCATCCTGTGATTTTAAAATGTATTTCCATGTTCTGTACATACTCAGAGAATTTAAGGACAGACGGGACCACTGTGATCATCTAGTCTGACTTTCTGCATAACATAGGCCATAGAATCACATAAAGCGATGCCCATAGCTTCTGGTTGAACTACAACATATCTTTTACAAAGATAACATGGTTTAAGCTTTCAAGTAATGGTGACTCAAGCACACCCTTAAGTAAATTGTTCCAATAATTAACTACCCTCAGTATTAAAAATCTGTGACTATTTCTAGTCTAAATTTGTCTAGTTTTACTTCCAGCCATGCCTCTGTTAAAGAGCTGTCCACTATCAGAAATCTTTCCTTATATAAGTACTAGTAGACCATGATCAAGTCACCTCTCAAACTTCTTTTAGGATAAACTCAATAGATTGACCTTCATTAGTCTCTCACTGTAGGGAAGGTTTTCTAGACTTTGAATTATTCTTCTAGCTCTTTTCTGAACCCTTTCTGGTTTGTCAATGTTCTTCTTAAAGTGTGGACACCAGAATTGGACACAGTATTCCAGTAACAATCTTAGTAATGCTATGTATACAGTGGTAAAACCACCTTCCTATTTCTACATGCTATTTTCCTGTTTATACATTCAAGGATGGAAGCGGACCTCTTAGCCAACATATCGCACTGGGTGGTAATGCTCAATTGGTTATCCACCATGATGCCAAAGTCCTTTTGAGTCACTGCTTTCAAAAATCCATCCCCCATCTTGTAAGAGTGACCTACATTCTTTGTTCCTCTCTGTATGAATTTGCATGTAGCTGTACTGTATCGAAAAGTAAGCTGTCCTTTTCCAGCTTACTGTGTGATCCAGATAGGTCTGGATAATCTCATCTGTCCTCAACATTATTTGCTATTACACCAATTTTTGTCACCAGCAAACTTTACCAGAAATTATTTCATAATTTATTCCGGTTCATATGGACTTTTTTATTAAAAACTACCCATCAGCCCAGATTACAAAACCCATATTGAGGCAATGAAGGGAGAGAAGAGGACTAGGTTCTATGGAGAGCTATTGTAGGGTGCAGAGAGTTCATTTAAATGAACTATTTGC
Organism: Terrapene triunguis; assembly: GCF_002925995.2. Classification (NCBI taxonomy): domain Eukaryota; kingdom Metazoa; phylum Chordata; order Testudines; family Emydidae; genus Terrapene; species Terrapene triunguis. The sequence goes on along the minus strand of NW_020664482.1, from coordinate 33,710,767 downwards.
CCTTTCCTTGCCAAGACTTGGGCACAGAGCAGGCACAAAGATTCCGTTCTTTTACGGTGTCTATTTTGATCTCCTTTGGAGATTGATCAGGTTGATGCTGAATGAACAATAGCCCCAATAAGGAGCTTCTGCACACCATGATGCTGTAGAAAAGTTGGTGCAGATTTGGCCACTAAATCCGATACCAAACCCTTACACATAGGAATGAATGTATGAATTATGTGGCACTCTTGTGGCATCCTCCATAAGCCCATTTTTCCTCTTTTGGTTTGTGGTATGCACACACTGCCTGTTGGAAGTGCACTTCTTTGCAGTGTGACAGATTTCTAGATTCAGTTGCTTTTTGGCAGGTACATGGTGATACTAGATATTTTTGAGTTGCTTTAATGTGTTGCCTAAGCACAGCACTGAAAGCATTGCTTTGCCACCATTAACTGAAAATAGGGGAAGATTTAAAATAAGATTAACTAAATTGGTAAGAAATAGGGTGACAACAGCAGAGTATAACATTAAAATGACAATTGTGTGTATATGGTAAGGATGAGATCATTATTTATAGTTTGGTAATTTGATATATGAAATTTTGGCACACAGCTAAGAAGGGTAAGTAGCAGTTTTCAGTTCAGCACATAGCTGGTTTGCTGGCAGGCAGACAAATGTAATCTAGGGTGATGTAAAGGTCAGCCCAACACTGCGGGAAGGGGTCAATCAGGCATGCTAAGTCTTAAAGTAGGTGAGGGTCATCAGACCATAATAGCAAATAGACCATAATATGAAGACTTGTGATGTAACCACTTTGATAGACAGCTGGATTGAGCACTTGTGATTGGACTACTAGACTGGACCAGGGGTTCCCAAACTTGGTTCACGGCTTTTTCAGGGTAAGCCCCTGGCAAGCAGTGAGATGCTTTGTTTACCTAAGCGTCCGCAAGTACGGTCACTCGCAGCTCCCATTGGCGGGGAATGGCGAACCGCGGCCGCTGGGAGCGGTCATACCTGCGGACGCTCAGGTAAACAAAGCATCTCACGGCCCGCCAGGGGCTTACCCTGAAAAAGCTGTGAACCAAGTTTGGGAACCCCTGGATTAGACTAATCAGAAAGGGTCTAAATTTGATTGGAGCATAAGGAAAGATTGAAAGAATAGTTGATCAGAACAGGTGAAAAACTGTATAAAAGACAGAGAGGCAGCAGGCAGGAGTTAAGAATCTAGGAGCAGGAGATAAGATAAGAGCAGGATGAGTCAGGAAAAGTGAGAAGAAGCAACCACAGGATAGCAGCAGTGCTGCTGGGACAGAGCAGAAAAGGACCCTTACAGAACAGAGGGAGGGAGGGAAGACTATGGAGACTAAGCATGCTAGCTATAGTGTAAAATATAGATATAAATAGGATTAATGAATGTGTGTCTGTATGTTTGGGTTAATAAAAATGTGTGTGTTGGTGGTGGTAATGTTACATTATTTCATATGTATGAAGTTTAAGATTGTTTTCAGTGACAGCAGGCGACTGATCACCGAAAGCAGAAGGTTTAGTAGTTCGGATACTTTTAGCCTATCCAAGGATTGTGCTAAGGGATTTATGTTTAGACTTCTTGAATCAGTGAATATTGGTTACATTAAATAAAGAAAATACTTTTGTTTAGGAAGAACACTGCCTGGTTTTCCATCAATTGTATTGGGAGGCTGTATCTGTGTCTACTGAAACGTTTTTCCTGAGAGTGTTTTCTGCAAAACCCTGGCAATTTATTTAGGGTGGGACCCCTTTCACCTTGCAAAAATGCATAAATGAGTCTACTGAAGAGAGCCTCTGGTAAACCCAGGAAGGGGAAATAGGTGAACTATTCTGGAAGTACCCTGGATCTGCTTTTGGAGGTAACACTGTCTGGCTTTAGTTATTGCAAGATCAGGTCCCATAGGAGCAAAATGCTGAACATGTGCTTAACTTTAACAACTCCAGCGAGACTATTCACAAGCTTAAAGTTAAGCACCCACTTAAGTACTTTGCTGGTCGCATTGGTATACTCACACCCCAATCACATTTATGCAGTGCCATCTCCCCTTGCTCTTGAGCCCAATACTTTCTAATTTGTATCTGTTTATTTTAGACAGGGCAGGAACCTCATTCTCTGTTTTTCTAAAGCACAAATCATAACTCTAACGATACATATTGTAAATAACAGTAACAGGCCTAGCAAGTTTGTTGCAAACAAAAGTGTTTTGGGGGCCCATGGAGAGATGAAGCATTTCTGCATTCAAACTACCTTAAAATCATTCAATATCTGGGCAGCTCTGACATTTTAATGCAGTCTTTCAGTAAGAGATCTTTTTCTAAATGTATATCGTAATGATATAGTTTAACCAACCTGTTTCTAAGGCAACTGTCCTTGATTTTATTAAGTTACAGAAGGGAACAATTGCCACAGATTTTATTATTATGCTACTTGGGATGTACAGAGGGGAAAAATGCATTTATCAAGTACACATGGCAATCCCAGTCACCCATCCAATCAGAAATCAGATATTTTGTGTTGCCAGAAATGTATTTTTGCAATGGGTTATTCCTGGAGTCCTGAGACTTGTTTTCTAAAGTAAAATGTGTATTTTCCTAATTGTAATCTGGATGTTGTTCAGCCCTGGAGAGATGCCTTCATAATTATCTGCTTCTTTTTCTGCATTCGTATGTATGAAGAGAAATCTAGGAAGGATCAAGTTTCATGAATGATAGATGCTTTGCAATTTCTGGTGGCTGTCTTAACTCAAGGATAATGGGAGCAGTTGCTTTTTTTTACAAGGTAGTAATCATCTTTGATAGGATAAACTGTTGAACATTTATATTGCAGTAACACCTAAAAGCATGTTGCACTAGACACTGTACAGATGTAGAAAATGACTGTCCCTGCCCCAAGGAGTTTACTAACTCCTGAAGCAAGAGTGATGTAATGATTTAGGACCTCCCCTCACAATTCCTGAGCAGAACTGCAGACCAACTGAAGAAGACTCTGGTCAATACCAGATAATCTATCTAGTTTCTATGACGAACACAGTGCATGCTGGAGATAAGGCCTTTGGTTGTTGAGTCAATACTGTGTCAGCACCCATGCAGTGCAGACATGATCAATAGATCTCCTATTTATTACCTTGATATAAGTTGCTCCCGATAAGTGAATGCGATAAATTCTTCATAGAAGGAATCAGACTGTTTCGGGGAGGGGGGGGGGGGGAAGGGACATCTCCATATCACAAGACATGAGAAAATATTCACAGCAAATCCAGAAACCAGTTAGAATTTCTTAGTTCAGGATTTGCTGCACTATCTAAACTTACCCTGAAAGGCTCACAAACCTTTTGACCAAACATACCCTGAGTTTTTTATGACTTTAAGTGGATTTACTGTAGCATCTGGAAGCCCCAGTCATGGCCTATTGTGCTAGGTGCTGTACAAACGGGGATGGGGGCGAGAGGGGAAGACAGCCCCAGCACAAACCCAGGTGAAATATAAAGGTTTTGTTTAAGACTTTCTTCAAACCTGATGCCAAAGCAAAGCTCAAAATTCTGAGCCACACAAAATAACTGTTTTTACTAGAGCTGTTCAAAATTCTGAATTTCTATTCATGGGAAATTTCACCATTTTTTACATTTGTTTTTCTTCCAAATCAGAACATAAAATTCAATATAATTGAAAGGCCATTTTCAACAGAAAACAGTTTAGATTGGGGGGAGGGGAAAAGGGGAAAACTGCTTGGAAAATTTTCAAGCCACTAAGAACCCAGCTTTTCCTGGCTCTTGAGTACTTATTATCCCTTAATCTCAGTAAATACAGAACATTATTAAAACTATTTTCTTTAAAGTAAAACTTCTTCCCAGGAGCGCCGCCAGCTTTTCTGCCACCCTAGGCGGCGGAAGGTCCTGCCCCGAAATGCCACCCCCCACAGAGGCGGCAGAAGGTCTCGCCACCGAAATACCACCGCTGTCGCCGCCCCCCAAATTGTAGCACCCTAGGTGACCGCCTAGGTTGCCTAATGGGTTGCGCCTACCCTGCTTCTTCCTCACTGCCTACTTCGTTGCATTTCTGCTTTAAACCCCAACTGTATGCACATGTTTTTATTTTTTAACTGAAAATAAAATTGAGGGATTTAATCAGCAAAGCATTTCCACAAAACTGGCATTTTGAACCACTTTAGTTTACTTGCAAGATTTTTTTCATAGCCTGCAGTTATGCTTATGTTTTCACTGAGCAGATTACAAACTATAAAAGGGCAACATTCAATAGATTGAATGGTATATTTAATCAGTTAGGGCCTGTTCCTGTGAGGTGCTAAGTGCCCTCAACTCAAGCATCTACCAGTTGGTGGGATTTAAGCATACACAGTTCATTCTTGCTCAGCACTATGTGAGATCAGATCCTTAATTATCATTAATGTTCTCTCTGTTGAAAGGAAACTGGATTCAATAGATTGCACTGGTGCTGCTAGAATTTACATTCCCCTTCAGTGTAAAAGAAGATTTGCTGAAAGAATGTTAAACAGTGAGTTAAATTTGATGGTCTTTAGCACATCTTCAACATGGAGTTGAGTTGTTATAAAGTGAAATTGATTTCCACATTACTTTTTATGTCTTTATGCCATATATCTTAGGGCATAAGGAGATCTGTTAAATGGTAGTGTCCCTAGCAATAAGAACACTTTTTTATGGGATTAAAAAGTAGGCTGATTAAAAAAAGGGCATTTACATTTTCCAAGTTGTGACTTATGTCCATTAAAAATGCCCTGTCAATGTTCTTAGGTACCATAGTTTTAAGTAGGTGGAAATAGCTTCATTAATGTAGGAAATGATCAAAAACCCTTAACAAAAATGTAAGCAATTCTCAAGTAATGCTAAAATTAGCAAGAAAGCTCCAAAATCAGGACACTAAACATAGAGATATTAAAAAAAAAAAAATAACCCCATGATCTGCATTTACATTGGTCATGAGAGTTTGTGGCATGCCAGGATGTATAACATGGGAATATTAATGTGAATTACTGTTATTGCCAGTGTAGCTGTGTATTAATATGAAATAAAACACATTTTAAAATATATGCTCCCAATAGTGATGTTGAGAGCAGCAAATCTGTGAGGACCTACTAGAAATGAGTAAGTGCCTAAGCCCTATTCTCCACATAGCTGTCTTGTTCCTGGCAAAAAATGTCCCTGGGGTTCAAGGACTGTTCAGAAAACTTCACTTCACAATACCCTCTAGGTATTACCCTTGTACAAGCATGCTTTGCTCTCCCCATCCTCAAAGGTCTCAACCCTACTTTCTCCAACTACTGCCTTTTTGTCTCTTCATTACTAAACTAATTGAACTTGCCATTTGCAATCATTGCCTTGAGTTCCTCTGGATCACTTCAAACTGACTTCTGTTCTCTACTCTATTGAAATAGTTCTAATTAATATCTGCAGTGACCTCACGGGCTCTTCTCCATCTTCCTTGACCTCTGTGACACTTTTGATACCTTCTGCCATGCTCGCCTTGACATCTTATCCTCAGTTGACTTGTGAAATATATTTAACACACACACACACACCCCTTTCTGAACATCGGTTTGGTTTCTATGTCAGTAGATAAGCCTCCTCTTCTCTCCTGCTCTCTGTAGAGATCTCCCAAAGGTCTGACATTTTCCCCTCCTGTTTTCCTCTTCACCTTGTCTTTGGGCAGTCTCACCTACTCATGTGGCTTCTGCTATCATCTCTCTACTGGTCACTCACAAATCTGCCAGTCCTCTCCAGTCTTGTGTTTTTTCAAACTAATCCTGCATTTAATCTGTCTTGAGTGTCTCACTTTACAAACTTAATATGTCCAAAACTGAAATCCTCATGTTCCTGTCCCAGTTCCTTTCCAGGAGCTCTGTTTATTGTCTCTGACTACACTAAAAACCAGTGTCTCAAGACAGTTATTTTTTACTTTTCTTCCTTTTTCTCTACACATGTAGGCTGTGTCCATACCTTGCTGCTTTTTCCTCCCCATTGCCTCTGATTTATACTTTTATTTCTTCCATTACAACTGAAACTTTCAATCAAACCCTCCATATTTCCAGTCTTGCTTATTACAGCATTTCCCTCCTGTCCATTCAAAAAGCTTCCCTCAAAATATTCTTGCTTGTTGTTCTAACAATATCACCCTGATCTTTGAGATCTTCCACTATATTGATTTCAAGCTGCTTATTCCCAGCTTCAAAGTCTTACATAATATCACCCCACCGAACTTATCCACCCTAGTCTCATTTCACTTCACCTCAACTCTTCCACTATGGTAACAATGCTAACCCTTTCCACCCATCTAGCAGCATATTTAGGTCTCTATTATTTGTATTATGGATGTCCCAGACGTCCCCCATATGGGATCAGGCCCCATTGTGCTAGACACTATAGAAACATACAACAAAAATGATACTGTAAACTCTTCAGGGCACAGACTAACTATGAAAAACAGAACAGGTGGATATGGGGTATATGTGTGGAGCTGGGCATAGTGGTAATCTCTCAGAAATGTCTACATACCTTCTTCCATGCTGTCCTTTATACATAGGACAACCTTCCTAATTTCATTCATCATGGCCTTATACACTCCTCGTTCAAGTCCCACAAAGGATCCACTTCTCCTATGATAACAGTGGGAAAACTAGCAGATTTACACTGGTAAGTGTATGGAGCTATTAGGAATAACATATGCATTAAAACAAACCCTGTTAACTTTACATTACCATGCCACCGCTAATCATCACCATGACTCCTATAAGTTTTCTTTTTGTTCCTAAGTCTCTGTTTGCCTGCCTGTGGACTATACATTCCTTGAGGAATGGATCTTTCTTTCCCTGCATTCCCCCTTATTGGGAATATTATGGGCACTATCCTAGACAAATAGTTTTCAAATGATACTTCACAAGGCATACTTTGTACAAAACCCATTAGTTTTGTAAAAAGGGTGAACATAGGGATACAGATTGTCACATCGGTTTTATATTCATATTACATGACATTATGTGGTGTGATGAAATATATCACAGTACAATATGTCAGATAGTATTAGAAGGGAGTCTGTGTGGTAAATATATTAACTCATTTTCTTTTTAAAATAAATTGATATATTGAGAGTCTATAAAAATATTCCTAATATTTGGGTTTTGATAAAAATAGCCATGGATGCTTCTTTAGGATATCTGAAAATAAATGTACTTAAATATTAGCACTTCTATTAAGACAAAGAAATAAAATACCCTCAAAAAGAGTGTGAGATGCAACTAACATTTAATTAGGCTGGGACTGAAAACTTCAGAACAACGAAATCTATTTCTTCCTCATCCTTTCACATTGCCACATAGTTAGGTGCAAACCTAATATTTTCATGAGTATTTCTTAATTTAATCCAGGACAATTTTTTTTCTCCATTTACTTCTAAATTTGTAAGCATTTTCATCTTTTTGCTTTCGAATCAGTTTCTGTCTGCAGAAACTTCCTTTCATTTTCCAAGAAAGTGTCAATAAAAATGTATTTGCTTCTTCACCATCTTATGAAAACCCACCACATTTTCACCAAAGCAGTGAAAAAGTTTTACTACAATATCTGAATTACAACTTACGCTCTGAAAATCCTCCCTTTTCATTAGGCCACTTGATATATTTATGGGCTGAAACTGTCTCCGGTCTGGCACATTCTTTGCAGACGGATTATTAAAAGCTCATTCATTACAGAGTTTGCAGAGAATAGACGGTCTGGAATGCACTAACACCTCTCATCCTCCAAACTCCTAAGCTTTGAAACTGCTGCTGTTGTCCTAGTAGATTTTGTCAAATCTGTTGAGGTGACCGTGAAGCTGGTAGAGCCTCCTACTAGGAATTGGGTAGAGAGCAAGAGGATAATGGAATTTTTCATGGTTTTTTTTTCCAAAAAAGTTAGTCTGTCTTTCCCTTTCCCCTTGCTCTATAAGTTATATGCTTAATAATTGGATATGCCTGAACTAAAATGTAGATCCAAACATTCCTGTTCTTTCAGAAATCTCTGAATCCAAATTTTATAGCAGAATCCTCTCTCTGTCAAACCAAAACCCTGGGTTCTGAAGTGTGACCAACTTTGTAACTCCTGTGGGTTTTTTGGATTTTTTTGAGGGGGGAGAAGAATGTAGGGTTAAATTTCTCCTTCATTGGGATGCTCTGATCTTTTCTGATGTGTTTTTTTTTTTTTTAACTTTCTAATGAAGATGACATTATCAGCTTATCATAGCATAGCACGTGCTTCAGCCACCGTAATAATTAAGAGCAAGGTTACATCATATGTAACAACTGAAGAGATGTGTTAAGTCAATGCACGCATTACAAAGTCATTAGATAATGTTCACTCTGAAGAAAAATCAAATTGTTTTAGCACTGAACAGATTTCTTTTCTGGAGTCATCCCAATGATTTTTCAGTACAGTTAGAAACTTCCTCCTCCTGAAGACAGTCTAGTGCAATATGTATTTAAATTGCCATATTTACAAAGGCCATTAAACTGATAATGCATGTAAAGCAAAAGTAGTTTAAAATATAGTTGCATGTTTTACGAAATGCCATGGTAGTGTAAACATTACACTAACCACATCAGTAACATTTATGCAAAATATGTAAAATTAACATGTAGAAACTTTGTCCGGGTATCATTCTAAAAAGTGCTCATACTTAACCTTGGATATGGCAAACTAATGTTTTGAACTTCATTATGTAGTACAACTTGAGGCCTATCAGGCAGATGTACGGTGTTTTAAAGCTGCCATTTATAGCACAAAATGAAAGAAACAGTTATGGTTTTTATTACAATGAAACAGAATAAAAGTCTCAACAGTGTATGTTCTCTTTAACATCATGTTTGATCAATGTACAAACTAATCAAAAGATTAGATATGCTGTGTTATTCTTTCAGACGGTTAATAGAGCTAGTTTGCCATAGAAAAAAATAATTCTGCCCCAAAATTGTGGTTGGTCAGAAAATGTTTATTTTTTCGGTGGGGAAAATGTTATTTTGACCAACCTTAATGTGTTTATTTTTTTCAATTAAAAACAAAACAGATTTCCAATTCAATTCTAATTTTACATTTCATTGTAGTTCTGCACAAGGTTTGGTTTTGTTTTCTTGGATTTTTGGGGGTGGGTTGGGGATTTCCCCTTCTTTTTCACTTTTAATTTTTTTTTTTTACACTTTTCCAGTTGAAAAAAGTAAGGTTGTTTTCTTGCTAGAAAAATATGGAGAATAAATGCCTGTAAAATCTGCAAAAGTAGGTTTCTGTTTTCTGCCATCTTCTGTTTTTTACCTTTTCCCAGTGAAACCAAAACTAGGAGGAAGCTACTTTAAAAAAAAAAAAAAAAAAAAA